>NW_028145525.1:0-65000 GCF_977016875.1 Pavona decussata
TCAAAGCTGTGAAAAGAATACAACTCGCTTCCGAAAACCTCGTTTTACTTCAGTTTGTATTGTTAACTGGCTTTCGCGAAAAAATCTAAGCTTCTTTAGTCAAAAAATTGGTTTTGTGTAAGACTTGCACATAGAATGCAACTCGTTCCTGAAAACGGCCTCTTACTTCAGTTTGTGTTAGAAACTGGCTTTTGCCCAATTTAATGCAATTTGTCCCAAAACATACGTTTTCTGTTAAATCAGCGCAAAAAATACAACTTGTTCGTGAAATTACGTTTTACCCTAGTTTGTATTGGAAACTAGCTTTTGCCAAAACTTAAAATTCTCTCGACAAAAAATGCGTTTGGCCAATATTAGTATAAAAATAACAACTCCCTCCCAAAACTGCGTTTTATTCAAGTTTGTGTTGGAAACTAACTTTTAGCAAACTTTAATCCTCTGCCAAAAAATGGGTTTTGCGACAAATCTGCGCAAAAAATGTGACTATTTCCCAAAAGCTATGTTTTAATCTACATGGCGCTGAAAACTAATTTTTTTTTCTAAAGTCTAAGCCTCTCTTGCAAAAAAATACAAAGCAAAACGCATTTTTTGGCAAGAGATTCTTAAAATTTGCCAAAAACCAGATTTTAACACAAACTAAGTTTTCGGAAGCGAGTCGTATTGTTTTCACAGCTTTGACGGAAAACGCATTTTTTAGCACAAGAAGCTTAATATTTGGCAAAAATTAGTTTTAAAAAAAAAAAAACGAGATGGAAACACAGTTTTCAGGAGCGTCTTGCATTCATTGCGCTAATATATAGCCAAACGCGTTTCTTGGCAAGAGACGCTTAAAATTTGGCACAAGCCAGTTTAAAACACAAACTGGAGTAAAAGCCAGTTTTTAGAAGCGAGTCGTAGTTTTTAAAGTAATATTGACGCAAAACGCATTTTTCGGCAAGAGAACGTTAAATTTTGTCAAAAACCATTGTTTCTAACAGAAACTGGAGTAAAACGTAGTTCTTAAGAGCAAGTGGCATTCTTTGTGCAAGTCTTAGGCAAAACCAATTTTTTGACAAACAGGCTTAAGTTTTTTGCAAAAGCCAGCTACAAACACAAACTGAAGTAAGACGTAGTTTTTGAAAGAGGGTTGTATTCTTTGCGCAGATTTGACGAAAAAAAATTTCTTTTGGCAAGAGAGATATAGAATTAAGCACAAATTAGTTTTCAACACAAACTGCATTAAAATATAGTTCTTAGGAAACAGTCAAATTGTTTGCGCAGATTTGACAAAAAAAGCCTTTTTTTATTGGCAAGAAACGCTAAAAATGGGGAAAAAGCAAGTTTTTAACACAAACTCGAATAAAACGCAGTTTTAAGGAGCGAATTGTATTTTTTGCACAAATATTGACGCAAAACGTATTTTTTGGCAAGACAACGTTTATTTTTGTTAAAAGCCAGTTTCCAACACAAACTAGCGTAAAACGTCATTTTATGAACGGATTGTATTTTTTGTGCTGAATTGACGAAAAATGCATTTTTTTTTTTTAAAGAAACGCATTGAGTTAGGTTTATAACACAAACTAGGGTAAAACGTGGCCTTCAAAAAGGTGTGGCATTTTTCGTGCGAGTCTTAGGCAAAACCAATTTTTTTAGAAAAAAACTTAGATTTTTGGAAAAGCTAGTTACTACCACAAACTAGAGTAAAACGCAGTTTACGAAAGCGAGTTCTATTCTTTGCGCACATTTGACGAAAAAAAACCATTTTTTTCGGCAAGAGAGGCAACAGTCAACTCTCTTGTAAGCGACCACACTTGGTGCACGAAAAAGTGGTCGCTTACGGGAGGTGGTCGCTTACGGGAAAGATCAACAAACTAATCCTAATACTGGATTGATTCATTCTTCTGATGAAACTTTGTATAACATCGTTCATGGTTCATTTTGGAACAAATCACTGAACCAATTCCCGTTTACCTACAGATCTTATTATACCCATCTTCCCTGTCTGTGAACTGTCGTTATCTGTCAGCAGTCCGGGGAAGCGTCATCAAAATTGAACTTTGTGACTTCTGAGTAATGATTTACAAGCGATCATACGTGATTATGTTGGGTGGTCGCTCACGAAAAACAGAAAACAAAAGAATATGTGTACTTTCTGGCCTAAAAAGTGGTCGCGGTCCCTTAAGAAATTTGATTGGTGGTCGCTTACGAGAGAGCTCTTAAAACAGTATTTAACTGAGAAAGAAAACGGTTGTTTACGAGGTGGTCGCTTACGGGAGGTGGTCGCTTACGAGAAGTTGTCGCTATGAGAGAGTTGACTGTATAACTTAGCAAAAATCACTTTTTCAAACAAACTGGATTAAAATGTAGTTTTTAGGAGCCAGTCGCGTTGTTTGCGCATATTTGACGGAAAAATCCTTTTTTCGGCAGGTAACGCTCAAATTTGGAGTACAGCCAGTTTATAACACAAACTGGGGTAAAACGCCATTTTCAGGAGCGAGTTGTATTTTTTGCACTGATATTGACGGAAAACGATATTTTTGGCAAGAGAAGCCTAATTTTTGGCAAAAGCCAATTTCCAACTTAAACTAGTGTAAAAGGTCATTGAATTGACGGAAATCGCATTTTTTGGTACGAAACGCTTGAAATTGGGCAAAAGCCAGTTTTCAACACAAACTGGAGTAAAACGCCGTTTTCAGGAGGAAGTTTCCTTTTTTTTTTGTGCAATTTTACCGCAAAAGCTATTTTTTGACCTAATCAGGCTTGGATTTTGACAAAAGACAGTTACCAACGCAAAGTGGAGTAAAACGTAGTTTTCGGAAGCGAGTTGTGTTCTCTTCGCAGATTTGACAAAAAACGCATTTTTTGGCACGACAGGCTTAAAAGCCAGTTTTTACCACAAACTGGCATAAAACGTAATTCTAAAAAGAGAAAGGCATTCTTTTCGCAGATTTGACGAAAAAACCAGTTTTTGGCAAAAACCAGTTTTTGACACAAACTGTCGTAAAACGTGGTTTTCAGAAGCGACTCGCATTCTTTGTGCAGGCTTGAAGCAAAACGCATTCTTAGGGTAGAGAGGCTTAGGATTTAGATAAACCCAGTTTTTAACTTCAACAGGAGTAAAACGCAGTTTTTAATTTAGCCGCATTCTTTGCGCAGGTTTGACGCAAAACCCATTTTTTGGAAAGAGAAGCTTAAAATTACTGAGTTAAAACGTAGTTTTAAAGAGCGAGTCTCGTTGTTTGCGCAGATCTCACGAAAGACGCATTTTTTTGTAAGAGACACCAAGAATTTGTCAAAAAATCAGTTTTCAACACAAACTGTCGTAAAACGTTGTTTTCAGAAGCGACTCGCATTCTTTGCGTAGGTTTGACGCAAAACTCATTCTTAGGCAAGAAAGACTAAAAAAAAAAAAATGACGTTTTACGCTAGTTTGTGTTGGAAACTGGCTTTTAACAAAAATAAACGTTGTCTTGCCAAAAAATACGTTTTGCATCAACACTAGTGCAAAAAATACAATTCGCTCCTTAAAACTGCGTTTTATTCCAGTTTGTGTTGGAAACTTGCTTTTTTCCAATTTTTAGCGTTTCTTGCCAAAAAAAAAGGCTTTTTTTGTCAAATCTGCGCAAACAATTTGACTGTTTCCTAAACACTATATTTTAATGCAGTTTGTGTTGAAAACTAATTTGTGCTTAATTCTATATCTCTCTTGCCAAAAAAAAATTTTTTTCGTCAAATCTCCGCAAAGAATACAACCCGCTTTCAACAACTGCGTCTTATTCCAGTTTGTGTTTGTAGCTGGCTTTTGCAAAAAACTTAAGCCTGTTTGTCAAAAAATTGGTTTTGCCTAAGACTTGCACAAAGAATGCCACTTGCTCTTAAAAACAACTCCAGTTTCTGTTAGACGCTTTTACTCCAGTTTGTGTTTTAAACTGGCTTGTGCCAAATTTTAAGCTTCTCTTGCCAAGAAACGCGTTTGGCTATATATTAGCGCAATGAATGCAAGACGCTCCTGAAAACTGTGTTTCAACCTAGTTTGTTTTGAAAACTAATTTTTGCCAAATATTAAGCTTCTTGTGCTAAAAAATGCGTTTTCCGTCAAAGCTGTGAAAAGAATACAACTCGCTTCCGAAAACTTCGTTTTACTTCAGTTTGTATTGGTAACTGGCTTTTGCGAAAAAATCTAAGCTTCTTTAGTCAAAAAATTGGTTTATTGCAACTCGTTCCTGAAAACGGCCTCTTACTTCAGTTTGTGTTAGAAACTGGCTTTTGCCCAATTTAATGCAATTCGTCCCAAAACATACGTTTTCTGTTAAATCAGCGCAAAAAATACAACTTGTTCGTGAAATTACGTTTTACGCTAGTTTGTATTAGAAACTGGCTTTTGCCAAAACTTAAAATTCTCTCGACAAAAAATGCGTTTGGCCAATATTAGTATAAAAATAACAACTCCCTACTTAAACTGCGTTTTATTCCAGTTTGTGTTGGAAACTAAGTTTTAGCAAACTTTAATCCTCTGACAAAAAATGGGTTTTGCGACAAATCTGCGCAAAAAATGTGACTAGCTCCTAAAAGCTATGTTTTAATCTACATGGCGCTGAAAACTAATTTTTTTTTCTAAAGTCTAAGCCTCTCTTGCAAAAAAATACAAAGCAAAACGCATTTTTTGGAAAGAGATCCTTAAAATTTGGCAAAAACCAGATTTTAACACAAACTAGATTAAAACGCTATTTATAGGAGTGAGTTGTATTTTTTGAACAGATTTGACGCTAAATTGATGTTTTGGAAAGATAGGATTAAAATGCGGCAAAAAAATCAGTTTTCAACAGAAACTGGATTAAAACGCAGTTTTTAGGAGCGTCTTGCATTCCTTGCACTAATTTATAGCCAAACGCGTTTCTTGTTAAAGCAAGCTTAAAATTTGGCAAAAGCCATTTCTTAACACAAACTGGAGTAAAACGCAGTTTTCCTGAGTGAGTTGTATATTTCGTGTCGATTTGACGCAAAACGCTTTTTTTTGGAAAGAGAACCTTATAATTGAGCAAAATTCTGTTGTAAAACGCATTTAAGAGCGAGTCATATTCTTTGACTAAGGTCGACGCATAACGCATTTTTTGGCAACAGAAATTAAAATTTGCCAACAGTTGGTTTTTAACACAAAATGGGAAAAAAACGCAGTTTTCGGGGGGAAGATGTAGTTTTTGCGCAGATTTGACGCAAAAACCAATTTTTTGGCAAGAGGCATAAAAATTGGCAAAAGCCAGGTTTGAACACAATCTTCATTAAAACGCATTTTAATGACCGATATGTATTTTCTGCACTGATTTGATGCAACGAGCGATGTATTTTTTGCACTGATTTGATGCAAAACTCATTTTTTGCAAGAAAACCTTTAAATCTGGCAAAAGCAGTTTCTAAAACAAACTAGAGTCAAACAGAGATTTAGGAGCTAGTTGTATTGTTTGAGCAGATTTGAGGTAAAACGCATTTTTAAGTTTTGCAAAACTCTTTTTCCAACACAAATTGGAATAAAACGCAGTTTTTAGTAACAAGTTGTATTTTTTGCTGAGATTTGACTCAAAACGCATTTTCTGGCAAAAGAGGCTTAAAATTTGGCAAAACCCAGTTTCTAACAGAAACTAAAGAAAAAACAATTTAAAGGAGCCAGTTGTATTCCTTGCGCAAGTTTAAAGCAAAACGAATTTTTTTGCAAGAGAGCCTTAAAATTTAACAAAAGCCACTTTCTAACACAAACTGGCGTAAAGAGCAATTTCCACGAGCAAGTTGTATTTTTGCGCTGATTTGACGTAAGACGCATTTTTTGGCTAAAGAGGTTTACAGTTTGGCAAAAGCCAGTTTTAAACCCAGCTGCAGTTAAATGCGCAGTTTCCAAGAGCAGTTGTATTCTTTGCGCAGATTCAACCCAAAACGCCTCTGTTGGGAAAAGAGGATAAAAATTTATAAAAAAAAAAACAGTTTGCAACACAAACTTGATTAAAACGCAGTTTTTAGGAGCGTCTTGTATTCCTTGCGTTTATTTATAGACAAACGCGTTTTTTTGCAAGACAGGCTTATAATTTGGCAAAAGCCAGTTTTTAATACAAACTGGAGTTACACCCAGTTTTCAGTAGCGAGATGTATTTTTTGCGCAGACTTGACACAAAACGCATTTTTTGGCAACAAAGCCTTAAAATTTGCCAAAAACAAAAGGCTTTTTACGTCAAATCTGCGTAAACAACTTGACTGTTTCCTAAAAACTATATTTTTATCAAGTTTGTGTTGAAAACTAATTTGTGCTTAATTCTATACCTCTCTTGCCAAAAATAAATTTTTTTCGTCAAATCTGCGCAAAGAATACAACCCGCTTTCAAGAACTGCGTCTTACGCCAGTTTTTGTTTCTAGCTGGCTTTTGCACTTAAGCCTGTTTGTCAAAAAATTGGTTTTGCCTAAGACTTGCACAAAGAATGCCACTTGCTCTTAAAAACAACGCTTTACTCCAGTTTTCTACAGATTGCCTTCATTGCAGATTTTTGCCAATTCGTTCCTCCCTACGTCTGAACCCTCGATGCTTTCTGTAAGCTTGCAAAGTTTTACAGATTGCTCTCGGGGAAGCTCAACCTCTGTACGTTTGTAGAGTTTCTTGACGTGTTTTTCCAAGTGGTGTCACTGCAGTCTGGAATTGGCATAGCGAGCAGTTTTACTCTTGTGTGATAGGTACTTCACTGGATAATTGCTTGAAGGCTGCTGCCGTTCATGCCTTTTGGACGAATCCATTTCGCGTTTCCTTTTGGATTGCCTTATTCACATATCCACAGGAAATCAAACATTCACCACACATTCTCTGATGTCTGGAGTCCGACTCATCGTCTTTAGACTTTACATTTCTTGCAGGAATGTGCCAAATCTTGCATGTTTTTGAATGAACCGTAATAATTGGCCCATTGATTAACCTTACAGTTTTGAGAATATAACCCAATGCGCTGTGTAGATCTACTACTCCTACCAAACCAGGGCAAAGTACATGTTACCAGCTAGAAACTTCTTTGCTAGCTCCATTACATCTTTTGGAACGGCGCCATTTGATTCTGGCAAACTGAATGTTCCGCTTGTGATAACACGGTGCCCGTAAATCAGGCTATCGAGATGCCACTCACCGTCCGGAAAAATTATGAGACGAACAGCCTGAAAAGTACCAATGCTGGAATTGAACATAAGGTGCCTCGAGTGGTAAATAAAAAGAGCAACGCTTCGTTCATCTGTCGCGAGTTCTTGTTCCACAAGAGATTCAGGAAAGGGCGACAAATCTAATACGAGAGATCGCACCTCGCAAAAATAACCCGCACTGTTTACAACGTAACTCCATTCCCGCAGCTGCTCATCCCTGTCAATCGCTTAGTTCAATGAGGATTCCTCCGATGCTGGATGCAGTAATTTTCGTTCTTGTTTGAGTTCTAGGCTTCGTCTCAAGGCCTTCTTTACAGAGGTGCTGTCATCGACACGAGAGGAATTGTTATGACCTTCAAGACCTTTCTCGACTTCTAATTGGGTTCCTTAGTCTTTATAGCAGCCCCTATTGCATGATCCGACCTCTTCATAGCTTTAAGATCCTGTTTAAGGTCTATTTGATCATTGCTAAGACAATCAAGAAAATGGTCGAACTTGGAAAGAACACGCACACAGAAGGATATATGCAAAGTGTATGCCACATTTTCACGTGTGGAAAGTGACAAAAAACCCCGCAAGGTATAGTGGGAACACTGCTTTAGGTAATAGCGGGATCGGAAAAAATGAAAAAACAAGATGGAGAACGGACTAACTTTTTTCCGTCTTGCCACAACAGCAATCCACATTGCTACCGATCTTGTTTGATGTGGACTTCATCGGAAACATAAATTTTTTTGCGGGAAAGGCGTATCTAAAAAAAATCCGCCTTGTGAAAACGCCGTTGCACGAATTAATAGCAGTTGGACGCTCCAAGTCATGGGCTCCTTTCTTTACTCCAGTTTATGTTGGAAAGTGGCCTTTGCCAAATTTTAAGCCTCTCTTGCCAAAAAATACGTTTTGCGTGAACTTTGTGCAAAGAATACAACTCGCTCCTAAAAACTACGTTATACACCAGTTGCTGTTGCAAACTGGCTTTTGCCAAATTATTTTTTGCCAAATTATTTTTTAAGGCTCTATAGCAAAAAATGCTTTTTGTGTCAAATCTGCGCTAAGAATACAACTCGCTCCTGAAAACTACGTTTTGCTCTCAAGTTTGTATTGGAAACTGGCTTTTGCCAAATTTTAAACCTCTCTTGCCAAAAAATGCATTCTGCGTCAAATCTGCAAAAAAAACAAACCTCGCTCCTTAAAACTGCATTTTACTCCAGTTTGTGTTCCAAACCGGTCAGTATAAAATGCAGATTGCAGACTGGGTATAAAATGCAGACAAGGTAAAAAATGCAGACTGCAGACTAGGTATAAAATGCAGACTGATATGAAAACCGTCTCTTCGTCAATTTTTAACCTACCCTAGCGTCAGGCAATCACATTTCCGAGATCATCTCCCACGAAATTGACGTTTATTCTTTTCGAAAAGCGTCAACCTTGAAATAAACAACCCCAAATCATGACGTAAGTAATAACGCAACACATGAACTTTACTTCGCACGTGGTCGACTTCTTCGCCGCTTGGCGTCATAGCATCGGCGACATCGGTAAGTGGCAGTAAAATAACGTTGTTTTTTAATAAAATATGTCTTCATGTTAAAGAATTCTTACATGTTGGAGTAATACCTTTTATGGTCTTTTACTTTAGATAAAGCCGTTGAATAGAGCTTACGTCTTGACGGTGGTGATTTTCTTTGGCGGCAAGCGACGAAGTGTTTGCCACAACGGGCTTTTGCTTAGACTTTCGAACGTTGCCGAAAATGTCTTAAGATATTCCGAACACTTACGATTCGAACCGATGGAAGACATTTGAAAGCTTTTGCAATTATTATTAAGAGCAAAGGAATAATACATAACAAATCTGAAATGAAATGAAGGTTTTTTTAGAACAACTCCTCCGGATTTGTGAGTCAGGTGTGATAAGTTGTACTTAATGCGTGAGACTCGTGCATAATGCGTGAGATTTGGCAGGTATATATTAATGCTGACACTATCAAACCCTTACTTCTTCTCAGTCTCCACTCGGCTGTATTAGGGTGGCATTTGATTTATCTAAAGGACTGTGTAAAATTGGTGCTTATTTTCTTATTGGGGTCCAAATTGACCCCAGCGAAGCAAGAGGAAAGTTCAAGGGTACTAAGTGAAGTACTGGACAATTCAATGTAACATACATAAGGTGCTAACAAGGAAGAAGTCTATTCCATGTAGGATTGCTTTGTTCACAGCCAAAAGTGGAGTAGATAATCTGGATCACCTGGCAACGATGTACACAAGTAGAAGGAAAGTCAACCGTTGGCCTGTAGCACTATTCGGAAATGTCGTTGACGTTGGGGCTGTAGCAGTGGAATGGAAAATTTCCGAAGGTAAACGCAGGAGACGCCTCTTCCTTTCAGAGCAAGCAAATCAGCTTGTCATGCCACATATGAGACGCAGAGCACTTACACCCACATTGCAGGCACCGATCAGGAATGCCATGAAAATGGTTGGAGTTGATCTTCCCCTACCTGTCCAGCAAGCTCAAGGTCACACGAGTGCGGCAAAGAGAAAGAGATGTCACCTCTGCCCTCGTGGATTCGATAAGAAGGTTCGGTTGACATGCGATAGGTGCAAGCACCCAGTATGTTCAGCTCACAGTGTTCAACAAGTGCTTTGTGATGAATCCTTCTAGATCCAAGACGTCCCATGATGTTACAGGTACTGTTTGGTTACATCCCATAAGAATGAAAACGGAATATCCATTCAGAATATTAAACAATTTTAATTCTTTTATATTTCTTCCAACAGGAATTCGCTGTTTCTGCTGTAAAAGTTTATGATGTTGTTGTTAGAACTTCTATGCAGCCCTCTGATATGCATTGTATACTACTACAGTTGGTTTTTAAATAGTCAATAACCGTAATAAAGGATGTGGTCTGACTAGACCCCAGCTGGTACGATTTGCATAAATCTGTTAAGTTTTCCAAGCATGTTTTGCCTAATTGGCATGTAAAACGCTCCCTTTAATTTCAAGGAACAATTTTAACGTTTGCATTCGTAAATGGAAGTATAATTAACATTAGTTTTCTAAAAACCATTGAATATCGTAACTGAGCATGATTGAAAGAAAAAAAAAGGACTGTATGTTGTGTGAAGAAAAGGAAAAAAGATGGGTTATTAGTACGTCAATGTGCCAGGTTGTTTGTTAACTGAATAATAAAACATGTTTGAGCAAAGATAAATGCCATAACAACGATATTAAGTTTGTATTCTGGCATATTTTGTAATGGGGTCAAACTGGACCCCAGTTGGTATGATTCATATGTAAAATATGTTGGCAGTATGAGGGTTAAAAAATATTTTTTTTTATGAAAGAATCAATTTTCCGGGAAAATACCACTAAAATGCTCAAATAATGCTCAATGCTTTTGCCTCACTAAAATGCGTGAAGAAAAGCTAGCATAATGTACGAAAGCCTAGGCTGCATTCTATAGTAAGCCATGACTCTTCTCATATATAATTATATGTTATGAAATACACTAATGTGAAGCTTTAAAATGGTATATCATACATGGACATTGAGTTTGTAGTCTTGGATCTGTTGAAAATGTTGTTTTGCCTTGGGGGTTAAAGGGATATTTTAACCAAATGCCCAACTGTTTTGAGGTCAGCTCCCCCACTGGGGTAAGCACTTACAAGTGAAAGGGGGCTGTAGCACCGTTCAGTTTGAATAATTTAAATAATAACCTCCATTAGACCCCAAAAAGGTACCAATATAATGCATAAAGACAAGGCTGTTACATACTTTAATTAGTGACTCTAATGACAATGAAGGCATTTCCGTCAAGTGCTTTCATCTGTCAATTTAAATCTTCAGTCGTCTTCAGTATATGTAAACAATGCAAAATGCTTAATGTAATAAATAAAAAACCCAAAAATTACTGGCATTCGATCTTGAACAGTATAAGTGATACCAAAATCTGTTAATATTTACATCACTAAAAGAGATCATGAACTTCTCTGGTACATCCGTCCACCCCCTCCAAACAAGTCGGTGCTGAAACAGTGGAGAGTATGTGACATTGTGTGACTTCCAGTCTTTGTTGAATTATGTGCCATTTCACTAGCAAACTTTGGTTCCTTTTAGTTTAATGTTTTTGAAGGCTATTAATAGGAATTGGGAAATGTGCTTATTTGTGTCACTGATTACTCCTTAAGAGGATACTTAAAGCTCAACTTTCCCATTCAGTATTTTTTAATAATATACATGTATCATTCTGTATTTTGTTATTACCACTCAGAATATAGCTGATGTTACTGCATCATTTGAAAGGCTTTCTCGCCCAAAGAAGAAAAGGCCTAAATCTGAGACGGTGAGTTTGCATCTTTTACTGTAGACTGATTGAGAAAGGAATAAATATTTTTGAGTGGCACTCAGCAAAAGCTATCCCTCAGCATCAATACTTAGATCCATATATGACATTAAAGGACCACTACTGAATATAAAGTGTTGTACCACTAACAGCAGGTTTATGCTTCCTACTTTGTAGGGTTTCCTTAACTGCTCACTACTACCCACTCATACACCTGGCACTTCTTAGTTAACTAAACTTTTGTTACATGTGGACATCAAAACTCTTTTTTGACTAGTGTCTAATAATCTCTTTCTTCCCAATTAACAAAGTAAAGGGAATACTTAATATGACAATATGCACATTGGTCATCAGTAGGCTAGCTCCTGATTAAGAAAAAAAATGTGTTGTTAATCCATATTCTTTATTTGCAGTTACCTTCAGAAGACAGTAGTTGTGAAAAACCCCCTTTTGAGAAAGACAGGTTAGACATCCAAGACGTCTTTCATACTTTGTTTTTCACTGTTGCCAGGCAACACTGCGGACGTCTTCAACGAAATATATATACATATATATATAATATAATAAAATAATGAATTGAAGACTTCATCAGCTATTAAAGTGCTCAATAGATAAACTAGAGCAATATGTAGATTCTCAGAGTTGAGAAACTCTGAGTAGCAATAAATGTCTTCAACCAAATAATCCAACTCTGAGAATCCACATATATATTTTTTGCTCGAATGCACGCGGCTTAGATTCGCTTGGCCCGACAAATTTATTAACCTCGCTATGCTCGGGCCTGAATAATTGATGCAACTTAATTAAATAAAAATTATTGACAAGAATGTGTTTGTATTTTCATTTGAGTGAATTATAATGCTGTTACTGAAAAAATCACATGAACTAAATTTCGATTTATAGAGCAAAAGATGTGACTTGATGTAACGTCAAATTCTCTTTTTGTTTCACAAGCGAATACAAGACAATTTGGACAGAGAATCTAGCAATTTATTACAAGTAATTTAAGGGTTGTTTTGCAGGTACCCTTGGATTTCTTTTGTTTTTGTCCAGCTCTTGCAAAGAAAATAATAGAATGAGTGTACCCCAACTGAGGAAAAAGGTTTGTGTTCAGTCCCATGATCAGCTGCAACCGAGTCCATTGTTGAAAGAGGAAGAGAGACAACCCTGGGAAAGAGGTTGTCATTTCAAACCACACTGACTAACACCTTTCATGATAATAATTGTGTCATAATGTAGCATGTATATTTCATGGCCTTAGCTCCCACAAGTCTCCTGTAACTTAGTGGTAGAGCATCTGAACTAGTAATCAGGTCTTAGGTTCGACTCCAAATAGGACTAAGGAGTACTCAGATTTTTCCTGACTATGCCTGTGTTAATTACTGAATAATTCATCGTTCTCATTTATTCACCAGGCTTTAAACATTCCATCACCATCATTCCACTAGGCATATGCCACACACGACATTCCAATACTAGCAGTATGCAAGGTGTTTGTCCCATGAATTTGAACTTAGTGCTAGAACTTCCGAACTAGTAGGTGGAAGGTCTTAGGTTCAAGTCCTGATAGGAGCACTCAGATTTATTCCGAGTATGCCTGTGTCATTACTGAATAATACATCATTCACATTATTAATTCATCAGGCTTAAAATATTCCATCAAATTTATTTCAAGAGTATGCAGTATAATTCGAAAGTATGCAGAGTGTTTTGATTGATGATGATGAATATTAAAGACTTTGTCTTTCCTCCATAATGTACATACAGACGTCAGAATGTATATCCAGTCCCATTTGACTGGGAGATACAAGTTACAATCTTTTTGTATTTGATTTGCATTTGATGACCTGTTAAATTTTCTTTGAAATCTTTATCTCATTAGCTTGATTAATAATATTATTTATTTTCATAGATATTATCATTTGTCAGTAACTTTTAATCTTCTTATCACCGTTATCATTTTTAACTTGTAGTTAAAGTTGTAAGAGTTCTTGCATGATATAAATTCACTCAAACAGTAACAATTTAATTTGTAAAAGTTTTTTAATCAATTAAAGTCTGCTATCTTTTGTAGTAATTGTCTTAAATTGCTCAAAAACCTTTCATTTAATGTGGCAATTGTCTTAAATTGCTCAAAACCCTTTCATTTAAATTAAGGGTACATAAAAAAAACATGCAGTGTTGAAAACTGCCAACCATATTAAATTTTTAAACATATGTTGCTAGTGACTACAAAGGCAGTCTAGTAGTTCGCTTTGGTTTTTCAGTTTGGTTGAGTAGTTGACTAACATCAAATAGTGTTGGTCAGCTGGTCAGCGGTTACCCGCAATCTTGCTTGTAGGAAGCACATTCTTGTAGTCCACCATGTTGAATGTTCAAGTTGCAAATAAAAGGAAGTTTAGCTATATGTATTGGCTGTAGTAAACCTTGATAAGCTCTTTTTTAACTTGGCTTTAAATAGATTAAAGACTATCCAATACAGTAAATGATTTATAACAGATTAGTGCAAAGTATGAAAATTTGATCTACGCTGTATTTGTCTTTGGTTCATTTTTTTACTTTCACAATTAGATTAGAAGTTAAGTGGTGTATTCCTTGCAAATTTGTCCATTACAGGCATGCAGCCAGAAGCAGTTAAGCATGCCATGTGCCCTGAGACCCAAAGCTGATGTCGCGATGTGCCAACACATACTGTTCAAGAAGGAGACCAGCTAACCTCAGCCTGTTATGGCTGGTACAGAGCTTAAAGTTTTTTAATAGAATTAAAGCAGGCTGCGTATTCATCTTAAGTATCATTGTTCACAAATACCAATGGACTGAAGGAAGCTGCATGTAATCTAGCAGTATGCAGAATGTTTTTCCCATGAACTTATTTTAACAGCCTTTGTTCCCACACGTCTCCTGTAGCTCAGTCACAGGTACAGCATCCAAACTAGTAACCGGAAGGTCTGAGGTTCTTCTCCTGATAAGTGCACTCAAAATTTTTCAAGTATGCCTGTGTCACTTACTGAATAATACATCATTCTCATTTATTCGCGTTTAAAATATTACATCACATTTATTCCATTTGCGCATATATAATGCCACACATGACATTCCAATCCTAGCAGTATGAAGGATGTTCATTCCACAGACCTAGTTTGATGGCCTTAGCTCCAACAAGTCTCCAGTTGCTCAGTGGTAGAGCATTCGAACTAGCAATGGCAAGGTCTTAGGTTCGACTTCTGATAGGAGCACTCAGATTTTTTCCAATATGCCTATGTCACTTACTGAATAATAAATCATGGAACACCAAGAATTTTTGGCAATAGAATTTAACCAGCTGGTGTATTCATCTTAAGTGCCATTGTTCAGAAATACCAGTGGACTGAAGGAAGCTGCATGTGAATATAATTCCAAGGTACTTTTGATTTTAAGTTATTCCCCGTGCGTGAAACACTGAGTGAGCTCAGAGCATTGATTCACGGTGATCCAAATTTTTTCTTTTTTTTATAGGAAATCAGTAACCAAATAAATATTCATTACTATGCCAAATGCAAATAAATCGACAAATTAAGTTAATTAAATAAAAAGCTAATTAAATAAATAAATCTTATTGACAAGAATGTATTTGTATTTTCATTTTAGTGAATTATAATGCTGTTACTGAAAGAATCGCATAAACTAAATTTCAAGTTATAAAGCAAAGGATGTGACTTTTGATGTAATGTCAAATTCTCCTTTTGTTTCACGAGCAGATGCAAGACAATTTGGAAGGAGAATCTAGCAATTTATCACAAGTAATTCATGGTACCCTTGCATTTCTTTTGTTTACGTATCTACTAAAAAATCTCTGTCCAGCTCTTACAAAGAAAACAATAGAACGAGTGTACCCCAACCGGGGAAAAAGTTTTGTGTTCAGTCCCATGATCAGCTGCAACCAGAGTCTTTTGTAGAGGAAGAGAGAGGACCCTGGGAAGGAGGTTGTCATTTCAACCCACACTGACAAATACCTTTCATGGTAATAATAATTGTACCATAAAAGATGCTAAATGTAAATGACATGAACATATCAGGCAACACTATTTGGGGCCTCCAGGTTGTCAATAATGTACAGGTGATATAGGGTGAATGGGTGTTTAAAGCTGTACAGGTTAATACATGGTGTACAGGAGTTTGAAATATGCAGTATATTTAATTTAATGACCTTAGCTGCCACAAGTCTCCTGCAGCTCAGTGGTAGAGCATTTGAACTAGTAATCAGAAGGTCTTAGGTTTGACTCCTGATAGGAACACTAGGATTTTTTCTGAGTATGTCTCTTTCACTTACTGAATAATACATCATTCTCATTTATTTACAAAGATTAAAATATTCCATCACATTATTTTATTCCATTACACATATCCACACATGGCATCTTAATCCTAGCAGTATGCAGGATGTTTGCCCCATGAACCTTGTTTAATGGCCTTAGCTCCCAGGAGTCTACTGTAGCTCAGTGGTGGAGCATCTGAACTAGTAATCAGAAGGTCCTAGGTTCGAATCCTGATAAGAGCACTCGGATGTTTTCTGAGTATGCCTGTATCACTTACTGAATAATATATCATTCTCATTCATTCATATTCTATCACATTTATTCCATTGTTCATATGCCACTCATGACATTCTAATCCTTGCAGTATGCATGTCTTTCCCATGAACCTAGTTTAATGGCTTAGCTCCACCGAGTCTCCTTGAGCTCAGTGGTAGTGCACATTCATTACTATGCTTTATGCAAATTAATTGACAAATTAATTAATTTAACTAGAAATACGTGACTCGCAAAACCTCGCGAAGCTAGGGCTAGGTGGAAAGCCCTCTTAACTTGTATTGTAGCATCAAATAAGGAGATTAAAAGGTTTCTGAACATGCAGGCAACTATTTTGATGAGCATGGTGTTTTCGTAGTTTCACAGGTTAGTTTGCGGTTGAAATCCATTCCTGACACAAGGAAATGTACAACAGGCGTGCAGCGCTGTCGTGTTCAAAGAATTTATTTCCCACGGAAATTATTTTACTGCGGCCACAAAACGTGTAATTTCTTCAATGCAATCTTTCAAAAAAAAGATTTTATGGAAGAAAGGGAAAAGATTCTGAAGAGATATTTCCATCCAGTGAATATTGATGAACATTGCAGTTGAAATTTGATCGGGCAATGAAAGCAAAACTCTCCCGATGTATGCAAATTTTGCTCAAACAAAGTGCGCCTGGTGCTAGTCTGTCTCTCACCCTGTTGCTGCCTAGCAACCTTTTCTTTGTCTGACGTCTTTCAAACTTTGTTTTTCACTGTTGCCAGGCAACACTGCGGACATCTTCAACGAAATATATATACATATATATATCAATATATTTTTTGCTCGAATGCACGCGGCTTAGCTTGGCTTGGCCCGACAAATTTATTAACCTCGCTACGCTCGGGCCTGAATAATTGATGCAACTTAATTAAATAAAAATTATTGACAAGAATGTGTTTGTATTTTCATTTGAGTGAATTATAATGCTGTTACTGAAAAAATCACATGAACTAAATTTCGATTTATAGAGCAAAAGATGTGACTTGATGTAACGTCAAATTCTCCTTTTGTTTCACAAGCGAATACAAGACAATTTGGACAGAGAATCTAGCAATTTATTACAAGTAATTTAAGGGTTGTTTTGCAGGTACCCTTGGATTTCTTTTGTTTTTGTCCAGCTCTTGCAAAGAAAATAATAGAATGAGTGTACCCCAACTGAGGAAAAAGGTTTGTGTTCAGTCCCATGATCAGCTGCAACCAGAGTCCATTGTTGAAGGAGGAAGAGAGACGACCCTGGGAAAGAGGTTGTCATTTCAAACCACACTGACTAACACCTTTCATGATAATAATTGTGTCATAATGTAGCATGTATATTTCATGGCCTTAGCTCCCACAAGTCTCCTGTAACTTAGTGGTAGAGCATCTGAACTAGTAATCAGGTCTTAGGTTCGACTCCAAATAGGACTAAGGAGTACTCAGATTTTTCCTGACTATGCCTGTGTTAATTACTGAATAATTCATCATTCTCATTTATTCACCAGGCTTTAAATATTCCATCACCATCATTCCACTAGGCATATGCCACACACGACATTCCAATACTAGCAGTATGCAAAGTGTTTGTCCCATGAATTTGAACTTAGTGCTAGAACGTCCGAACTAGTAGGTGGAAGGTCTTAGGCTCAAGTCCTGATAAGAGCACACAGATTTATTCCGAGTATGCCTGTGTCATTACTGAATAATACATCATTCACATTATTAATTCATCAGGCTTAAAATATTCCATCAAATTTATTTCAAGAGTATGCAGTATAATTCGAAAGTATGCAGAGTGTTTTGATTGATGATGATGAATATTAAAGACTTTGTCTTTCCTCCATAATGTACATACAGACATCAGCATGTATATCCAGTCCCATTTGACTGGGAGATACAAGTTACAATCTTTTTGTATTTGATTTGCATTTGATGACCTGTTAAATTTTCTTTGAAATCTTTATCTCATTAGCTTGATTAATAATATTATTTATTTTCATAGATATTATCATTTGTCAGTAACTTTTAATCTTTTTATCACCGTTATCATTTTTAACTTGTAGTTAAAGTTGTAAGAGTTCTTGCATGATATAAATTCACTCAAACAGTAACAATTTAATTTGTAAAAGTTTTCTAATCAATTAAAGTCTGCTATCTTTTGTGGTAATTGTCTTAAATTGTTCAAAAACCTTTCATTTAATGTGGTAATTGTCTTAAATTGCTGAAAACCCTTTCATTTAAATTAAGGGTACATAAAAAAACATGCAGTGTTGAAAACTGCCAACCATGATATTAAATTTTTAAACATATGTTGCTAGTGACTACAAAGGCAGTCTAGTAGTTCGCTTTGGTTTTTCAGTTTGGTTGAGTAGTTGACTAACATCAAATAGTGTTGGTCAGCTGGTCAGCGGTTACCCGCAATCTTGCTTGTAGGAAGCACATTCTTGTAGTCCACCATGTTGAATGTTCAAGTTGCAAATAAAAGGAAGTTTAGCTATATGTATTGGCTGTAGTAAACCTTGATAAGCTCTTTTTTAACTTGGCTTTAAATAGATTAAAGACTATCCAATACAGTAAATGATTTATAACAGATTAGTGCAAAGTATGAAAATTTGATCTACGCTGTATTTGTCTTTGGTTCATTTTTTTACTTTCACAATTAGATTAGAAGTTAAGTGGTGTATTCCTTGCAAATTTGTCCATTACAGGCATGCAGCCAGAAGCAGTTAAGCATGCCATGTGCCCTGAGACCCAAAGCTGATGTCGCGATGTGCCAACACATACTGTTCAAGAAGGAGACCAGCTAACCTCAGCCTGTTATGGCTGGTACAGAGCTTAAAGTTTTTTAATAGAATTAAAGCAGGCTGCGTATTCATCTTAAGTATCATTGTTCACAAATACCAATGGACTGAAGGAAGCTGCATGTAATCTAGCAGTATGCAGAATGTTTTTCCCATGAACTTATTTTAACAGCCTTTGTTCCCACACGTCTCCTGTAGCTCAGTCACAGGTACAGCATCCAAACTAGTAACCGGAAGGTCTGAGGTTCTTCTCCTGATAAGTGCACTCAAAATTTTTCAAGTATGCCTGTGTCACTTACTGAATAATACATCATTCTCATTTATTCGCGTTTAAAATATTACATCACATTTATTCCATTTGCGCATATATAATGCCACACATGACATTCCAATCCTAGCAGTATGAAGGATGTTCATTCCACAGACCTAGTTTGATGGCCTTAGCTCCAACAAGTCTCCAGTTGCTCAGTGGTAGAGCATTCGAACTAGCAATGGCAAGGTCTTAGGTTCGACTTCTGATAGGAGCACTCAGATTTTTTCCAATATGCCTATGTCACTTACTGAATAATAAATCATGGAACACCAAGAATTTTTGGCAATAGAATTTAACCAGCTGGTGTATTCATCTTAAGTGCCATTGTTCAGAAATACCAGTGGACTGAAGGAAGCTGCATGTGAATATAATTCCAAGGTACTTTTGATTTTAAGTTATTCCCCGTGCGTGAAACACTGAGTGAGCTCAGAGCATTGATTCACGGTGATCCAAATTTTTTCTTTTTTTTATAGGAAATCAGTAACCAAATAAATATTCATTACTATGCCAAATGCAAATAAATCGACAAATTAAGTTAATTAAATAAAAAGCTAATTAAATAAATAAATCTTATTGACAAGAATGTATTTGTATTTTCATTTTAGTGAATTATAATGCTGTTACTGAAAGAATCGCATAAACTAAATTTCAAGTTATAAAGCAAAGGATGTGACTTTTGATGTAATGTCAAATTCTCCTTTTGTTTCACGAGCAGATGCAAGACAATTTGGAAGGAGAATCTAGCAATTTATCACAAGTAATTCATGGTACCCTTGCATTTCTTTTGTTTACGTATCTACTAAAAAATCTCTGTCCAGCTCTTACAAAGAAAACAATAGAACGAGTGTACCCCAACCGGGGAAAAAGTTTTGTGTTCAGTCCCATGATCAGCTGCAACCAGAGTCTTTTGTAGAGGAAGAGAGAGGACCCTGGGAAGGAGGTTGTCATTTCAACCCACACTGACAAATACCTTTCATGGTAATAATAATTGTACCATAAAAGATGCTAAATGTAAATGACATGAACATATCAGGCAACACTATTTGGGGCCTCCAGGTTGTCAATAATGTACAGGTGATATAGGGTGAATGGGTGTTTAAAGCTGTACAGGTTAATACATGGTGTACAGGAGTTTGAAATATGCAGTATATTTAATTTAATGACCTTAGCTGCCACAAGTCTCCTGCAGCTCAGTGGTAGAGCATTTGAACTAGTAATCAGAAGGTCTTAGGTTTGACTCCTGATAGGAACACTAGGATTTTTTCTGAGTATGTCTCTTTCACTTACTGAATAATACATCATTCTCATTTATTTACAAAGATTAAAATATTCCATCACATTATTTTATTCCATTACACATATCCACACATGGCATCTTAATCCTAGCAGTATGCAGGATGTTTGCCCCATGGACCTTGTTTAATGGCCTTAGCTCCCAGGAGTCTACTGTAGCTCAGTGGTGGAGCATCTGAACTAGTAATCAGAAGGTCCTAGGTTCGAATCCTGATAAGAGCACTCGGATGTTTTCTGAGTATGCCTGTATCACTTACTGAATAATATATCATTCTCATTCATTCATATTCTATCACATTTATTCCATTGTTCATATGCCACTCATGACATTCTAATCCTTGCAGTATGCATGTCTTTCCCATGAACCTAGTTTAATGGCTTAGCTCCACCGAGTCTCCTTGAGCTCAGTGGTAGTGCACATTCATTACTATGCTTTATGCAAATTAATTGACAAATTAATTAATTTAACTAGAAATACGTGACTCGCAAAACCTCGCGAAGCTAGGGCTAGGTGGAAAGCCCTCTTAACTTGTATTGTAGCATCAAATAAGGAGATTAAAAGGTTTCTGAACATGCAGGCAACTATTTTGATGAGCATGGTGTTTTCGTAGTTTCACAGGTTAGTTTGCGGTTGAAATCCATTCCTGACACAAGGAAATGTACAACAGGCGTGCAGCGCTGTCGTGTTCAAAGAATTTATTTCCCACGGAAATTATTTTACTGCGGCCACAAAACGTGTAATTTCTTCAATGCAATCTTTCAAAAAAAAGATTTTATGGAAGAAAGGGAAAAGATTCTGAAGAGATATTTCCATCCAGTGAATATTGATGAACATTGCAGTTGAAATTTGATCGGGCAATGAAAGCAAAACTCTCCCGATGTATGCAAATTTTGCTCAAACAAAGTGCGCCTGGTGCTAGTCTGTCTCTCACCCTGTTGCTGCCTAGCAACCTTTTCTTTGTCTGACGTCTTTCAAACTTTGTTTTTCACTGTTGCCAGGCAACACTGCGGACATCTTCAACGAAATATATCTACATATATATATCAATATATTTTTGCTCGAATGCACGCGGCTTAGCTTGGCTTGGCCCGACAAATTTATTAACCTCGCTACGCTCGGGCCTGAATAATTGATGCAACTTAATTAAATAAAAATTATTGACAAGAATGTGTTTGTATTTTCATTTGAGTGAATTATAATGCTGTTACTGAAAAAATCACATGAACTAAATTTCGATTTATAGAGCAAAAGATGTGACTTGATGTAACGTCAAATTCTCCTTTTGTTTCACAAGCGAATACAAGACAATTTGGACAGAGAATCTAGCAATTTATTACAAGTAATTTAAGGGTTGTTTTGCAGGTACCCTTGATTTCTTTTGTTTTTGTCCAGCTCTTGCAAAGAAAATAATAGAATGAGTGTACCCCAACTGAGGAAAAAGGTTTGTGTTCAGTCCCATGATCAGCTGCAACCAGAGTCCATTGTTGAAGGAGGAAGAGAGACGACCCTGGGAAAGAGGTTGTCATTTCAAACCACACTGACTAACACCTTTCATGATAATAATTGTGTCATAATGTAGCATGTATATTTCATGGCCTTAGCTCCCACAAGTCTCCTGTAACTTAGTGGTAGAGCATCTGAACTAGTAATCAGGTCTTAGGTTCGACTCCAAATAGGACTAAGGAGTACTCAGATTTTTCCTGACTATGCCTGTGTTAATTACTGAATAATTCATCATTCTCATTTATTCACCAGGCTTTAAATATTCCATCACCATCATTCCACTAGGCATATGCCACACACGACATTCCAATACTAGCAGTATGCAAAGTGTTTGTCCCATGAATTTGAACTTAGTGCTAGAACGTCCGAACTAGTAGGTGGAAGGTCTTAGGCTCAAGTCCTGATAAGAGCACACAGATTTATTCCGAGTATGCCTGTGTCATTACTGAATAATACATCATTCACATTATTAATTCATCAGGCTTAAAATATTCCATCAAATTTATTTCAAGAGTATGCAGTATAATTCGAAAGTATGCAGAGTGTTTTGATTGATGATGATGAATATTAAAGACTTTGTCTTTCCTCCATAATGTACATACAGACATCAGCATGTATATCCAGTCCCATTTGACTGGGAGATACAAGTTACAATCTTTTTGTATTTGATTTGCATTTGATGACCTGTTAAATTTTCTTTGAAATCTTTATCTCATTAGCTTGATTAATAATATTATTTATTTTCATAGATATTATCATTTGTCAGTAACTTTTAATCTTTTTATCACCGTTATCATTTTTAACTTGTAGTTAAAGTTGTAAGAGTTCTTGCATGATATAAATTCACTCAAACAGTAACAATTTAATTTGTAAAAGTTTTCTAATCAATTAAAGTCTGCTATCTTTTGTGGTAATTGTCTTAAATTGTTCAAAAACCTTTCATTTAATGTGGTAATTGTCTTAAATTGCTGAAAACCCTTTCATTTAAATTAAGGGTACATAAAAAAACATGCAGTGTTGAAAACTGCCAACCATGATATTAAATTTTTAAACATATGTTGCTAGTGACTACAAAGGCAGTCTAGTAGTTCGCTTTGGTTTTTCAGTTTGGTTGAGTAGTTGACTAACATCAAATAGTGTTGGTCAGCTGGTCAGCGGTTACCCGCAATCTTGCTTGTAGGAAGCACATTCTTGTAGTCCACCATGTTGAATGTTCAAGTTGCAAATAAAAGGAAGTTTAGCTATATGTATTGGCTGTAGTAAACCTTGATAAGCTCTTTTTTAACTTGGCTTTAAATAGATTAAAGACTATCCAATACAGTAAATGATTTATAACAGATTAGTGCAAAGTATGAAAATTTGATCTACGCTGTATTTGTCTTTGGTTCATTTTTTTACTTTCACAATTAGATTAGAAGTTAAGTGGTGTATTCCTTGCAAATTTGTCCATTACAGGCATGCAGCCAGAAGCAGTTAAGCATGCCATGTGCCCTAAGACCCAAAGCTGATGTCGCAATGTGCCAACACATACTGTTCAAGAAGGAGACCAGCTAACCTCAGCCTGTTATGGCTGGTACAGAGCTTAAAGTTTTTTAATAGAATTAAAGCAGGCTGCGTATTCATCTTAAGTATCATTGTTCACAAATACCAATGGACTGAAGGAAGCTGCATGTAATCTAGCAGTATGCAGAATGTTTTTCCCATGAACTTATTTTAACAGCCTTTGTTCCCACACGTCTCCTGTAGCTCAGTCACAGGTACAGCATCCAAACTAGTAACCGGAAGGTCTGAGGTTCTTCTCCTGATAAGTGCACTCAAAATTTTTCAAGTATGCCTGTGTCACTTACTGAATAATACATCATTCTCATTTATTCGCGTTTAAAATATTACATCACATTTATTCCATTTGCGCATATATAATGCCACACATGACATTCCAATCCTAGCAGTATGAAGGATGTTCATTCCACAGACCTAGTTTGATGGCCTTAGCTCCAACAAGTCTCCAGTTGCTCAGTGGTAGAGCATTCGAACTAGCAATGGCAAGGTCTTAGGTTCGACTTCTGATAGGAGCACTCAGATTTTTTCCAATATGCCTATGTCACTTACTGAATAATAAATCATGGAACACCAAGAATTTTTGGCAATAGAATTTAACCAGCTGGTGTATTCATCTTAAGTGCCATTGTTCAGAAATACCAGTGGACTGAAGGAAGCTGCATGTGAATATAATTCCAAGGTACTTTTGATTTTAAGTTATTCCCCGTGCGTGAAACACTGAGTGAGCTCAGAGCATTGATTCACGGTGATCCAAATTTTTTCTTTTTTTTATAGGAAATCAGTAACCAAATAAATATTCATTACTATGCCAAATGCAAATAAATCGACAAATTAAGTTAATTAAATAAAAAGCTAATTAAATAAATAAATCTTATTGACAAGAATGTATTTGTATTTTCATTTTAGTGAATTATAATGCTGTTACTGAAAGAATCGCATAAACTAAATTTCAAGTTATAAAGCAAAGGATGTGACTTTTGATGTAATGTCAAATTCTCCTTTTGTTTCACGAGCAGATGCAAGACAATTTGGAAGGAGAATCTAGCAATTTATCACAAGTAATTCATGGTACCCTTGCATTTCTTTTGTTTACGTATCTACTAAAAAATCTCTGTCCAGCTCTTACAAAGAAAACAATAGAACGAGTGTACCCCAACCGGGGAAAAAGTTTTGTGTTCAGTCCCATGATCAGCTGCAACCAGAGTCTTTTGTAGAGGAAGAGAGAGGACCCTGGGAAGGAGGTTGTCATTTCAACCCACACTGACAAATACCTTTCATGGTAATAATAATTGTACCATAAAAGATGCTAAATGTAAATGACATGAACATATCAGGCAACACTATTTGGGGCCTCCAGGTTGTCAATAATGTACAGGTGATATAGGGTGAATGGGTGTTTAAAGCTGTACAGGTTAATACATGGTGTACAGGAGTTTGAAATATGCAGTATATTTAATTTAATGACCTTAGCTGCCACAAGTCTCCTGCAGCTCAGTGGTAGAGCATTTGAACTAGTAATCAGAAGGTCTTAGGTTTGACTCCTGATAGGAACACTAGGATTTTTTCTGAGTATGTCTCTTTCACTTACTGAATAATACATCATTCTCATTTATTTACAAAGATTAAAATATTCCATCACATTATTTTATTCCATTACACATATCCACACATGGCATCTTAATCCTAGCAGTATGCAGGATGTTTGCCCCATGGACCTTGTTTAATGGCCTTAGCTCCCAGGAGTCTACTGTAGCTCAGTGGTGGAGCATCTGAACTAGTAATCAGAAGGTCCTAGGTTCGAATCCTGATAAGAGCACTCGGATGTTTTCTGAGTATGCCTGTATCACTTACTGAATAATATATCATTCTCATTCATTCATATTCTATCACATTTATTCCATTGTTCATATGCCACTCATGACATTCTAATCCTTGCAGTATGCATGTCTTTCCCATGAACCTAGTTTAATGGCTTAGCTCCACCGAGTCTCCTTGAGCTCAGTGGTAGTGCACATTCATTACTATGCTTTATGCAAATTAATTGACAAATTAATTAATTTAACTAGAAATACGTGACTCGCAAAACCTCGCGAAGCTAGGGCTAGGTGGAAAGCCCTCTTAACTTGTATTGTAGCATCAAATAAGGAGATTAAAAGGTTTCTGAACATGCAGGCAACTATTTTGATGAGCATGGTGTTTTCGTAGTTTCACAGGTTAGTTTGCGGTTGAAATCCATTCCTGACACAAGGAAATGTACAACAGGCGTGCAGCGCTGTCGTGTTCAAAGAATTTATTTCCCACGGAAATTATTTTACTGCGGCCACAAAACGTGTAATTTCTTCAATGCAATCTTTCAAAAAAAAGATTTTATGGAAGAAAGGGAAAAGATTCTGAAGAGATATTTCCATCCAGTGAATATTGATGAACATTGCAGTTGAAATTTGATCGGGCAATGAAAGCAAAACTCTCCCGATGTATGCAAATTTTGCTCAAACAAAGTGCGCCTGGTGCTAGTCTGTCTCTCACCCTGTTGCTGCCTAGCAACCTTTTCTTTGTCTGACGTCTTTCAAACTTTGTTTTTCACTGTTGCCAGGCAACACTGCGGACATCTTCAACGAAATATATATACATATATATATCAATATATTTTTTGCTCGAATGCATGCGGCTTAGCTTGGCTTGGCCCGACAAATTTATTAACCTCGCTACGCTCGGGCCTGAATAATTGATGCAACTTAATTAAATAAAAATTATTGACAAGAATGTGTTTGTATTTTCATTTGAGTGAATTATAATGCTGTTACTGAAAAAATCACATGAACTAAATTTCGATTTATAGAGCAAAAGATGTGACTTGATGTAACGTCAAATTCTCCTTTTGTTTCACAAGCGAATACAAGACAATTTGGACAGAGAATCTAGCAATTTATTACAAGTAATTTAAGGGTTGTTTTGCAGGTACCCTTGATTTCTTTTGTTTTTGTCCAGCTCTTGCAAAGAAAATAATAGAATGAGTGTACCCCAACTGAGGAAAAAGGTTTGTGTTCAGTCCCATGATCAGCTGCAACCAGAGTCCATTGTTGAAGGAGGAAGAGAGACGACCCTGGGAAAGAGGTTGTCATTTCAAACCACACTGACTAACACCTTTCATGATAATAATTGTGTCATAATGTAGCATGTATATTTCATGGCCTTAGCTCCCACAAGTCTCCTGTAACTTAGTGGTAGAGCATCTGAACTAGTAATCAGGTCTTAGGTTCGACTCCAAATAGGACTAAGGAGTACTCAGATTTTTCCTGACTATGCCTGTGTTAATTACTGAATAATTCATCATTCTCATTTATTCACCAGGCTTTAAATATTCCATCACCATCATTCCACTAGGCATATGCCACACACGACATTCCAATACTAGCAGTATGCAAAGTGTTTGTCCCATGAATTTGAACTTAGTGCTAGAACGTCCGAACTAGTAGGTGGAAGGTCTTAGGCTCAAGTCCTGATAAGAGCACACAGATTTATTCCGAGTATGCCTGTGTCATTACTGAATAATACATCATTCACATTATTAATTCATCAGGCTTAAAATATTCCATCAAATTTATTTCAAGAGTATGCAGTATAATTCGAAAGTATGCAGAGTGTTTTGATTGATGATGATGAATATTAAAGACTTTGTCTTTCCTCCATAATGTACATACAGACATCAGCATGTATATCCAGTCCCATTTGACTGGGAGATACAAGTTACAATCTTTTTGTATTTGATTTGCATTTGATGACCTGTTAAATTTTCTTTGAAATCTTTATCTCATTAGCTTGATTAATAATATTATTTATTTTCATAGATATTATCATTTGTCAGTAACTTTTAATCTTTTTATCACCGTTATCATTTTTAACTTGTAGTTAAAGTTGTAAGAGTTCTTGCATGATATAAATTCACTCAAACAGTAACAATTTAATTTGTAAAAGTTTTCTAATCAATTAAAGTCTGCTATCTTTTGTGGTAATTGTCTTAAATTGTTCAAAAACCTTTCATTTAATGTGGTAATTGTCTTAAATTGCTGAAAACCCTTTCATTTAAATTAAGGGTACATAAAAAAACATGCAGTGTTGAAAACTGCCAACCATGATATTAAATTTTTAAACATATGTTGCTAGTGACTACAAAGGCAGTCTAGTAGTTCGCTTTGGTTTTTCGGTTTGGTTGAGTAGTTGACTAACATCAAATAGTGTTGGTCAGCTGGTCAGCGGTTACCCGCAATCTTGCTTGTAGGAAGCACATTCTTGTAGTCCACCATGTTGAATGTTCAAGTTGCAAATAAAAGGAAGTTTAGCTATATGTATTGGCTGTAGTAAACCTTGATAAGCTCTTTTTTAACTTGGCTTTAAATAGATTAAAGACTATCCAATACAGTAAATGATTTATAACAGATTAGTGCAAAGTATGAAAATTTGATCTACGCTGTATTTGTCTTTGGTTCATTTTTTTACTTTCACAATTAGATTAGAAGTTAAGTGGTGTATTCCTTGCAAATTTGTCCATTACAGGCATGCAGCCAGAAGCAGTTAAGCATGCCATGTGCCCTAAGACCCAAAGCTGATGTCGCAATGTGCCAACACATACTGTTCAAGAAGGAGACCAGCTAACCTCAGCCTGTTATGGCTGGTACAGAGCTTAAAGTTTTTTAATAGAATTAAAGCAGGCTGCGTATTCATCTTAAGTATCATTGTTCACAAATACCAATGGACTGAAGGAAGCTGCATGTAATCTAGCAGTATGCAGAATGTTTTTCCCATGAACTTATTTTAACAGCCTTTGTTCCCACACGTCTCCTGTAGCTCAGTCACAGGTACAGCATCCAAACTAGTAACCGGAAGGTCTGAGGTTCTTCTCCTGATAAGTGCACTCAAAATTTTTCAAGTATGCCTGTGTCACTTACTGAATAATACATCATTCTCATTTATTCGCGTTTAAAATATTACATCACATTTATTCCATTTGCGCATATATAATGCCACACATGACATTCCAATCCTAGCAGTATGAAGGATGTTCATTCCACAGACCTAGTTTGATGGCCTTAGCTCCAACAAGTCTCCAGTTGCTCAGTGGTAGAGCATTCGAACTAGCAATGGCAAGGTCTTAGGTTCGACTTCTGATAGGAGCACTCAGATTTTTTCCAATATGCCTATGTCACTTACTGAATAATAAATCATGGAACACCAAGAATTTTTGGCAATAGAATTTAACCAGCTGGTGTATTCATCTTAAGTGCCATTGTTCAGAAATACCAGTGGACTGAAGGAAGCTGCATGTGAATATAATTCCAAGGTACTTTTGATTTTAAGTTATTCCCCGTGCGTGAAACACTGAGTGAGCTCAGAGCATTGATTCACGGTGATCCAAATTTTTTCTTTTTTTTATAGGAAATCAGTAACCAAATAAATATTCATTACTATGCCAAATGCAAATAAATCGACAAATTAAGTTAATTAAATAAAAAGCTAATTAAATAAATAAATCTTATTGACAAGAATGTATTTGTATTTTCATTTTAGTGAATTATAATGCTGTTACTGAAAGAATCGCATAAACTAAATTTCAAGTTATAAAGCAAAGGATGTGACTTTTGATGTAATGTCAAATTCTCCTTTTGTTTCACGAGCAGATGCAAGACAATTTGGAAGGAGAATCTAGCAATTTATCACAAGTAATTCATGGTACCCTTGCATTTCTTTTGTTTACGTATCTACTAAAAAATCTCTGTCCAGCTCTTACAAAGAAAACAATAGAACGAGTGTACCCCAACCGGGGAAAAAGTTTTGTGTTCAGTCCCATGATCAGCTGCAACCAGAGTCTTTTGTAGAGGAAGAGAGAGGACCCTGGGAAGGAGGTTGTCATTTCAACCCACACTGACAAATACCTTTCATGGTAATAATAATTGTACCATAAAAGATGCTAAATGTAAATGACATGAACATATCAGGCAACACTATTTGGGGCCTCCAGGTTGTCAATAATGTACAGGTGATATAGGGTGAATGGGTGTTTAAAGCTGTACAGGTTAATACATGGTGTACAGGAGTTTGAAATATGCAGTATATTTAATTTAATGACCTTAGCTGCCACAAGTCTCCTGCAGCTCAGTGGTAGAGCATTTGAACTAGTAATCAGAAGGTCTTAGGTTTGACTCCTGATAGGAACACTAGGATTTTTTCTGAGTATGTCTCTTTCACTTACTGAATAATACATCATTCTCATTTATTTACAAAGATTAAAATATTCCATCACATTATTTTATTCCATTACACATATCCACACATGGCATCTTAATCCTAGCAGTATGCAGGATGTTTGCCCCATGAACCTTGTTTAATGGCCTTAGCTCCCAGGAGTCTACTGTAGCTCAGTGGTGGAGCATCTGAACTAGTAATCAGAAGGTCCTAGGTTCGAATCCTGATAAGAGCACTCGGATGTTTTCTGAGTATGCCTGTATCACTTACTGAATAATATATCATTCTCATTCATTCATATTCTATCACATTTATTCCATTGTTCATATGCCACTCATGACATTCTAATCCTTGCAGTATGCATGTCTTTCCCATGAACCTAGTTTAATGGCTTAGCTCCCACGAGTCTCCTTGAGCTCAGTGGTAGTGCACATTCATTACTATGCTTTATGCAAATTAATTGACAAATTAATTAATTTAACTAGAAATACGTGACTCGCAAAACCTCGCGAAGCTAGGGCTAGGTGGAAAGCCCTCTTAACTTGTATTGTAGCATCAAATAAGGAGATTAAAAGGTTTCTGAAAATGCAGGCAACTATTTTGATGAGCATGGTGTTTTCGTAGTTTCACAGGTTAGTTTGCGGTTGAAATCCATTCCTGACACAAGGAAATGTACAACAGGCGTGCAGCGCTGTCGTGTTCAAAGAATTTATTTCCCACGGAAATTATTTTACTGCGGCCACAAAACGTGTAATTTCTTCAATGCAATCTTTCAAAAAAAAGATTTTATGGAAGAAAGGGAAAAGATTCTGAAGAGATATTTCCATCCAGTGAATATTGATGAACATTGCAGTTGAAATTTGATCGGGCAATGAAAGCAAAACTCTCCCGATGTATGCAAATTTTGCTCAAACAAAGTGCGCCTGGTGCTAGTCTGTCTCTCACCCTGTTGCTGCCTAGCAACCTTTTCTTTGTCTGACGTCTTTCAAACTTTGTTTTTCACTGTTGCCAGGCAACACTGCGGACATCTTCAACGAAATATATATACATATATATATCAATATATTTTTTGCTCGAATGCATGCGGCTTAGCTTGGCTTGGCCCGACAAATTTATTAACCTCGCTACGCTCGGGCCTGAATAATTGATGCAACTTAATTAAATAAAAATTATTGACAAGAATGTGTTTGTATTTTCATTTGAGTGAATTATAATGCTGTTACTGAAAAAATCACATGAACTAAATTTCGATTTATAGAGCAAAAGATGTGACTTGATGTAACGTCAAATTCTCCTTTTGTTTCACAAGCGAATACAAGACAATTTGGACAGAGAATCTAGCAATTTATTACAAGTAATTTAAGGGTTGTTTTGCAGGTACCCTTGGATTTCTTTTGTTTTTGTCCAGCTCTTGCAAAGAAAATAATAGAATGAGTGTACCCCAACTGAGGAAAAAGGTTTGTGTTCAGTCCCATGATCAGCTGCAACCAGAGTCCATTGTTGAAGGAGGAAGAGAGACGACCCTGGGAAAGAGGTTGTCATTTCAAACCACACTGACTAACACCTTTCATGATAATAATTGTGTCATAATGTAGCATGTATATTTCATGGCCTTAGCTCCCACAAGTCTCCTGTAACTTAGTGGTAGAGCATCTGAACTAGTAATCAGGTCTTAGGTTCGACTCCAAATAGGACTAAGGAGTACTCAGATTTTTCCTGACTATGCCTGTGTTAATTACTGAATAATTCATCATTCTCATTTATTCACCAGGCTTTAAATATTCCATCACCATCATTCCACTAGGCATATGCCACACACGACATTCCAATACTAGCAGTATGCAAAGTGTTTGTCCCATGAATTTGAACTTAGTGCTAGAACGTCCGAACTAGTAGGTGGAAGGTCTTAGGCTCAAGTCCTGATAAGAGCACACAGATTTATTCCGAGTATGCCTGTGTCATTACTGAATAATACATCATTCACATTATTAATTCATCAGGCTTAAAATATTCCATCAAATTTATTTCAAGAGTATGCAGTATAATTCGAAAGTATGCAGAGTGTTTTGATTGATGATGATGAATATTAAAGACTTTGTCTTTCCTCCATAATGTACATACAGACATCAGCATGTATATCCAGTCCCATTTGACTGGGAGATACAAGTTACAATCTTTTTGTATTTGATTTGCATTTGATGACCTGTTAAATTTTCTTTGAAATCTTTATCTCATTAGCTTGATTAATAATATTATTTATTTTCATAGATATTATCATTTGTCAGTAACTTTTAATCTTTTTATCACCGTTATCATTTTTAACTTGTAGTTAAAGTTGTAAGAGTTCTTGCATGATATAAATTCACTCAAACAGTAACAATTTAATTTGTAAAAGTTTTCTAATCAATTAAAGTCTGCTATCTTTTGTGGTAATTGTCTTAAATTGTTCAAAAACCTTTCATTTAATGTGGTAATTGTCTTAAATTGCTGAAAACCCTTTCATTTAAATTAAGGGTACATAAAAAAACATGCAGTGTTGAAAACTGCCAACCATGATATTAAATTTTTAAACATATGTTGCTAGTGACTACAAAGGCAGTCTAGTAGTTCGCTTTGGTTTTTCGGTTTGGTTGAGTAGTTGACTAACATCAAATAGTGTTGGTCAGCTGGTCAGCGGTTACCTGCAATCTTGCTTGTAGGAAGCACATTCTTGTAGTCCACCATGTTGAATGTTCAAGTTGCAAATAAAAGGAAGTTTAGCTATATGTATTGGCTGTAGTAAACCTTGATAAGCTCTTTTTTAACTTGGCTTTAAATAGATTAAAGACTATCCAATACAGTAAATGATTTATAACAGATTAGTGCAAAGTATGAAAATTTGATCTACGCTGTATTTGTCTTTGGTTCATTTTTTTACTTTCACAATTAGATTAGAAGTTAAGTGGTGTATTCCTTGCAAATTTGTCCATTACAGGCATGCAGCCAGAAGCAGTTAAGCATGCCATGTGCCCTAAGACCCAAAGCTGATGTCGCAATGTGCCAACACATACTGTTCAAGAAGGAGACCAGCTAACCTCAGCCTGTTATGGCTGGTACAGAGCTTAAAGTTTTTTAATAGAATTAAAGCAGGCTGCGTATTCATCTTAAGTATCATTGTTCACAAATACCAATGGACTGAAGGAAGCTGCATGTAATCTAGCAGTATGCAGAATGTTTTTCCCATGAACTTATTTTAACAGCCTTTGTTCCCACACGTCTCCTGTAGCTCAGTCACAGGTACAGCATCCAAACTAGTAACCGGAAGGTCTGAGGTTCTTCTCCTGATAAGTGCACTCAAAATTTTTCAAGTATGCCTGTGTCACTTACTGAATAATACATCATTCTCATTTATTCGCGTTTAAAATATTACATCACATTTATTCCATTTGCGCATATATAATGCCACACATGACATTCCAATCCTAGCAGTATGAAGGATGTTCATTCCACAGACCTAGTTTGATGGCCTTAGCTCCAACAAGTCTCCAGTTGCTCAGTGGTAGAGCATTCGAACTAGCAATGGCAAGGTCTTAGGTTCGACTTCTGATAGGAGCACTCAGATTTTTTCCAATATGCCTATGTCACTTACTGAATAATAAATCATGGAACACCAAGAATTTTTGGCAATAGAATTTAACCAGCTGGTGTATTCATCTTAAGTGCCATTGTTCAGAAATACCAGTGGACTGAAGGAAGCTGCATGTGAATATAATTCCAAGGTACTTTTGATTTTAAGTTATTCCCCGTGCGTGAAACACTGAGTGAGCTCAGAGCATTGATTCACGGTGATCCAAATTTTTTCTTTTTTTTATAGGAAATCAGTAACCAAATAAATATTCATTACTATGCCAAATGCAAATAAATCGACAAATTAAGTTAATTAAATAAAAAGCTAATTAAATAAATAAATCTTATTGACAAGAATGTATTTGTATTTTCATTTTAGTGAATTATAATGCTGTTACTGAAAGAATCGCATAAACTAAATTTCAAGTTATAAAGCAAAGGATGTGACTTTTGATGTAATGTCAAATTCTCCTTTTGTTTCACGAGCAGATGCAAGACAATTTGGAAGGAGAATCTAGCAATTTATCACAAGTAATTCATGGTACCCTTGCATTTCTTTTGTTTACGTATCTACTAAAAAATCTCTGTCCAGCTCTTACAAAGAAAACAATAGAACGAGTGTACCCCAACCGGGGAAAAAGTTTTGTGTTCAGTCCCATGATCAGCTGCAACCAGAGTCTTTTGTAGAGGAAGAGAGAGGACCCTGGGAAGGAGGTTGTCATTTCAACCCACACTGACAAATACCTTTCATGGTAATAATAATTGTACCATAAAAGATGCTAAATGTAAATGACATGAACATATCAGGCAACACTATTTGGGGCCTCCAGGTTGTCAATAATGTACAGGTGATATAGGGTGAATGGGTGTTTAAAGCTGTACAGGTTAATACATGGTGTACAGGAGTTTGAAATATGCAGTATATTTAATTTAATGACCTTAGCTGCCACAAGTCTCCTGCAGCTCAGTGGTAGAGCATTTGAACTAGTAATCAGAAGGTCTTAGGTTTGACTCCTGATAGGAACACTAGGATTTTTTCTGAGTATGTCTCTTTCACTTACTGAATAATACATCATTCTCATTTATTTACAAAGATTAAAATATTCCATCACATTATTTTATTCCATTACACATATCCACACATGGCATCTTAATCCTAGCAGTATGCAGGATGTTTGCCCCATGAACCTTGTTTAATGGCCTTAGCTCCCAGGAGTCTACTGTAGCTCAGTGGTGGAGCATCTGAACTAGTAATCAGAAGGTCCTAGGTTCGAATCCTGATAAGAGCACTCGGATGTTTTCTGAGTATGCCTGTATCACTTACTGAATAATATATCATTCTCATTCATTCATATTCTATCACATTTATTCCATTGTTCATATGCCACTCATGACATTCTAATCCTTGCAGTATGCATGTCTTTCCCATGAACCTAGTTTAATGGCTTAGCTCCCACGAGTCTCCTTGAGCTCAGTGGTAGTGCACATTCATTACTATGCTTTATGCAAATTAATTGACAAATTAATTAATTTAACTAGAAATACGTGACTCGCAAAACCTCGCGAAGCTAGGGCTAGGTGGAAAGCCCTCTTAACTTGTATTGTAGCATCAAATAAGGAGATTAAAAGGTTTCTGAAAATGCAGGCAACTATTTTGATGAGCATGGTGTTTTCGTAGTTTCACAGGTTAGTTTGCGGTTGAAATCCATTCCTGACACAAGGAAATGTACAACAGGCGTGCAGCGCTGTCGTGTTCAAAGAATTTATTTCCCACGGAAATTATTTTACTGCGGCCACAAAACGTGTAATTTCTTCAATGCAATCTTTCAAAAAAAAGATTTTATGGAAGAAAGGGAAAAGATTCTGAAGAGATATTTCCATCCAGTGAATATTGATGAACATTGCAGTTGAAATTTGATCGGGCAATGAAAGCAAAACTCTCCCGATGTATGCAAATTTTGCTCAAACAAAGTGCGCCTGGTGCTAGTCTGTCTCTCACCCTGTTGCTGCCTAGCAACCTTTTCTTTGTCTGACGTCTTTCAAACTTTGTTTTTCACTGTTGCCAGGCAACACTGCGGACATCTTCAACGAAATATATATACATATATATATCAATATATTTTTTGCTCGAATGCATGCGGCTTAGCTTGGCTTGGCCCGACAAATTTATTAACCTCGCTACGCTCGGGCCTGAATAATTGATGCAACTTAATTAAATAAAAATTATTGACAAGAATGTGTTTGTATTTTCATTTGAGTGAATTATAATGCTGTTACTGAAAAAATCACATGAACTAAATTTCGATTTATAGAGCAAAAGATGTGACTTGATGTAACGTCAAATTCTCCTTTTGTTTCACAAGCGAATACAAGACAATTTGGACAGAGAATCTAGCAATTTATTACAAGTAATTTAAGGGTTGTTTTGCAGGTACCCTTGGATTTCTTTTGTTTTTGTCCAGCTCTTGCAAAGAAAATAATAGAATGAGTGTACCCCAACTGAGGAAAAAGGTTTGTGTTCAGTCCCATGATCAGCTGCAACCAGAGTCCATTGTTGAAGGAGGAAGAGAGACGACCCTGGGAAAGAGGTTGTCATTTCAAACCACACTGACTAACACCTTTCATGATAATAATTGTGTCATAATGTAGCATGTATATTTCATGGCCTTAGCTCCCACAAGTCTCCTGTAACTTAGTGGTAGAGCATCTGAACTAGTAATCAGGTCTTAGGTTCGACTCCAAATAGGACTAAGGAGTACTCAGATTTTTCCTGACTATGCCTGTGTTAATTACTGAATAATTCATCATTCTCATTTATTCACCAGGCTTTAAATATTCCATCACCATCATTCCACTAGGCATATGCCACACACGACATTCCAATACTAGCAGTATGCAAAGTGTTTGTCCCATGAATTTGAACTTAGTGCTAGAACGTCCGAACTAGTAGGTGGAAGGTCTTAGGCTCAAGTCCTGATAAGAGCACACAGATTTATTCCGAGTATGCCTGTGTCATTACTGAATAATACATCATTCACATTATTAATTCATCAGGCTTAAAATATTCCATCAAATTTATTTCAAGAGTATGCAGTATAATTCGAAAGTATGCAGAGTGTTTTGATTGATGATGATGAATATTAAAGACTTTGTCTTTCCTCCATAATGTACATACAGACATCAGCATGTATATCCAGTCCCATTTGACTGGGAGATACAAGTTACAATCTTTTTGTATTTGATTTGCATTTGATGACCTGTTAAATTTTCTTTGAAATCTTTATCTCATTAGCTTGATTAATAATATTATTTATTTTCATAGATATTATCATTTGTCAGTAACTTTTAATCTTTTTATCACCGTTATCATTTTTAACTTGTAGTTAAAGTTGTAAGAGTTCTTGCATGATATAAATTCACTCAAACAGTAACAATTTAATTTGTAAAAGTTTTCTAATCAATTAAAGTCTGCTATCTTTTGTGGTAATTGTCTTAAATTGTTCAAAAACCTTTCATTTAATGTGGTAATTGTCTTAAATTGCTGAAAACCCTTTCATTTAAATTAAGGGTACATAAAAAAACATGCAGTGTTGAAAACTGCCAACCATGATATTAAATTTTTAAACATATGTTGCTAGTGACTACAAAGGCAGTCTAGTAGTTCGCTTTGGTTTTTCAGTTTGGTTGAGTAGTTGACTAACATCAAATAGTGTTGGTCAGCTGGTCAGCGGTTACCCGCAATCTTGCTTGTAGGAAGCACATTCTTGTAGTCCACCATGTTGAATGTTCAAGTTGCAAATAAAAGGAAGTTTAGCTATATGTATTGGCTGTAGTAAACCTTGATAAGCTCTTTTTTAACTTGGCTTTAAATAGATTAAAGACTATCCAATACAGTAAATGATTTATAACAGATTAGTGCAAAGTATGAAAATTTGATCTACGCTGTATTTGTCTTTGGTTCATTTTTTTACTTTCACAATTAGATTAGAAGTTAAGTGGTGTATTCCTTGCAAATTTGTCCATTACAGGCATGCAGCCAGAAGCAGTTAAGCATGCCATGTGCCCTAAGACCCAAAGCTGATGTCGCAATGTGCCAACACATACTGTTCAAGAAGGAGACCAGCTAACCTCAGCCTGTTATGGCTGGTACAGAGCTTAAAGTTTTTTAATAGAATTAAAGCAGGCTGCGTATTCATCTTAAGTATCATTGTTCACAAATACCAATGGACTGAAGGAAGCTGCATGTAATCTAGCAGTATGCAGAATGTTTTTCCCATGAACTTATTTTAACAGCCTTTGTTCCCACACGTCTCCTGTAGCTCAGTCACAGGTACAGCATCCAAACTAGTAACCGGAAGGTCTGAGGTTCTTCTCCTGATAAGTGCACTCAAAATTTTTCAAGTATGCCTGTGTCACTTACTGAATAATACATCATTCTCATTTATTCGCGTTTAAAATATTACATCACATTTATTCCATTTGCGCATATATAATGCCACACATGACATTCCAATCCTAGCAGTATGAAGGATGTTCATTCCACAGACCTAGTTTGATGGCCTTAGCTCCAACAAGTCTCCAGTTGCTCAGTGGTAGAGCATTCGAACTAGCAATGGCAAGGTCTTAGGTTCGACTTCTGATAGGAGCACTCAGATTTTTTCCAATATGCCTATGTCACTTACTGAATAATAAATCATGGAACACCAAGAATTTTTGGCAATAGAATTTAACCAGCTGGTGTATTCATCTTAAGTGCCATTGTTCAGAAATACCAGTGGACTGAAGGAAGCTGCATGTGAATATAATTCCAAGGTACTTTTGATTTTAAGTTATTCCCCGTGCGTGAAACACTGAGTGAGCTCAGAGCATTGATTCACGGTGATCCAAATTTTTTCTTTTTTTTATAGGAAATCAGTAACCAAATAAATATTCATTACTATGCCAAATGCAAATAAATCGACAAATTAAGTTAATTAAATAAAAAGCTAATTAAATAAATAAATCTTATTGACAAGAATGTATTTGTATTTTCATTTTAGTGAATTATAATGCTGTTACTGAAAGAATCGCATAAACTAAATTTCAAGTTATAAAGCAAAGGATGTGACTTTTGATGTAATGTCAAATTCTCCTTTTGTTTCACGAGCAGATGCAAGACAATTTGGAAGGAGAATCTAGCAATTTATCACAAGTAATTCATGGTACCCTTGCATTTCTTTTGTTTACGTATCTACTAAAAAATCTCTGTCCAGCTCTTACAAAGAAAACAATAGAACGAGTGTACCCCAACCGGGGAAAAAGTTTTGTGTTCAGTCCCATGATCAGCTGCAACCAGAGTCTTTTGTAGAGGAAGAGAGAGGACCCTGGGAAGGAGGTTGTCATTTCAACCCACACTGACAAATACCTTTCATGGTAATAATAATTGTACCATAAAAGATGCTAAATGTAAATGACATGAACATATCAGGCAACACTATTTGGGGCCTCCAGGTTGTCAATAATGTACAGGTGATATAGGGTGAATGGGTGTTTAAAGCTGTACAGGTTAATACATGGTGTACAGGAGTTTGAAATATGCAGTATATTTAATTTAATGACCTTAGCTGCCACAAGTCTCCTGCAGCTCAGTGGTAGAGCATTTGAACTAGTAATCAGAAGGTCTTAGGTTTGACTCCTGATAGGAACACTAGGATTTTTTCTGAGTATGTCTCTTTCACTTACTGAATAATACATCATTCTCATTTATTTACAAAGATTAAAATATTCCATCACATTATTTTATTCCATTACACATATCCACACATGGCATCTTAATCCTAGCAGTATGCAGGATGTTTGCCCCATGAACCTTGTTTAATGGCCTTAGCTCCCAGGAGTCTACTGTAGCTCAGTGGTGGAGCATCTGAACTAGTAATCAGAAGGTCCTAGGTTCGAATCCTGATAAGAGCACTCGGATGTTTTCTGAGTATGCCTGTATCACTTACTGAATAATATATCATTCTCATTCATTCATATTCTATCACATTTATTCCATTGTTCATATGCCACTCATGACATTCTAATCCTTGCAGTATGCATGACTTTCCCATGAACCTAGTTTAATGGCTTAGCTCCCACGAGTCTCCTTGAGCTCAGTGGTAGTGCACATTCATTACTATGCTTTATGCAAATTAATTGACAAATTAATTAATTTAACTAGAAATACGTGACTCGCAAAACCTCGCGAAGCTAGGGCTAGGTGGAAAGCCCTCTTAACTTGTATTGTAGCATCAAATAAGGAGATTAAAAGGTTTCTGAACATGCAGGCAACTATTTTGATGAGCATGGTGTTTTCGTAGTTTCACAGGTTAGTTTGCGGTTGAAATCCATTCCTGACACAAGGAAATGTACAACAGGCGTGCAGCGCTGTCGTGTTCAAAGAATTTATTTCCCACGGAAATTATTTTACTGCGGCCACAAAACGTGTAATTTCTTCAATGCAATCTTTCAAAAAAAAGATTTTATGGAAGAAAGGGAAAAGATTCTGAAGAGATATTTCCATCCAGTGAATATTGATGAACATTGCAGTTGAAATTTGATCGGGCAATGAAAGCAAAACTCTCCCGATGTATGCAAATTTTGCTCAAACAAAGTGCGCCTGGTGCTAGTCTGTCTCTCACCCTGTTGCTGCCTAGCAACCTTTTCTTTGTCTGACGTCTTTCAAACTTTGTTTTTCACTGTTGCCAGGCAACACTGCGGACATCTTCAACGAAATATATATACATATATATATCAATATATTTTTTGCTCGAATGCACGTGGCTTAGCTTGGCTTGGCCCGACAAATTTATTAACCTCGCTACGCTCCGGCCTGAATAATTGATGTAACTTAATTAAATAAAAATTATTGACAAGAATGTGTTTGTATTTTCATTTGAGTGAATTATAATGCTGTTACTGAAAAAATCACATGAACTAAATTTCGATTTATAGAGCAAAAGATGTGACTTGATGTAACGTCAAATTCTCCTTTTGTTTCACAAGCGAATACAAGACAATTTGGACAGAGAATCTAGCAATTTATTACAAGTAATTTAAGGGTTGTTTTGCAGGTACCCTTGGATTTCTTTTGTTTTTGTCCAGCTCTTGCAAAGAAAATAATAGAATGAGTGTACCCCAACTGAGGAAAAAGGTTTGTGTTCAGTCCCATGATCAGCTGCAACCAGAGTCCATTGTTGAAGGAGGAAGAGAGACGACCCTGGGAAAGAGGTTGTCATTTCAAACCACACTGACTAACACCTTTCATGATAATAATTGTGTCATAATGTAGCATGTATATTTCATGGCCTTAGCTCCCACAAGTCTCCTGTAACTTAGTGGTAGAGCATCTGAACTAGTAATCAGGTCTTAGGTTCGACTCCAAATAGGACTAAGGAGTACTCAGATTTTTCCTGACTATGCCTGTGTTAATTACTGAATAATTCATCATTCTCATTTATTCACCAGGCTTTAAATATTCCATCACCATCATTCCACTAGGCATATGCCACACACGACATTCCAATACTAGCAGTATGCAAGGTGTTTGTCCCATGAATTTGAACTTAGTGCTAGAACTTCCGAACTAGTAGGTGGAAGGTCTTAGGTTCAAGTCCTGATAGGAGCACTCAGATTTATTCCGAGTATGCCTGTGTCATTACTGAATAATACATCATTCACATTATTAATTCACCAGGCTTAAAATATTCCATCAAATTTATTTCAAGAGTATGCAGTATAATTCGAAAGTATGCAGAGAGTTTAAGTTTCTGAATATTCCTGCCTTAAGGGTTATTCAGAATTTTCTGATAATACTAATAATAATAATAATAGTAATAATAATAATAATACTAATAATAATAATAATAATAATAATGAGTGGACATGAGGATTGTAGATAAGGAGAGGAAGACAGTAACCCTGTTGGAGATGAGCTGCCCTTGGATTGAGAACCGGAAACAAAAGGATGAGAAGGAAACCCCGCAAGTACGCCCCACTATGACAGAAAACCAAGAAGCAGTACCGGGCTACAAGATCACTCAAATCAACATTATAATGGATGTACTTGGTAGAAATACTAGGAGCAAAGCGTAGCAGAGATGTTGTAGGACGGATGCAGAAGTCTGTCCTAAGTAGTAACCTGAACTTTCAAGGTCTTGTGCTAGATTATTTATAAGATGCTCAAACTTCCGTTGCATCCACCTCATAGCTAGATTAAGCATAGACCATTTCAAGATTTTTAAAATTTTTAATTGATTTCCAGATGTTGACATACTGCCTCCATAATAATAATAATAATTATTATTATTATTACAATAGTGATTTTGCATTTATTTACTTATACATAAGTTTTATACGAGATTTAAATAAAATTGTTTATCACTTAAATTCAGATAATAATAACAATTATTATGAGGATTATTATTATTATTAATTACTTTTATTATTCTTACTTAGTATATACCAGTTCTGCAGGACTTCCAGATGTTATGGTTCTATGGAGTATTCTGGTTACAAGGAAATAAAAGAGTTTGCAGATGAAATAGAGTCGTATATTAACTTACAGCTACACGGAATACACTAATCTATACAGAATACAAAGGGTCTACTAGGATATGCATGGTGCATAGGGTGTAGAACGGTATGTTGGGCACACAGAGTGTCCTACTGTATGTAGGATATGTATGGTGTACAACATTATGTAGGGTATGCATGGTTCTGTACTTTTTTCTCTGAGTATGGCATTTAAAGACATGCATTTCATTTTGTTATAGTGACTTCAGTGTGCTGACCTGGATATGTAGGTCATTTACCTTGTTTGAAATAATGCGTTCCCTCGCCATAAAATTCAGAGGCTCATGTGAGCTTCTGCAGCAATACAACTCTACAGGTATACCAGTTTTGGTGTGGATTCAGGTTTCTATGCAGGCTGTAATAAGTGATTAAGCTTTCAATCATTCATTTACATTTATAATTGTTATACTGGGCATTCAATTAAGTCATACTGACCTTTAGACAGTGCTGCTTACCATGTAAAGTGGCAACTCACTTATTCTAAATTACTCTGAATAAAATCATAAAAGATAAGAAATAAAAAATTAAAAAGATTAAAAATTGTTATTAATAGAAAAGCTGTTTTAAGCATTTGCTCCTGTTTTTTGAGTAAAGAGTTTTGCGTTAGTCAGTCACTATAAGGTTTTGCCATCCCTTTATGTTAATATGCAGACAAAATATCCAGTAACCATGTGTGTTTGCATATAAATATGCCACTCTGTGTAGTTACTCACTGATATTTAACGTAACCCAGTACCAGCTTAGTGCATTAAAGATTTCATTCCTTTTCTAAGGTTAAGTAGTGTCACATTCAGATAGTGATGGTACTGTTTCGTACCAACAGGTTACTCCTTTATTTCCAATATTACACTCTACGCAAAAAATACCCTTTCACCATGTGCCATGTTGGAATGCTAAAGATTTAATTCCTTTACTTCTACAATTAAGGAGTGTCATAAAAAACAAAAACTAAAATATTCAGGTGCGTCAAGAAGTCAGTCAGTGATAGTTATGGTGGATGGCATCACTCCTTTTCTGAGATTAAGGAGTGTCATGTATAAGGAGTGTCATGTAATCAGTCAGTGACAGTTATGTGTGATGCTAATAGGCTGGCTCAAGTTATAAGCACTCCCTTATTAAATATCCTGTAATCCCATTCCATCTTGGTTTATTATAGATTTTACTCCATCACGTGAACAAGCAAGAAGTACTGCATAGTCAGGCAGTGAGGGATGTGATTGATGCTCCCAGGCTGCCAGTTATTTGTGCATGAGCAGTTAAAACACCTTATGTCCATGTGCCACATTGCTACATGTAAGAATTTACTTATTTATTTCTAAGGAGTCATGTATTCAGACAGTGAAAGTTATAACTGATGCCAAATAAGTTACCCCTTTATCTGCTATAAGTATTCTGAGATAACATACTCTGCAATCATGGCACCATCTTTGCATATTAAACATTTTACTCCATCATTTCAACAAGAAATGAGTGTCACATAGTGTCACGTTTGAGGCTGGCTACACTCTGTGTAGTTACTCATATTTAACATAACCCAGTAGCACTTAGCACATTAAAGATTTCATTCCTTTACTAAGATTAAGGAGTGTCACATAGTCAGATAGTGATAGTAATGTTTGATACCAGCAGGCCACTCCTTTACTAACAATATTATACACATAAAATACCCTGTCACCAGATGGCTATGTTTGACACTCACAGGCTTCCCTCTATTCATATAAAAGTACATAAAACAGTGAGAGGTATGGTTGATGCCAGTGAGCTAACCCTCTTTTTGTTATTAGCATGTGCCATCTTGGCACATAAAAGATTTAAGTAAGAAGCAAGTGTTATGTAGTCATCCAGTAACAATTTGATGTCAACAGTGTACCTCTGTTTGTTCACCTTGTGACCATAATTATTCCATGAGTGCGCGTTGGATATGAGATGGTAAATAGCCAACGAGGCGCGAAGCGCCGAGTTGGCTATAACTAATCTCATATCCAACAAGCGCGAATGGAATAACTGTTTTATTAAATTCTCTGCGTTTGGACATTGCTGTTGAAGTTTACTGAATTTTTATATTTTAAGAAAATATTTCTTTCAAGTTTAAACGACCAGATTCTGACCAAAGCGCGCGAAACCTAATGATCACGTGACACACGAAGCGGTTTGCAAACGGAGTTGAATGAAGAATCGAAATTGAAGAAAATCGGACACAGTCGGACATCTAAAATTCAAGAAACGTTTAAATGTACGAATTACAACCTTTCTGAGACAAGCATTCAAGTGCTTTTGAAGTTCCAGCTCATCGAGAAGCGTAATAGCTGTGCACATTTGAGCAAATGTTCTGCTGTGTGGTGCCGAGCGAAGGAAGAGATCAGGGCAAGGACGATTTTTTTCATGCTGAACTGAATTCCTCGCGGACGATTTAAAACACTTCAGGCAAGTCCAAGTGTACGAGGTACAACCTCACTGAGACAAGCATGAGTCAAGCATTCAGTGCAAGTTTTTAAACTTCAAGCTTATTTGAGAAGCGTAAGAGCTGTGCACATTAGTGCAAATGTTTTGCTGAGTGGTGCCGAGCGACGGAAACGAACATTATGGCCGCCGCTCGTACGGATTTCATAGATGAACCATCTGAAGTCCTCGTAAATTCTTAAAAACATAAAGGCAGGCATGAAGCTCTTCCTGAGAAATTTCTTCGATTGGCTTTAACCTCTTACCGCCAGGATTTGCAAGCCATCCTGAAATTTTTGAAGGTAACCGGCTGTTATTGTTGTTGTTATGTGATCTGAAAAATCGTAAAATCTTGCAATTTTGAAGATTTTAAAGGAAACTTCAGAGATACGTACCATTAAATAGTGTGTCATACCGAACTTTGTGGCTTTTATTGTTGTTATATTGAGATGGCATTGTTTGGTATTTCTTTCTTTTCCTTTTTTCTTTTTTACATTTTTCCAAAGAAACTTTTGCTTCCTGCCGAAAAAAAAATTAGCTTAGCGACACCTGGGGCTTTCGTTTTCCATGTAAGGTCAAACTACGGTATATGAGCTGATAACCGAGATTTAGTGAACCAATCAGAACGCGAGAAATGCAATATCCGAGGCTGAGGATTTAATAATTTGGAATATTCATCCTTTTAAGCCTTAACATCAGCATACATTTTCTCCTCACTAGTCTCTGTATTTTTCTCATGACATTAGTTAGGAGTATTTGTCTAAATGTTCTCATAGGCTGAATTCTTGAACAAGTCGTGATATTGTGAGGAGAATATGCATGTGTGTCACTATCTGGGCTTAAACGGTTAAGGGAAGTAACTTAAATAAATAAATAAATAGTCTGCTCAAAGGAGTCAGTAGATATAATTGCATTTGGTTCATGTTTATTGCATAGGAGTTGGCTCCCAGCGCTCAATGCCAAAGGTAAATGTGACCATTTCTTTTGACCAATACTTTAGATACTGGTAATAAAGATATAGAGTAAAATACTACAATTCATCTTGCATCAAAAATTTAGGCTGTTACCTACAGAAAATTTGATGGAGCCCTGTGAGGCCAGAAGCTGTGAAGTTCAAGCTAGAGTAAAACATTTAGGTGGCCAGAAAAATTACTTTGGACCTCAAGCAACTTGCCTCCTGTAAGCTAACAGCCTTGATCATCAGAAAAGCACTGGACAAACATAATATACTTTCACATGTGGAATATTTAAAATATTTACTTGAGACATTTTTGGCTGCTAAGGCCTCAAAAACAGCCAAAAGTGTCAACAGATTTGTTTGATGTACATGTAGTTAGCAAATACCCACAACATTGTCATCTGTCTCAAAATGCACTAAATCCAGCTCTTCATTAGTTGATTGATGTTCAGCTCCAGCTGTGAGAGCACAGTTGTATCCAGGAGTGGCATTCTCTGCCTCAATTACTGCATATGAAGGCGGTTGACTGCAAGGGTGTAAATGATGCAGTCCCAATTTGGTATGATGTTTTCTTTTTCCAATCATCATTTATGTTTTGGTTGGCCTTCCAAATACTTGTCCTGCTGAAAATAATGTCATAACAAGAATGCAATCAAAGGTCACAGAAATTAACTCCATTTTTTTGTCAAAATGAGATTGTGATTGTTGTGGTGTCTGTTTCCTAAGAGGATGTTTTCCATTTTTTATAACCTTACAATATATGTTTGAGATAACCTTGCAGGAACAAGATCAAAAGACAAGCTTGAATTTAGGAAAAATATTACTGTGTTTGGTGATACAAGTGACCTTTTCCTTACCACATGCTTTCCACTAACTGGTTATCATTTGTGAAAGAGCATCTGACAACTGTTCCTGGTTGCTGTTAGTCACTGTGGAAAAAGTACAAAAATTTAAGTTCCATACCAGCTGCTATAACACATTAAGCTGTCTTCAGGAGTTGAAAGAAGGGCAAAACTAATGTACAAGTATTCACCACTTCCTCTCTAAAGCTTTTAAGTCTTTCATGAGGGTTTGAGCATCTTTGCATTATTTCTAGGACTCCTTAAGTTTTATTTTAACAAGAGACAACTAGCAGAAGTCCGGCCACAAAAAATCAGGTATCCTTTACACAGAGCACAAGAATGAAATTCTGCATAGAGGGAAAGTTTGTAAAGTTATTCAATGTCCAGAATCACGCTTGCTCTTAAACTCTAGAAAACGGGGAAGTTTGAAAAAAAAATACCATTTGACAAGTCATTAAGGTATTTACTGTGAAAGTTCAAGGCCATTTACCGGTACATTCATCTTAGTTTCATGATATATAAATTCCTTTGTGCAAGCAACAAAAAAAAGGTAAATTTCCACACCTCTACAATACAAATAAACAGCATCCTACAGAAAGGTCTATTTTGCAGTTATGCCAGCTACACTCCAGTCAAAGGTCACTACATGCATGAGGCATTTTCTTTCTTTCTGGATGATCCCCTTTTAGGCTTCTTCTTTGGATGTCAGCCTTCTTCAGTTTTTTTACTAGTTGAGAGACAAACCTTAAGAGCACTTATGAGTGAACACAATAATAAACTTAACAGACCTCAAACGGAAACAAAACACTTGGCAATGCTGAAATTAAAGAAACTAAACACATTGCACTCACAATACAAAAAGGAGATGAACTCCTTCATGGGGGTCTCTATCGTATTTAAATTTTAATTCAATCAATCAATCAAACTTTAATAATCACTCCTCGCAAGGCTTTTCAGTAACTATTTTGAATATGACTCAATAATACTAATATCAGTACAAAACCAAAAAAAAAAAAATACCAATATCTACATATCTACTAATTGACTGCTAATCGTCTTAATCACTGGGACAGATTCCTTTCAAAACCAGTCTAACAAAGCAATGTAAACTTCTTGTCTTAAATCTTAAATTTATTCAGTGGAATTCATAATAATCAAACTGTTGCTTCCTGTATTCTCACTGCCAAGACAGTTGCCAGTTAATTATTACTTTCCAAAAACGACCATGCACTTGCCAACAAGGTACAACTCTGTGGAGGCACGGTGGTGTAGTAGTAAGCGCATCAGACTTTCAATCGGAGGGTCGGTGGTCCATGGCCAGGTTGGTCTCTTCATTGCTCTGTTGTTTCCTAAGACAAGAAACTTTGCTCCACATTGTCTCTCTTCACCCAGGCGTATAAATGGGTACTGGCAACATGCTGCTGGTTGTAAGCCTGCGATGGCCAAGCATCTTATCCAGGGGGGGGGGGGGGGGGGGAGTAGCAATACTCCTAGTTGCAGCATTGAAAAAAATCTCCATGTTTCATTCTTAATGTCATATCAAAAGTATAATACTTCACACTTTTATAGAATCAACTCTGCATGCTGAATGAGTGCAAAATGCTCCACTACCTGAAGAAAGGGGTGTTCTATAAGAATAATCATCCAAACCCAGGATTGGGAAGAATGGCCTACAGCATTTACATTTCTTATAGTCAGCTGTAGACACGCCAAGGCGGGAAAGGACAAAAATGAGAAATGTTCCCTATTTTTCAACATCCCAAACTGCAGCCAGTATAAGGCTCTCTGATCCTATATAAAGGGCATTCATTCAGTTCTCACAGGCCAATTTCTACATTAAACATTGCATACTCAATAAGTGGAAAAGTTTTACTGCCTGAGGAAAGGGATGTTTAAAAAAAGGACCTAAACCCAGAGTTGGGTAGAATGGCCCACAGCATTTACAACTCTTGTTGTGATGTATGGACTCGTCCAAAGCGGGAATAGATGCACAATGAGAAACATTCTCTATTCTTAAGCATCCCAATCTGCAGCAAGTAAAAGGGCTCTGACTCTTTCCCTGTATGGAGGGTATTTATTAAGTTCTCACAGGCCAATTTCCACATTAAATACTGCATACTGAATAAGTGGCAACATTTTACGGCCTGAGGAAAGGGATATTTAAAAAGAAAAGGACCTAAACCCAGAGTTGGGTAGAATGGCCCACAGCATTTACAACTCTTGTTAATTTTGTGACGTATGGACTCAGCCAAAGCGGGAATAGATTCTCTATTCTTTAACAATAAAATATCACAAACCACAGACAGTAAAAGGCCCTCTGGTCCTGCAAACAGTGGTCAGACATTTGGTATGCTGTATGAGAACCATTTAAGGAACAACTCTTACAAAAAACACTCACATATTGTAGGCAAATTCCTTCTTGTATTTACCGTTTCCCTCTGGAGGTCTTCATTGCAGATCTCAAATTTCTGGCACCTGCACATTCTTCTGTTTTTTCTATGTCTTGGCAACTGGTCTCCTGATTTTTCTAGTTTGAGAAAAGCCTATGGTGCACTTATTAGAGGATGCATGTAAACAAATGAGGCCTTAAACAGCAAAGTAAACACAAGTCAATCCTGAAAACTGAACTTACTGTACTTCTAATGCATAATTACTTAGTTGTTGACTGTATCTCATATCCCAAGCACAAACAATACAATTTTCCTGACTCACCACCATTGTATTTCATGTTACCTCTAAATACATTGAAGCCTGTGTTCCCATTGAAGGGAATTTTTAATATAACTATAGTTTTGCCTAAGAGGATTACTTTTTAAACACTTGATTTTTTCACTACAAATTTTTGGAATGTTAGATATGTTTGGCCCCATTGATGAAGTAAGGACGTCACAACAAAATTTGGAGAAAAGAGCTTGCATACTTCATAATTACACGCACAACAGCTTTGCTAGCTTTTGCCTTGGGGAATTTGAAGCTTTTCATGCTCTGCTTCTACCTTAGATTGATTGTGCTCCACTTTGATTAATTTAATTACATTCTGAGCTGATTTCTTATTGATGTGATGATTTTAGTGCACATGTGCCTATTAAAACTCTAAAAATGCAATAATTGATGCAGAATTTTATTGCAAATGCTGATGCCCTCTGTAGATGGAAGGGCTGGTGAGGCAACAGACGACAGACATGAAAGTGAGTTCATGTAAACTCTTGCAGATGCTCAAATATTGTGGACTGACATGAAACCTAATGCTGAGGAATTAACACCGTAGGTGCGGTTTGGTCTATTGCCAGTAGCTAGAAACAGTGTACAGAACATCACAGGTTTGATTCTCATCAGAAACCAAGACGTTAGGGAAGGGAATTTTCACCACGAACTTTCGTGATATGGGAAATTTAAGGCCTAGTGTTTTCGGATTGATAAAAATGTTGTTTCGGGTACTGAAAAAAGGTCAGCTAAGATTTTCGGAAAGGAAATAAGACCTAAGGTTTTTGGGAAATGGACAAAAATACCCTACTAATTTCGAAAACACTGAAGTTCCCCTAGAATGACCAAACAGATAAAAATATTATAGCGCTGCCTGAAATGAACCTATAGAGCCTTAAAGCCACTCCAGATCGCCTAAAATAACGTTTCAAAGGATCTGAGAGAAAATTGTTGTTGGGTGCCCCTGAAAATAACAATCGAATGAATAAAAGCAAGTGACAAAAGTTACATAATAAGCCAAATGTAACACCTTCCCCGTCGGTCTGTGCATGCTGATATTCTTGCTGGTGCTGCTCTTCTACAGCCGACGTGGTCTTCCTGAACAGTCACAGCAGTCAACAGTCCCATAAAATGACATTCTCACGTTGTTTTACTGGCTGGCATTTATAATGGTATATTCCTTGAAATGTTCATTGGAACTGGTGACCACAGAGCACCATCGGGCTACAGAATCTAGAGATAGATCTTTTATTGTTCATTGGTAATACCCACAAGAAGAACAATTTTTCACCCAGCTATATCAATAAGGCCAGGAAGGCAACTCCAGATCTATAAAACCTGCTTCAGTTGGGGTGACCCCCACCCCCCTCCCCCCGTGCTGACTGAAGGAATGAGTGGTCTTCGGGTGCCAAGGGAAGCCACAGTATACCATGTCCTACCTTGCTTCCCTACCCCACCTTACAGACCCCAGGTTTCAAAGTGCCAGAGTCTCTGACAAATCTCTCCTGACTTGGATCAATCCTAACTTGGAGTCCTGGTACAGTCCCTGAAATGGGAAATCAATTTGTGCCATGTGCATACAGAAAGCAAGGATTAGAATTAGTGCATGAACATGAACATAAGTTAGAGGTTAGGATGAGCATTACAAAAAGAGAAGGCCTAGACATGTTTAAGTTGGCATTAGTGATAGCTTAAGAACCAGATTATAGAAAGGTTTAGTATTATGGTGAAGGTTAGGACACAAATTAATCACTTCAGGAGCAGACTCGTATCCAGTCGCTATTTATGTGTTTTGTGGGGTGAGAAGATTAGACAAGAGGATGGATTGAGGAGGCGCATTAGAAGAGGCGCCTCTTCCCATGACACCCTGCGTGCCTCAATTTATCCTTGTTAAGTTAGTCGTAAGTTATTGTAAGTATTGTAATGTGTGTGGTTGAAAAAAGAAATTACAAAAAAAAAAGAAAAAGGAAAAAATACTGGGTACGAGTCTGCTTCAGGAGCTGTACAACTACTTAGAATGATATGAATATTGAATTTCTACATTGGATCGGAAAAATATTTACTCTTGCTCTGCTTTTTAAGTGAAAGCTTCGTTCAGAAAGAGGAGAAGAAGTGATGTGTTCCCTTTGTTGGCCTTCATTTTTGTATACAGTGGCCCTCAACCATTGCACTTGAAGCAATGAAATGACTCTGTACCACTTAACGATCTCTAGTAGACTTTATGAACATTGTACAGATTGCTTGTTACACAGAACAGAAGGATTCTGCAAGGTTCTGGGTACTACTCGGTGTCTGTGTGACCTGCTCCAGAGGTGGTGCTGCCACTGAATTAAAAGAACAGTAAGTTCTTTCTGTGGGACGTGATGATGAACTGTTCCACGACCAATGAATCCTCTTGTCCAGCAAAGCTCTGGACAATCTTCCAGATCTTGATGCACTGCAGAAGGTGAGTAGTAACATGAACAATGACTGAGTCAGAACTCCAGCAGTTCCAGACTGTGATGCTCAACATTAACATTAGTAACCATCCCCAGAGTGGTTAGACATTCACAACAGCACCTACTCGATCCTGTCACAGTCATCAGCAGCCTTTCCTGAGGGGAGAGAAGAAACTTCTAAAGGACTCCCCAAAAAGAGAACACTGAACTTTGTAACCGGTCCAATCCATTTTGAAGTAAAGGATGGGGTTGTGGTTAGTCAGGACTACAATTAGGAAGTTAGCGTTAGAAGTTATGGTCAATGTTATGGCTATTGCTAGGTTATTGGGTACCCATGGTTAATTATCTAATCTAGAGGTTAATGGTCCTAACTGTTATCCTAACTAACTACACTCCCACCCCCAACTGAAGAATTTAAAGAACTAGAATGGTTACAAAGTTCAGTTTTCTCCTTTCAGGATGTCCTCAAGAAGCCTCTTCTCTCCTCTCGGGAGAGGCTGCTGGTGATTATGATGGGATCAAGCAAGTGCTGTTGTGAATGTCTCTCAACAGCACTGGGAATGGTAACTGACGCAAAATGTTCAGCATCAAGTCTGGAACTGCTAGAGTTGTGACTTGGTCATTGCTCAGCTGACTGCTCGCCTCCTGCAGTGCATCAAGGTGTGGAAGATTGACCAGAGCTTTGCTGGCCAGGAGGATTCATGGGTAATGGAACAGCTCATCACGAGCCATAGAGAGGGAGGAAATAAACGCCTGGTGGCATAATATACTTCAGGTTCCAGACAAATTCTCTGCAACATTCAATCGGAGCTGGTTTGCCATGGCAGTTGAAAGGGTTAAGTCTTCCCAAAAAAGGACAATATTTGCCCCTTTAATTTGCAATCCATAAGGCTATAATTCATATCTTAAAGCATAAGCATCTTTGGCAGAATGAACCCTATAACAAGTACCCTTTCACAATCAAGTCTAGGTTTCCCTCTGTCATTTGGACTTTAGTCTAGAGTTTCCTGGGTTTTTTCTTGTTGTTTCTTCCCCTTCCCCCTATAGAGAAGCCAATAACAAATGCATTATATAACAGCTGAGTGAACAAATGCTCTTCTTTCCTCCAACCTCCACATGGAAATCACCAATGAGCATCATGATGTTCATATCAGGTACAATTACGCAAGATGTGTGATGGTGCCTGGAAAATGCATTTCTTTGATTACCATTAACACACAGGGTTGCCAGTAAGGGTCACAACTATTTACACCTATCATAGCTGAATGCTCATTATATAGAACCTTGATGTTGCAGGTGATAGTGTCTGTATATGTTTGAATTTACCAACCAGGCAACACATTTTTTAAAAGTGTGATGCTCAATCCAACATGCAGCTCCAAACTTCACGAGAGCCCTAAAAGGCAATCAGCTGACCTGACAATTCTTTACCTCTTACTTTTCAAAATGATATGAGTTCAGAAAAATGTACCAGTGCCACAAGTATAACATTAAGCTACATGTAGTAGCAGCAAGAATAAATGAAAACTTAACTAAGCTTAAAATTTGCAATCATTCTTTGTTCACCAGTATCTTGCACTTTAACTTTTAACACTACTGATCCTAGTTGCATGCAGGATGTGTGTGATCTACATACATACATGATTTTCATTTCTCTATGCTAGCCAACAGAACCCATGCTGATTTTCGAATGGATATAATAAATAATATTAATAATTAGACTAATTATGTATAAATTATTTCCATTGACTGGTTGGGAACAAATGGCCTGATACGTTTTATGACCAGTGCTTGCGGTATCATCCTTTTCAAGGTTGCAGCCTAAAAACTGAAAGTTAGGAGCCCAAGCCACATTGCTGGGAGCCAGAATTAACTTTAGGACTTTAGTCTTTATAAAAGACTCACTGAGAGTCTAGGGCATCGCTTTGTGATAAACGTGATGTAGTTCAACTGGAAATGTCATGCAAAGAGTGAATAAACAAATAAAACATAACATCAGTAAACACGTAACGTTTTTATGGCTACTGCCTTCTGGGAAGGTAAGTAGCCACTATGCTACCGTGTTGTGTGAAAGTCAGTAAATCAGAAGCTTTTGGAATTGCAGAATTTACCCGAAGGTGGGTCAAGTTCACCACCACAGGTTGATGAGATCTCAGTCAGCTTTATTTATACGGAAGATCATTGTTTTCAATTCCAAATGGCTGCCGTGTCTTTCATGTGTGGCAATTTGTGGTTCTTGGAAGGAAAACACAGGTTTTCAATACTGTAAATCAAAAGAACAACTTCTAAGGAACACTCGGTAATTTCATAGCAAAGAAATTCCTGTTCTAGATTTTGTGTCAAGGTGAAACATGTGAGATCGTAAACAAGATCTGCAAATCATCATGTGAGCTGTAGATGTTCTCAAAAAATTTTGCGTGCTCCTGGGAATCCACTCTACAAAATACTACAGGTTTGAATGTGAATTTCAGCGCTCTGTAAAAACTAAAATCTTACTTTAAGACGTTTTTTACTCTTAATTCTGGTGCTGTGGTAAGACAGCGCATAAATCTCAATTGAAGACGATTCATCTTAGGATAAGACGACTTTCTTCTTATTTCTATGATGATGGCGTCTTAGATTAAGATGATTTTTTTCTTAGATTCAAAGTCCTGTGGTAAGTCATAATTTCATCTTAACTCAAGATTTGAACAATCTTATTCTAGATGCTTTAGGGGTGTCAGTAAAACGCGGGGTCGGCGTCGGGGCCAGGGTCGGGGTCATTTTTTCTTCTTTTTTTTTCCCTTTCTTTTTTTTTCTCTTTCTTTTTTCTTTCTTTTTTTTTTCCTTTCTTTTTTTTCTTTCTTTTTAGTTTCCTTTTTTTTTCTTTTTTCTTTTTAACATCACAAGTCATTTGTGGGTCAAATAAGGATTAAAGCCAATATAAAAAAGATAAGTCTCTAAAGCTTACTAGATAGGATAGGTCATCGGTGACAACACTCGCAATTCCGTATTCTGGCGGACATTAGTTCTCTGAATTGACTACCTTTTATTCTTCTAAGAAACGAAATGAGGCAAAAAATACAAGGTACAAGACAATATATTTCCTTGAACTAACAAATTCTTGAACTAGATTGTACATGAACTTACTATGAACACCCCCGTCGCCTTCCATGATCGTGCTCGTTTGTTACAGTCAATCCATGTCACGCGTGACTATTATTTCCGAGAATGAAATAAACATGCTTTCGAATTCCTTTGTAAAGCTCGGCATTTGAATGGAATGTAGAACATTTCTCTGGAAATCTTTCCGAAAAAGACGCATTAACTGACAAAAAAAAAAGATTTAAAATACTAGGGAAATTTCTACGAGAACTCTGAAATGTAATTGCTGACATCAAAACTGACATGTAAATAGGCCTTATCATGGTTTTCGACGCCATTTTGACGAGTAGGCAAACAGGCTTGAAACTGCTGCTGAAAAATTCATGAATTGGAAACTTTTGGCATTAGGAAAAGGATTTTAAGAAACAAAAATTGGAGGGATGTAACTGTGCCAGAAAGCGTCTAGTCGTGTTTTGAACTTTCCATACATTTTCCTGTATTTTTTTCCCGCGAACTATTTTTAGTAGCAGTTTACGGCTGGTTCGCTTTACAGAGAAATGTTCGGAAAGTTCAAAACACGACTGGACGCTTTCTGGCACAGCTACATCCCTCTACTTTTTTTCCTAAAATCCTTTTCCTAGTGCTAAAAGTTTCCAATTCATGAATTTTTTAGCAGAGATGTTTTATGAAAATTATTTGACTCTTGCATTAATCACCTGTAAGGATTACAGAACCTTTTTAAGACTCTCAAGGAATTTTTTAAGAAACAGAGTACAAAGCCATTAGTTTTTACTGTAATTGTTTTCCGTCAATCCTGTTTCTGCTTTATAATTTGTAAATAACTTAATTTAATTTAATTTGATTTATTTTGTAATTGTAATTATTGTATTTTAACAGGGAAGAGCCACCCAGTGGATCTGTTAATAAACCATTATTATTATTATTATTATTATTATTATTATTATTATTATTATTATTATTATTATCACCTAATTTTTAAATACAATTTAGCTATGTGAGCGTATTTTAATTGTAAATAGCTTAGATGTATATACTTTTTACTCAAATATTGTGACATGAGATATGTATTTTTTATCTTGTGAGGAAATAAAGACTTTTCATTTATTTATTTATTTATTTATACAAACACTGTTATTTCAAGCCTGTTTGCCTACTCGTCAAAATGGCGTCGAAAATCGTGGGGGTGTTCATAGTAAGATCATGCACGTTCTAGTTCAAGAATTTGTTAGTTCAAGGAAATATATTGTCTCGTACCTTGTATTTTTTGCCTCATTTCGTTTCTTAGAAGAATAAAAGGTAGTCAATTTACGGAACCAATGTCCGCCAGAATACGGAGCTGCATCGAGTGTTGTCACCGATGACCTATCCTAATCTAGTAAGCTTTAGAGACTTAACTTTCTTATATTGGCTTTAATCCTTATTTGACCCACAAATGATCTGTGATGTTAAAAAGAAAAAAAAAAGAAAAAAATACCCCGACCCCGCGTTTTACTGACACCCATGCTTTAGAATCTCAACTGATTTAAGTTTCAAAGCAAGATATAAATCTAACTGCAACGGTCACTACATTAAAAAAACTGACAGGGAGCGTTTAATACCATTAAGCTTGAACATGATATATGGAGCAACGAAAACACAACGAATTTCAATCCATAGTACTTTATTACACCAAGTCTAATTTAAATGAGACAACTTATCGAAATCAGCTTACCGTAAATTCACCGGAAAACAGAGGCCGGGCCGCGGCCAATAACTACTGTTTTGTTGGTCTTAAAGTCCTTTAAATCATAGAGACCTCTAATAGCAGGGAATGCAGATTGTCACTACACTCATTCCTCTGATCGGTGATGCAGTAGAATTGTTGGACTCATCTTTGGTTTTCAATAAAAAGCGACAGTAATTTCTTCATTTCCATTTTCAATCTTCTGTCTCGCGCATGCCGTCAAATTCGTGTAAGTTACCACGTTTACCGGGGCTTTAGCCCGTATTTTATGTCCAGATGTCTTGTTATTTAAATATTGAAGTTGCTGTCTCGAAATTCTTGTAACTTCTCCACTTTCCGCTGCTTGATCATGAGGAGTATATTAAATCAGCTTGTTCTAAACAAGGTGAGAGTTTGTGCTGGATCAAAGCTCCAGACTCCGTGTCTGCAGAGTTTGGATCAAAATCAACCAATCAGAAAAGAAGTCCTGTTTCCTATGAGGTCTGCATTTTCTAAATGAACCAATCAGGAAGGGCTTTCCAAAATTTGGATCCTTTTGTGTTGGAATTTTCTATTTCTTCCAAGTTAGCCTTTTTTTATTTATTTATTTTTTTTTTTTACCGAGAACTAAAATGGTAAGAGTATAGAGATCGGCGTATTTAATCGCCGATATCTGGCATGTCGATCTGTAAGCTGATTTCGATAAGTTGTCTCATTTAAATTAGATTTGGTGTAATAAAGTACTATGGATTGAAATTCGTTGTGTTTTCGTTGCTCCATGTATCATGTTCAAGCTTAATGGTATTAAACGCTCCCAGTCAGTTTTTTCAATGTAGTGACCGTTGCAGTTAGATTTATACCTTGCTTCAAAACTTAAATCCAGGGCTCAAAATAATTTCCGGAGAGTCTCTGGACACGATGACCGGCCCAATTCATTTTAGCTCGGTCACGTACCGTTTCTGGCCGGTCAAATTATATTAAAATAAATAACTCTTAAAACAGGGGCCCATGAACCAAAACTGGCGTTATATATTTCCAAAAAAGTTAGAGCACTTTAAAGCACTCATTGTCAACGACAAAAGTAAATTACAGCAGCAAAATGAAAATAAGCTTACAGTGTATGTGTATTAATACGTACTGTACACTGTCTGTAAGACTATCCCGCAACACGTTAAATATCGTTATCGTATATATTAAATTTGTAAATAAGTAAATGCACAGTAAATGCCTCTAAATATAATGATTTCTGGTGTACGTATCACGGTGTGAGATCTTGATCCTAAAACTCCGCCAGTAATCCTTGTTTATACTCCTCATTACCAGAGATTCATGGAGAAAAGCTAAGTAACCAGGCATTTTAACTTGGGTGTGCTGGAACCGGAAGACACATCAAGTGTTCAAGAAATGTGGTAACATTTGAAAGTCTGGAAATGTTATTTATTGACAACTGCCAAGAAATTTGTCAGGAAAGTTATAAAATATCTCCGTTTAAGCAACACAAACATCTCAAGCTTTTGTGTGTGGCACACAACCAAGAAGCTCTTTCCGTACATTGTGTTTTTGAGCTGTTGAAGTACACTAACAGTAAAGTACTTTTAGATATTCGAGGGCATTACTTCACACAAGAAGACTTTGATTACATCACTCGGGAACATTACAATGCACAGAATAGAATCAAAGAAGTTGGCAATTATCAACATATGATCACATGCCTGCTGCGCGGGTTCCCGTGACGTGACGTACTGTACGCACATCCGGCTTTTATTAACTCGCAAATCTTTAGATATATATATATATTTTTCTGTAAAATGTTCCATGACAATCACAACCAGTTTTTGCTTGAATGTTTTTCATTTTGTGTTATCTCTATTGGCCAATAATATCTGGCAAATGTTAAAATGTTTGTACATTGATTCAGGTTCACAGATGTTTATCATTGTATAACCTTTTATGTTTATATTACGCACGCCAAAGATAAACACACAGATAAACTTGCGAAGATTGGAATAACTATTGATTTTATAAAGTATAGTTCCTTTGCTTTTGTACTTTGATTATATTTATTCTGGGCTGAGGAATTACTTTATATGCAGGGAGAAATGCAAAACTTGAAAATTAACTAATAAAAGTGAATTAGAAAATAAATTATTTTTAACTTTGCGACTGGAAGTGCGTGAACCCCGATGTCTGTTTTCAATGCTCGGATTGTAAACAGCGGTTCTTGTTGCATTTCACCCAGGATTTCAGATCAAAGTTTCGCAAATGACAATACACAGCGACTTGCTACAACTGAAACAACTGAACAGCAAGGAAATTTTAATTTATTTCATTTTCAAAACGATCAAATGTGACCGGTCAACATGACCGGCAAGACGAAAGGTTGACTGGTCAACTCCCAAATCAGTCCGGACATTGTCTGTTGACTGGCCGTTATTTCGAGCCCAGTGAAATCAGTTGAGATTCTAAAGGATCTACAATAAGATTGTTCAAATCTTTAGTTAAGATGAAAATATGACTTACCACAGCACTTTGAATCTAAGAAAAAATCATCTTAATCTAAGACGCCATCATTGTACAAGTACGAGGAAAGTCGTCTTATCCTAAGATGAATTGTCTTCAAATGAGATTTACGAGCTGTCTTACCACAGCACCAGAATTAAGTGTAAAAAAACGTCTTAAAGTAAGATTTTAGTTTTTACGGAACGTACTTTCTGTTAAATTGATGGATTTGTCATATTTCAAATAGCTTTGGCGAAATTGTCGAAAAACGTACTTAGTTTAAAAGAGTTGAGAAATTGTGCTTTTAATTAGTGACTTGCAGTTCCCTTGGATCGGTCGCCTTCATTCAAGGCGAAAATTGAACGAATTTGCTTTTCAAGCGTGAACACAGGTCTGTCTGAATAAATTTTTCAATTAACAAAACTTATTGGCCATTTATCTTGTGTCTTGATTCACAGAATTTCTTCACCATGCAATAGCCAAACCATATCTATAATTTACTGTCCCCTGTGTATTAAAGTGTAAACAAACCGAAATCCTCCAACGCATACCAAATTTGCCCATGTGACAACACAATCAAATTAAGCTGCACAATTTTGGCACTGACTGCAACTGTGCATTCACCCCTCTGAATTTTATACAACATTGCTTTTTTACTGCAATATTCTACAAAAATGAAGCAGTTAAGTCACTTGTAGTCATAGACTGCCTTTTATGTAACCATGAAGTACATCTCAGATAATGATGAATTTTAATGGAAAAGGAGATTTGTGCGAATACCCTTCTACCCAAATTCCCTTGTTTCCTGGGTTTTCTGTGACAGACGTTTCAGCTTTTTTACTGGTAACACAATCTGGCTGCATGATTGCATCGAAACACACACCTGTGAAATCCAACACAATCATTTTTGCTAAAAATAAATTCACTTGAGGAGATCTCAATTCAATTACATTTATTTTCACTAGAACACCATTTTCATATTTTTTTCCAAAACACATCACTATTATCATCAACCACAATTACAACAGATTTTGCTGATGATGCACAATCACGAACATTGCACTTGTGAACGTGCCAAACTACATGATTATATGTAAAAAAAAAAACTAGCATTAATAAGAGGTACAAAAGTGGAGCAACTGCTTTCCATTTTACTTTGTTGACAATATGTCAATTTGTCCATTTGGTATCATTGAATATCTTTCTTTTTCTTTAACTTTGCACACCAACCCGTTCCGAAAACATTCAATATCTTTTAGTGTCGGTCTACCGCGAATGGCATGTGTATTTGTATGTGGAATCAGCATACTAGACGGCATTTCTTGTCACGTTAACTCGCGCTTTCTAAGCAAAATGTCAAATGAATGCAATATTGACTCGCTCGAGCATTCTTCAAACCACAAGGTAAACAAACAAATGGTGTCTTGATTGTTATCACTCCAGAAATCACGCTTCAATTACATTTTGTCTCACAAATTCAACTTACTTCAACACTTGTATTTTAGGTATCCCTCACTGTAATATAACTAGCTTAAATTCATGAAATCAAGCAAAGGCGTCCTGTTCATTCCATATTTGACTGCTTCATGTTCGCTTGCTCTTTTTAGAGAGTAAATGGAGATTCGCTGTTTTGTTTTCTTACAAAAAATTAGTACATGGACAAGACCAGTGCAAAATAATTATCATCTTTGATGCTTTGATGACTGAAAACGGACTTGAAATATTACTTGTTTGTGAAAATTATTCTAAGTTTAGCACAGAAATAATAATATTATTATGCAATAATGTCTTCTGCCAAAACGTTTTCCACACAGATCAAAGTACGGGATATACAATTGTCTTTGCTTTAAATAGTGTTAACTGTGCAATATAAGCTTGCACTCTCAAAAAAAGAAATAGGTGTTCCATTGAAAGAGAAAGTTCCAAATCATTCATCAAGGATTGCAAGCCTGAAAATGTACAATCTGTACTGAAACACCAGAAAGAGTTGAATGCTTAATACTTAATGAAAGGAAATGTCAAAGCAAGAATGTGCTGGTCAACACTGCATTTGTAAATTTGGCAAAACAATACAAAAATTGAATGAACCTTCTCAAGTTACAAACCCACATGAATTGTTCTTTTGACTTCCTATTAAGCAAAACTTGCTACGCCTAGACTGGCTCTCTTAAGACATTTGACATTGCAGTCTCCCTTTTTCTGGGAAAACAAATTGACAAGCAAACTGTGTCTGCGGCAGTGGCTCCTGTGAGATTCTTGAGTTTTCCCAAATTAACCGAAATGCACAGTAAAGAAAGAAAAATCTTAGACTTCTTAAATTAACTTCTGTTTACATTTGAATCCTTAGACAAACATTTTCTGATATAAAAAGTGCAAGGCTACATGCATTTATCAAGTATTGACAAGAAATAACCTTGGAAATGAAAATTGCTAACATTCCATGCATATTGATGTAAACCGCTTGTATACCAAAATAATTTAATTTCAACAGGTTATGGAAATTAGTCAATGTTTACACGACAGCACTTTTCAAACACAGCCACGAATTAGCAAAGACAGAATAAATGACAAAAGCCTGCCCAGTCAAAAGATTTCTTGCATTTGCTTTTAGAAGCGAAAACTTTCAAACACACACAATAAAATCTTCTTATCAAGTCCTCTTTTTCAGCGATTGGGTATTCTTGAGTGTTATTTCTTTCCATTTCGAACTCTGAAAAGATGTATGTTACATAGGTGAAAAACATTTCTTGAAAATTTATTACCAGTGTGGCAAGGTGCCATTTTTTATGTTTGTACAATCCCACCCCATAAGACTCACAAACGTTTGCACAGAAGACAGATTCTGATTGGTTTAATTGTCTTCTAAATGATTTACGGCTCAAAAGGACAAAAGGTACAAACTTTTTGTGTTTTTCTTGCTTAAACATGTACATGGTGCTGCTGGTTTTGTGCATTAAGGAGCATGATTAATTCTTCCTGTACTACATCCCATATTGAACACCTCTAACATTTTCCAGTGACAGCCCTTATCACATGGGAAGTATGTAATACTTCTTTAAAATAATTATTGCTATAAAAAAAATTATACTTGCTTAGTATTCCTGACTCACTAAAGGCATCCGGGCTGCTACTGAAGAAACAGAATGGAATACATAATGGTGGCAGCTTTCACTGAAAAAAACAAACAAACAAAAAGAGGATAATTTAATGATTATTATTATACATGTAGTATATATGTTCTCCTCACAAATATCGAAGCACAGCCTTATGTTAATTTGCAAAATTATGTCTACATTTTCCTAACACAGTTTCCACTCAACAGTGTGTTTCTGCAGAATTTGCTGTTGCTGTTGGAACAATGTAAAAATGTTGTTTTTTGCTTGGGCCGTAAGGCGGACCAAGTTAAGGTTTCGGTAGCACCATCAAATTCTTTTTTCTTTTTGGGGTCGCAATGGGCCGAGTGATAAGACTTCGTGCCACTAGTTATTGTTCTCGGTCTTGTTTTTTGTACTCGGCTGGTATGAGTTACGTTTTCTGTCGTGTTATCAAATTCTTTAAATTCTCGGTCGCGTTCTTTGTTTTCGGGCCGTGAGGAGTGTTTACAATAATGCGAGACAGATGTGCAAAGCATGAACAAAACATGCGAGGCATGCGAGGCATGAACAACCCCAACATAAACTGCTAACTGTTAAGCTAACCGGGGAGCTATTTAAGCTAACCTAAGTGCTATTTAGGCTAACTGGAGTGCTCTTTAGGCTAACCGGAGTGTTTTTTAGGCTAACCTGAGTCCCTCAAGGTTAGTTTTGTTTAACCGAAAATTTGGCAACTGGATCAGTCTATGACCTCGCGGGCCAAGATACAGAAGATAGATAAAGATGTCTCACGTTTACTATTCTAGAAAAACAATCAATGTAGAAACCGTTTCTGTCTTCAAATGAAAGGTGAATAACAAATGCTTTCCCCTGAATTTCATTTAAAAATATAAACAGCAAAACATTGAAAAACGTACAAGGATATAAACGTACGTGTGATGCGTAACGTTACGTTAGATCCCGGGGAGGGGGGGTACCCAACAGATGCTTGGGTAGTGAGGTGCGGCCTGGGCGTTCAAACCCTGACCCTGTTTAAGACACAATTCTCCGATTTCCCTATCCCGTTTAAGACAGAATTCAAAATTTTCGGGCCCTTTAAATTTCTAAGACATTTAACCCAAAATCACACTGTTTAAGACTAGAATGAAATAAGGATACACTAGTTTCTTACTGTAGTTTAATGCATTGGCAGTCATAATCTGTTTAAGCCATTAGGTCAGGTAGGGATACCCTGTTTAAAACAGAAAGTAATGAAATAGATACCCCGTTCAAGACAAAACACCCTGAAAACCATACCCTATCAGGCTGCACGTCCACGCTAAGGTCACATAAGGGAGTACCCCCCCCGGGTCTCGATCATATTGAAAATTACGATCCGTCATTGACCCGGCTTCACATACATATTAGGACCGTACAAATGGTTTCTGTCTCTAAACGAAAGGTGAATACGTAAGCATTAAAGCCCTGGGATTATAAAAAGCATTCGTATGACAAATGTCGTTTTCCCCTGTACTTCATTCTGACTGCAAGAAATGCAATTCTATCTGGTGGTTACTTATTGCCTCACTATATCTCTGTATCAATCTATTTGGTAGCCTGCGAGCAAGCTCTCTTGGGGGTGGGGGACGGGAGGGGGAAAGAGGATCCACCCCCAACAGAGCTTGCTCGCAGGCTCTATTTGGGGGAATTGGTGATGCTGGAGGTTATCACTGTTAAAAGATTGTAGGCTTTAGGCACCACACAGTCAAATATGGTCCGAGTATAAGCTGGAAACAACTTCTTGTTTTATTTATTTTAACCCTTTAATCCCTAAGAGTGCCATTTGGCACATAGTGCCATAACTCTATCAGTATTTGACAGATTTCTATGAATTTTTGACGCCACGATGATCTTGTGAAGATCTACTCATTAAAAGGAAAAAACCTTAACCCCCTCCCATATGTGATATGGTTGACCACCCCTATAACTTTTCAACTTTTTTCCCCTAAACGTTGTGGGTCTTAAGACATCTCTCACATAAATGAAGATGTTGAGACCTGCAAAATAAGCTATAGTTTAGGGGTATACCTAATACACAAAAGGATTGGGGCGTTTTTGAAGTTTCAAATTTTTGCGTTTTAAGGCCATTTATCTCAAAGCCATAACTTTGCTTATTCATAATTATATCAGTTATGAAATACACTCATGAGTAGCTTTAACCCTTTCATTGACAGTTTTTCTGGGGAACAATTTGTTTCCCGCAAACCCGGTTTATAAATCTGGCTGTAAGTCCTCAGCATTAAATGTTACCCCCCCATAAACTATACATTATTTTACTCAGGATAACATATCCTTTCATTTAGAATACATTTAATTGGCCATTGATGCTAACATAAATATTTTAAGCTGATTAAAATTTGAATGAAAAATCTGCCGTATGTGTTGTTTGTTAGTCTCACTCTTATAACACACCATATCTTCACAAAGGGACCATAATGATATCATTTGGATAAAGAACGATATATGAGGATTCAGAAACTTTTTATTTCATCTAAATATCATCATCACAACCAAAGTTATGGCGATTTTGTCCCTGGCGGTCGGGTTTCAAGAAATTTGAACTTCCTCACCACATAAAAAAAATCATAACAAAACTTTTGTAAAAGCACAATGTACCGCTGGGAATGACTATTTGAAACCCTGAGCTTCTGTAAAGCAAAAAATATCACTCAAGACATTTAAATCTGGTGCTAAGACAAACTAACAGAAAAACACATGCCGTTGCTATCACTCTCAGCGTTCGAATCCCCAGAATTGCTTGAAGGGATGTTGTTTTCCTCATAAATATCATCCACACTCTCACTCTCATGGTGGTCTGAAATATCCTTCTTCACTTTTATCCGAAACATCGGAAAAGACTTCCCCAGAAACATTGCTGCTTTCACTTCGTCGAATGGAATGTACGCCGACGCCATTTTTAAATGGAATACAAATCGAAGATGCCAGTTTTTTAGCGAAGAATCGGTGTAAATCGAGTGAAAACATCCAGCGAAGAACACAACAAAGGAAAAACGTGACTGGACATCCTATAATAATCTTTAGTGACCATGAAAAGACATAGGAGGGGTCCCCACGGATACCTAAACGGGTAAGGGTAAGTAGCAGACGAATTCGTCCGTTTGCCAACGAAAGGGTTAAAATGGTATATCATACATGGACATTGAGTTTGTGGTCTTGGATCTGGAGAAAACGTCGTTTTGCTTTAGGGCTTGCACTTATTTCAATGGA
>NW_028145525.1:70000-200000 GCF_977016875.1 Pavona decussata
AAGGCCAAAAGTTATTACACTTAGGACCTTTATTACATTTAGGGCCGAAAGTTATTACACTTAGGGCCTTTATTACATTTAAGGCCAAAAGTTATTACACTTAGGACCTTTATTACATTTAAGGCCAAAAGTTATTACACTTAGGACCTGTTTTGGACAATTCGTTCGTTTTTGCTGACATTGACATTTCTGTCTCTTTATTGTTGTATTTTTACATGTTAGCCACGCGCGCTCTTAGCCTTGCACCGCGCGAGGACTGGACATTAATTAATTTAAGTCGCGCGTTCCGCGCGCAAGATGGCGTGTGGAGTGGCGTAGACAGGTTTTGAGTTTTTTTTGCTTTTCGCCTCAAAGACAGTGTTTTCTTGTCGCTGGAAAAACAGTGTTTTGTACTTACAGTCTTGTCGGAAGCGATTGCCATTAAAGCCAAGAAATCGTCAAAAACAGTTTGGTCCTTCGAGCCGGATTTTAGCCAGTTGCCGCCGCATTTTAGCCGAAATTTACGCCGGACATTCGCCGAGTTGCAGCCAGATATCAGCCGAATTACAGATGGATAGTTAGCCGAGTTGCCGCCAGATTTTAGCCACACTACAGCCGAATAACGGAGTCAGATTCAACGTCTAAAAGATGACAGAGGTGAGCGAAGTTGAAAAATGCCGATCAAAGAGGTCTGTTGTCGAGTCAACTGTGACGAAAAGTGCAAATCGTATCAAGGAGTTGATCGCTGAGAAGGGCAGCGTTTCAAAGGTATGTCAATTTGCTAAAAGTATCGAAGAAGCGAGAGATAAGGCCCGGGATCTGACAGGAAAACTAGAAGACATTGCCCCGGAGTCCATTGAAACTGATGGTATGTGGCTGGAAGATTTAGAATATAATGTTAATGAAGTTCTGGGCGAAGTGTCAGATTACCTCGCTGAAACAAGGAAAACTGAGACCCAGACTCTCGAAGCACATTCCAGCAATGTAAATAAAGCCGAAAGTTCTCCAGTCCTGTCAGGGGAGTTCCAGTTTAATAAGGGAAGTGGACTCAAAGGTGTTAAAGTCCCGACCTTCGAGGGGGACCCTGATAAGTGGCCATATTTCTGGGGTATTTTTAGCTCGCTCGTTCATCAAAACAGAGCTCTATCGGGTCCGATCAAGCTGGCTCACTTGAACAACTCACTCAGCGATAAAGTCCGAAGTGTAATTGCCTGTTTGACTGGGGAGCCAGGGGACTATGAGAAAGCCGTAAAATTGTTAACTGAGAGGTATGGGGACCCCCGTGAAGTCGTAGATGCACACCTGCGTCGCATAACCAATTGGCCAGACATTAAGGAAAAGGATCGTGAAGGATTTGAACGCTTTGCCGACGCATTACAAGCAGCTGTGTTTGCCTTAGACCGCCCCGATTATAGACACGAGCTACTTAGCATCCCTCTCTGCACGCAGTTAGTTCGCAAGTTGCCGGCAAGGGAGAAGGATGAATGGGTGCGACAAATTGAGCGCGAACAGGTCTCTGAGGATGTCAGTGGTTTAGCCGAATGGGCGCAGGCGCGTGCCAAAACGATGCGAAAGCGCGAACGGTACAACGAACAACCAGCCAGTCCCGCAAAGAGCAGTTTTAGTAGAGGCTCAGTGCAGACACAGTCAAGGCCGCAAAGATATCAAACTATGATCACGACCACTAGTTCCGCTTCGTTGCCAGTAAAATGTTCGCTGTGTGAAAGAGATCATTCTGAGGTCAAATGCCGACGTTCCTTGCGGCCACCATAGACAAACGCTGGGACATTGTCAAAGCCAGAAAGGTCTGTTTCGGCTGCCTGAAACGTGGTCACCAGCGTCGCCAGTGTCGCCTGTCCTCAAGATGTGGTGTTGATTCATGTGGAAAGGGACATCACTATTTGCTACATGCCACTGAGCCTAAGGAGGGGCTGAAACCGCAAGAACCGCAGATCTTAGAGTTGCCGACAGAGAATAAAGGAGTCCGTTGCGGGAAAGCACAGGGAAACGTGACCGGTACCAGTAAAGTCGCATTGAAAACTGTGACCGTCCCTTTCGTAAGTGACTCGGGGCAGATTATTATGGGCCTAGTACTCCTGGATACAGGCAGTGAAAGAACACTGATAAGAACCGGGTTTGCCGCACAGCTGGGCATTCAAGGTCCCAAGCAGAACCTTACTGTGGATGCCGTTGGAGGAGTAACTACAACCGTCAAGTCGCAGCGAGTGCGCCTGCCCTTTGCGCCATCTGTGACAAAGGCAAATGTGAATGCCTGGACCATGAAGAACATATGTGCGCCTGTAGACGCTATTAACTGGCCGGAAGTGAAGCAACACTATGTGCATTTGCGTGATGTCCCAGTTGAGTCGTTTGGTGACGGGACAGTGGATGTGTTACTAGGCCTAGATGCTGCAGCCTTAATGGCACCGATAGAAGTCAGACGAGGGGAGCATTCGGAGCCATATGCCGAGTTAACGCCACTAGGTTGGGTGATCGCCGGTCCAGTCTCAACAATCGCCAGTGACCCGGGAAAGCGTATCCTGCGTGTGCAAGTGATTGAGCCTGAGGATGATGTCAACTATCAACTGCGAAAGTTCTGGGACATAGACGTCTTTGGTGTTCGAGTGGAGACAGCTCCGCCTTACACACGCACGGAACAGCGAGTGATGGACATGCTAAACAAGACATGCCGCAGAGTGGGGTCTGGGTACGAATTAGGACTCCTGTGGAAAGCCAATAGACCGCCGTTGCCCGACAACTACGATACTGCACTAAAAAGGTTAGAATCTGTTGAGCGTCGTTTACAGCGAGAGCCAAGGTTAGCGGAAGGCTACCGAAAAGCAATTGACGCATACATAGGAAAGGGTTTCGCGCGCAGATTGTCTGAGCAGGAACGTCTGATGGACGGCGAACGCTGGTTTCTACCCCATCACCCAGTGATCTCGCCTCACAAGCCATTACCACGAGTTGTGTTCAACTCTGCCTCGAAGCAAGAAGGAATCTGCCTCAATGACTGCCTTGAGACGGGACCTAGCCTGCACAACGACTTGCCGGGTATCCTGCTTAGATTCCGTGAGAAATATGTCGCACTCTCCGGAGACGTTTCTGACATGTTCTGCCACGTGCGCTTGAGACAAGAAGACTGCAAGTATCACCGATATCTATGGCGTGACATGGACACGAAACGACCCCCTGACGTCTACGAGATGAACTGCCTAGTGTTCGGAGACAAGTCATCACCTTGTGAAGCAAACTTCCCTGTGAGACGAACCACAGAAGACCACCAGGAAGAATGGCCTGCCGCAGCCGCCGTGGTTAGGCGTGACATTTTTGTGGACGACTTGTACACATCTTGTGGGAGTGAAACAGAAGCAGTGACCTTACGCGAGGACGTCACAGCTCTCATGGTCAAGGGAGGGTTTCCTATGCGCAAGTGGATCTCTTCTTCACCAGACGTTTTAGCTACAGTACCGGAAGCAGAACGAGCCGTTCCTAATAACTGCCTAGAGTCGGGAGAGCTACCGTCTGGCAGAGCTCTAGGTATCAGGTGGGATCCGAAGTCAGACAGCCTGGGGCTCGCACTACCTCACATTGATCGTCCACCAGCACAAAATACGAAGCGTGGTATTCTCAAGAAATTGGCTGGATTGTACGACCCCTTGGGATGGGCAAGTCCGTTCGTCATTCGCGCGAAAGTCATGCTGCAACGCACATGGTCTCATGGTTTAGGTTGGGACGACCCGCTGCCAGCGGATATGACTGCTGAATGGGCCAAGTGGGAGGAGGAGATAACAGCCCTGAAGTCCTTTACTGTCCCGCGTTACATCTACCGTCAGCCATGGAAAATATGGGAAAAGCAGTTAGTTCTCTTCTGCGATGCCTCGGAAGTCGCATGTGCCGCGGCCGCCTACATGCGCGCCACATCGACTGATGGAGAGACTGTGTGTCATCTGCTTATGGCAAAGACTCGTCTCATGCCTCTGAAGACGATTTCTATCCCGCGAGGAGAGTTGATGGGTTGTCAGTTAGCTGTGCGCCTTGCAAAGACCGTTTGTGAGCAGCTGGATTTGACCATGCGCGATGTCAAGTATATGTCAGACTCTACCACAGCACTCTGGTGGATTTATGGACAGCCCAGAAACTTCAGTCCGTTTGTTGCCAACCGAGTAGCCGAGGTACTGACAGAGAGTGATCCTACACAGTGGCATCATGTGCGCACAAAACTGAATGTTGCAGACCTTGCAACAAGAGGAGCTTCTGCAAGCGACATTCAGGCAGAATCAACATGGATCCAAGGTCCAGAATTCTTAAAGTCTGACGAATCAGAATGGCCGATTGATGACGTGCCGATGTCTGCACCGCCGCTAGCCGAAGCTGAACTGAAGAGGAAAGTGCTTAGGGTTGAGCAGGTGTCAGTCCCACCACTTGTTGATCTTACCGCCTACTCCACTTGGATAAAGCTTCTCCGCGTGACAGCCTGGATCTTACGCTTCCATTATAACCTGCGAAACAAAGAGCAACGTGAGTCAGGAGCCTTAACTGTTGAAGAACTGAAAGGAGCCGAGTTGTACTGGATCAAGTGGGCGCAGAGAAACCGCTTCCCAGCTGAAATAGAATCGTTGTCCAAAGGACGCCCTGTTCCCCGCACAAGTCGGGTCGTAAGTCTTGATCCACAGTTGGTAGACGGAATCCTACGTATTGGTGGAAGAATTGACCAGGCGGAACTACCCTGGGAAGCCAAGCACCCGATCATCCTAGATCATGGACACGATGTTACACGCATGATTGTCATCCACTATCATCAAAAGCTCATCCATGCGGGAGTAGAACACGTGTTCAATCATTTACGAGAGAAGTTTTGGATCTTACATGGACGTGCGGAGGTGAAGAATTGTACCGTGAAATGCCCGCTCTGTCATCGGCGTCGCGTGCGACCGCTGACCCAGAAGATGAGTAACTTGCCTGAAATACGACTCGGTGGAGTAAGCACACCATTTCAGCATGTGGGATTAGACTATGCCGGTCCATTCAAAGTTCGCGTTGGTCGCAACAGAGAAGAGAAGCGATATGTTTGTCTCTTTACATGCCTGCACATGCGTGCCGTTCATCTTGAAGTCACTCACAGTCTTAACACGGACTCGTGCATCATGGCACTCCGACGTTTCAAAGCCCGCCGAGGAAACCCAGTACGTATCCTGAGTGATAATGGCACGAATTTTGTGGGTGCTGAACGTGAGCTACGTGAGGCCCTAGCCGAGTTTGACCAAGAGCAAATCCAGGATGAACTCAGTGCCCGCGGAGTCCAATGGAGTTTCAACCCACCTGCCGCGGCATGGTTTGGAGGAGCGTGGGAGTCTCTGATCAAGTCCACCAAGCGAGCGATGAAAGTGATGCTAGGGAACGTGCTTACGGTAGATGAAACCTTTCTCACCGTAGTCGCTGAAGTTGAATCTCTCCTCAATTCCCGTCCGCTTGTGTATGGTGGTAGCAGTATGTCGCCGTCTGATGTCAGTGCTCTAACGCCAAACCACTTCCTGCACGGTCGCGCAAGCGTGAATACTTCACCGGGTGAGTTTGTCCAGCGGGACATGTCGTTACGTCGGAGATGGAGGCACAGTCAATTCCTGGCGGATCAATTTTGGCGTCGTTGGAGACGAGAATATGTGCCTCACCTCATTGAGCGCAGTAAGTGGCCTAACATACAACGGAACCTTCGCCGGGGAGATCTCGTTCTTGTCGTCGATGACAATGTACCCAGAGGGCAGTGGCGCTTGGGGCGAGTCATGGCACCAATCGCCAGTGCGGATGGCCTTATCAGATCAGCAGAAGTCCTCACGAAGTCAGGAACCTGTGTCCGTCCTGTTGGAAAGCTGGCCCTACTAGAAGCGCACCATGAGGAGGACAAAGAGTGACGTTACCCCCCAGTTCACGTCACGGGCGGGGGTGTTTTGGACAATTCGTTCGTTTTTGCTGACATTGACATTTCTGTCTCTTTATTGTTGTATTTTTACATGTTAGCCGCGCGCGCTCTTAGCCTTGCACCGCGCGAGGACTGGACATTAATTAATTTAAGTCGCGCATTCCGCGCGCAAGATGGCGTGTGGAGTGGCGTAGACAGGTTTTGAGTTTTTTTTGCTTTTCGCCTCAAAGACAGTGTTTTCTTGTCGCTGGAAAAACAGTGTTTTGTACTTACAGTCTTGTCGGAAGCGATTGCCATTAAAGCCAAGAAATCGTCAAAAACAGGACCTTTATTACATTTAGGGCCGAAAGTTATTACACTTAGGACCTTTATTACATTTAGGGACATTTATTACATTTGAGGCCTCAACAACGAGAACCCCAAACTAAAAAACCCCATCCTAACAAAAACAGAAATTAGGAACGAGGAAACGCAGAAACGAAGTCTTTTAAGCGATTAAGATCCGCATATAAAGTTGTGGAGGCGGAGGCCGCCAACTCGTTTGAAGACAATAAGTCAGAAGGAGATCCTTCACGAAGAACTTCGGCTAACTTCATGTAGTAAAGGGCAGTACCCGTGTTGGACCAACCCACGTGGGACATCACATCAGCGAGCTGTGATCCAGACAAAGCGAGAGTAATGGCGGAGCCCGAGCGGAAACCTTGCAGAGTCTCGCCTTCATCAATTTTCGCTTCCTTTAAATAATATTTCAAGCGGGCTTCTGTGGAAGGCCAAAAAAGAGGCGTCGGCAAAAGCTTCTCCCGCGACAACTGAGGAGATGAAATCTTGACTAATATGGGCGTTGTCTGCCATTTCCTGGGCCTCAGTAAGAAGATTTTTTCTGTGTCCTCTTATGGTCGATTCTTTACATCTCCCTGTATTTCCTTTATAATATCATGCAGTGACATAGGTTGGTTGGTTGGAGGCTCATGGGCGAGACATTTCTTGCGATTAATGTGACTGCGTGATGCAGTTAAGCCTTAATGTGTTGCTTGTGATGGACTCCGTGACCGCGTGATGCGGTTCGTACGTCCAACCCACAAAAATGACCCTTGCTCGCCAACGAGTCCTCAGTAGCTCAGAGGTTAGAGCATCCGATCTAGAACACGGAGGGTCGTGGGTTCGAATCCCATCTGGGGCTCAGATTTTTTCTGTGTCCTCTTATGGTCGATTCTTTACATCTCCCTGTATTTCCTTTATAATATCATGCAGTGACATAGGTTGGTTGGTTGGAGGCTCATGGGCGAGACATTTCTTGCGATTAATGTGACTGCGTGATGCAGTTAAGCCTTAATGTGTTGCTTGTGATGGACTCCGTGACCGCGTGATGCGGTTCGTACGTCCAACCCACAAAAATGACCCTTGCTCGCCAACGAGTCCTCAGTAGCTCAGAGGTTAGAGCATCCGATCTAGAACACGGAGGGTCGTGGGTTCGAATCCCATCTGGGGCTCAGATTTTTTCTGTGTCCTCTTATGGTCGATTCTTTACATCTCCCTGTATTTCCTTTATAATCTCAGTAAGAAGAGATCCCTTATAATATTATTGACCCAACGTGGCGAGTTAACAGAAATCTTGGCAGGATCAAAGTTGGGAGTCTTTTCCCAGTCATGAAAAGGCATTTTGAAAGACTAGAACAGAAGAAAAAAATAGGTAAGGCCCAGGGAATGGGAAACTCAGCCCCGGTAATCCGAGAGGGAACATTCGTTCCCCTTGAGAATGCCACTCGAGCGAAGAAGAAAGAGGAGCGAGAACAATATAGCGAGTGGAGAACACTGTCAACAAATGCATCCACCCATGAGTTTTTTACCGTACTCCCAAAGGATTGTAAGGCATTGTTGAGGGCAAGAGTTTCCTTGGTGGCAAACAAAACTAAATACAACAGGCAAAATAAAACTAGCCCCAGCGGGACTGCCGGTGTAATCGAGCGGTAAATACGCAAATGAAGAAAACAAAAAAGGGCAAACAATGAGGCGCAACAACTAAACAAACTGTAGGCGGAGCAAAAGTAAAAGGGGATTTTAAGATGAAAATAAACAAGCATATGAATTCAGAATTGCCTGCGAAGCCCAGGTGAAAAGAGGACAAAGGTTGAGAATCAGGGCGAAAAACAAAACAAACAAAATTATAGCCCGCGAGGCCCACATAAAGGAGCAAATAGTTTATAACGGCGAATAATGTACAAAACAAAATACGGCTCGCACAGCTCACACGAAACGAGGGCAAACATTAAAATCCGGGCAAGTAATATGCAAAACAAAATTTAGCCCGCTGAGCCCACATAAAACGAGGGCAAACGTTAAAAGCAGGGCGAATAATAATATATCCAACAAAATTTAGCCCGCACAGCCCGTAGAAAAGCGGGCAAATGTTAAGAAGCAGGGCAAATAATATACTAAGTGAAAATGAAAAACGGCTCGCGTAGGGCAAACAACATACAAGGTTTGGAAGCGAAATACTAGAGAACCAGAACGAAACACGTGGCAACGAACGGATAAAATAAAGTTTCACAAAACCTCCAAAGAAACTTCGTTTGCTTGCACTGGAGCTTAGCTTGTTCCTCTGGCACTACTGGTGCTTGAGCTTGTTCTGCTAACGCCGCCGGTGCTTGACCTTCTTATGCTTGGTTTTGTAAGACAACTTGAACTTGTTGGACTGGATCTGCAGGGACCTGCGGGTCGGCCATGGTAATCTGAACAGCTCAGCAGCATCGAGAAAAATGGCATCACTCCTTTGTCTACTCTGCCTTTAATACGCGCGAGGTAGGACCGCTGAGAATAGTGAAGTCTTGTAGTGTGTTTTCATGAAGAGACTGTTGACCTATACACCAAGGAAACACTTTTTGAATCTTTGGGAAAAGTGCATACAGCATCCTGAAAAAAAAGTTCTTTTGCTAAGTTTGGGAGAAGTAACTTCAATATGAAAAGAGCTCTAATGACAAGAGTTTGGAAACATTTTCAGTTAAAAATTGGCGATAGATAGCGTTTTGTTCTTCTATCGCTAATCTTTGTTAAAAGAGCTATTTCTCGATAAACAATCCGAATCAGAATTCAGACGTCTATCATGCTATTCCATACATTCGTCTGTAATTTTACTTGCTCTATTTGTCTCGGATGAGAAGGTACGTCACAAAGCAATGCCCTTTGATAATTAGTAGCTTCTATCACATGACAAAGCAGTCCGCCTGTTTACTCTCCAGCGCGGCACAGCTATTGTTAGGCTGTTCAGGTGACACTACAATCTTGTACCCAGAGTCCTCAGGCTTTTTGATCAGCGGGTGGGCACCGGGAGAGACTCTGGAGAACTGGAATTTATTACCCCATTATTTCTGCTGTAAAACAATGCAAGCCGTTACGGAGCAGCCAATCAAAAATGATATATTTTTTTTAATTCTCCAGCGTCTCTCCTTGCAACCAACCGCTGACCAAAGAGCCTGACTACGAGATTGGTGACACTAAGGAGAGGCATCCTGTTGTCTGAGAAGGACACTAGTGTTCAGAGTGCAGTAGAGCTGCAACCATTATCCTAACTGGTGTTTTCTTTTTTTGGCAGGTATCGTCGTACAGGGATGTACTGAAACAACTTCTGGTATCTGACAAAAAGGAACTAAGACACAGGTAGCAGAGGGCTTTTTTTATTGATTAGTATAAGCAAAGTAATTCAGTTGTAATGAAGGCGCATGAATCTAGCAAGCGACTTTCTTTCTCAGTTTATCTTCAGTTCTATTTAAGTGCAGATTAAGTCCAATTTCAGTTCAGATTCGGTTAAGTTCACTTTTCAATAGCATGATTTAATTTCACAACTTACAGCGCTTTGCACCAGTGACCATCTTGTTTCTTTGACCGCAGGGGAGCTCACATTGCGGCCAATATGATCGCTGCGAACAAGGAAATAGCAACCAAGGTAGGGAGGACAGTGCGTATATTGTTATGACTGTCAATTGATTGATCGATCCAGCAGTTGCCAGACAAATTATTTGAGATAGAAACTTGTTGACTTGGTGACTTGTTGTTTTGCGAATTCGTTGATAGACCATCAAGTGAGTCATTGACTGACTCACTGACTGACTGACCGACTGACTGACTGACTGACTCACTGACTGACTGACTCATTCACTCCCTCGCTCACTGACTCACTGACAGACCGACCAACTGACTAACCGAGTTGATGTATTTGTTGATGTAACTTGTTTTCTTTTGTGACAGATCGTTGAAAGTGAAGTTCTAGAGATTCTGATTGTGTTCTCTAAAGATACCGATCCCGAGATTTCTGCGGTCCGAGCATGCGCTGAAAGAGGTTTAGAAACTGCTGTCGAACTAAATATAATCAAGAAAAACCAAGAGCAGAGCTGAAAATTATAGAAGCCGAGGAAAGTCCGAAAATAACCCAGAGCTACCCCAGGCTCTTTAATTCTCATTCTCGTTCCCTCATACTCCTTCACCAACACTCTGAACACGAGAAGACAGCCTTCTAAAATCAGGGCTTAGCGCTTAGCGTTTCTCTTTCCCCCATATGTAGAGACTACAGTACTTGCTTGCTTGCTTTCTTCCTTTCTTTTTTTCTTTGTTTAGGAGGCGTGGTAGAAAATACGCCATTAATTAAATTAATTGTAATTTCAATGAATTGTAACAGAAAGGTCCTCTTTTAATTGGAAAAATAGCGCTTGATGCAAAAAGAGTATTGGGAGGCAGTTTAATAGGTTATGCATGGAAAATAACAATAATTTATTGCTTTGCGGGCAGAGAATACCTTGACTTGCCTACAAGTCAAGCTCGGGAATTTTTTTCTCAGGGAGTGATGAAATATTAAACGAAGGTTAACTTCAAACTTACTTTTAAAAAGACTATTGGAAATCGTCGGAGAAGACAGATATCACCGATGGTGTCTCCATACAGTTTGATGCCAACATAAGCAAACTGCAGAATATATTTTATCAATAAAATCGCTGTTTTGTAAGCTTCTAAATTTTGTTTGTTTTGTGAGGTTGTGTTTATTATAGTAAAGTTAATAATCTCTTCATAAACCACCATGACCAGACGGAAAAAAAAAATTTATAGGGCAAGAAGTTGCAAAGTGGGTGTGAATGGACTCAAAAAAGTCCTTTAAATGGTAGTTGCCTGGAAGCAGTAATGACGGGTGCTCGGTGGCGCAACTCTTCTACCGGAGTGATTCATGCGAAATGTCTGGTGACATTTTATTTGCAAGACGCTGATCTAGATCACATGATGCTTCTTTCGGACACGGTTTATATCATGTGAGTGAACGTATTTCTGGCTGCCAGAGAGAAGCGAGATCCGGAATATTTTTCAACAGTCGAGGAGGAATTTCGTATCTCCGCGCGGTGATGTTATAACCTCTATCAAGTGAGTTGGCGAAATTGCCTGAGTTATCATTTCAGTTTACGTTTCCGCTCCCCCACTGAGGCAGCTCCAAAGCTTCTTTAGAACCCCAACACCCGGTTTTTTCAAAGACAGCTATCTCCATTGAAAGAAACCTGCAGTGAATGTGCCTATTATTGTAAGTGTTAAAAAGAGATTCAACCTTTGAATTCTGCCTTTTTCAATATTTTTTACTGTTTTATAATTTGCTGCCGTCCCAGAACCAGTGGCCAATTTGATAAAACTTTTAATTTACAAACTGGATCCTTGCTTTTACGTCCGAACACAAAACGAAACTCAATAAAAGGTTTGAAAACGAGTTTAATAATCCTCACGAAAGGCTTCTAACAATCTTAGTTTTGAGAGCATTTTCTGCACGCGTGTGTTAAGGTAGTAGATACCCGCAAAATCAACAAAATTTTGTCAAATTTGTTGTCAAGAGTGCTCTATGGTAAGCAGATACATTTAACCAAAACTCACTATAGACCAAAAGTACATTGTCTCAGCTGTCTTTGGAACTAACTCTTATCTGGGTATGTCGAACAGTGGCTTGGTCAGCGGGGGAGCCACTTGGACACCTGTGGTGAACTACCAATTATTTTGGGGCAGGTCGTTCTCCTTCAAAACTAGTCTAATCACAGTCAAAATTGGCAACAATATGAAAGAAGCATTGTAGAATGCAATGATGTACTTTTTTTTAAGTCTGGGGGGTGCCTGTTTCCATGGCAACAGTTGAAATTAAAAAATAGTTTTCACTCAAGTTGGCTAGCCCTCTATCAAGTCAAGGTATAGTCTCATGGCTTTAAAAACTACATCATTGCATTCTACGCCCAAAAATACATAAGGTCACCAAATTTCAATAAAAATGGACGATTGGTTTTCTCAAATGACCTGCCCCAAGACTGCGAAATCATAAAATACAGAACTTTTTACATACATAAATTGTCCAAATTTTTGAGAAACAAAACCTGATTATGGCATTTTAAGCAAGAAATACTAACAAAAATAAAGACAAATAGGTTTTGAACAGTTCTTGAAATAAAAGTTCACAGTCCAAATGCCCCTGGTTCATAGGTAGGGCCCTCCAGCTCTTCATTCCTTTCATTGCGCCCCTTTCTTTGGCTGCGACGAATCTGGCGACGGAGCTTTGTTGCCTCCAGTGTCTTTTCTCCTGAAGCATACAGTCTTTGCTGATCAATGGTGGTGAAACCAGACTTGCAGTGTACTCCAACATCCAATTTGAGCCTTTTGAGCACAGTTTCCAGGGTTTTTGCACCACCATTGAACAGACAAATGGCTAGTGCACATGCTGTCAGTACAGTCTCAGGACCCGAAAACTTTTCCTTTGGGTTGATGTCCCAAACAAGATGATTGAGTGCCTCATTGTTGTTTTGGGACAGCCCTTCCAACACACTCTCCAGTAGGTTTTCTGCCCACAAGCCCTCAAATGTGGGAAGGATCTCCTCCATTACTGCTAGGGCAACATTCTTTGGTTTGAAGGTGGTGGTGCCATTGGCCTGGTCTTTTTGCCATTTGCACCAGGATTCAGCTCCTTCTGGACAATGGTCATGTAATTCATTATCCTCAGTCGAGGCATAATGGTGCCAAATAGCTTTCACTGCCTTTTGCATTCTGGGTAAGTCGCCTTTGTTTTCACGGAGTGCTTTCCCATAATACCGCTGGAAAGTGTCTATCAGATTGTCTGTCAGGCGGTTCCGCCCACCAATTGTCTTTCCATCTGACAGCTTCTTTCCTTTCATATCCTTCTTCTTCCTTCTCAGTCGTCCGCCCATTCTTTTTTGAATGTGGCCCACACATTCCACTTTTCGCACGGTTACTTCGTCACCATAAGGCTTTGATTTCACCACATCCCGATGCGAAGAGCAGTCACCATCACCTACAAAGTCCACATATCGCAAACTGTGCTTCTCGATGGATCTCCCCCACATGTCAACAGCACCTTGGGCCTCCATGGCGCGGTTTGTTAGCTTCAAGTGTGAAAGTTAGCCCCAGACTACTCCGTAAAAACTAAAATCTTACTTTAAGACGTTTTTTACATTTAATTCTGGTGCTGTGGTAAGACAGCGCGTAAATCTCATTTGAAGACGATTCATCTTAGGATAAGACGACTTTCTTCTTATTTATACGATGATGGCGTCTTAGATTAAGATGATTTTTTCTTAGATTCAAAGTGCTGTGGTAAGTCATATTTTCATCTTAACTCAAGATTTGAGCAATCTTATTCTAGATGCTTTAGAATCTTAACTGAGTTTCGAAGCAAGGTATAAATCTAACTGCAACGGTCACCCCATTAAAACTGACAGAGAGCGTGCTTGAACATGATATATGGAGCAACGAAAACACAACGAATCTCAATCCATAGTACTTTATTACACCAAATCTAATTTAAATGAGACAACTTATCGAAATCAGCTTACCGTATAAAATTCACCGGAAAACAGAGGCCGGGCCGCGGCCAATAACTACTGTTTTGTTGGTCTTAAAGTCCTTTAAATCATAGAGACCTCTAATAGCAGGGAATGCAGATTGTCACTACACTCATTCCTCTGATCGGTGATGCAGTAGAATTGTTGGACTCATCTTTGGTTTTCAATAAAAAGCGACAGTAACTTCTTCATTTCCATTTTCAATCTTCTGTCTCGAGCATGCCGTCAAATTCGTTTAAGTTACCACGTTTACCGGGGCTTTAGCCCGTATTTTATGTCCAGATGTCTTGTTATTTGAATATTGAAGTTGCTGTCTCGAAATTCTTGTAAATTCTCCACTTTCCGCTGCTTGATCTAAACAAGGTGAGAGTTTGCGATGGATCAAACCTCCAGACTCCGTGTCTGCAGAGTTTGGATCAAAATCAACCAATCAGAAAAGAAGTCCTGCTTCCTATGAGGTCTGCCATTTTTAAATGAACCAATCAGGAAGGGCTTTGCAAAATTTGGATCCTTTTGTGTTGTAGCCTGCGCGCGTAGAAAGCGTTCCGTGCTGTTTCCGAGCAAGGACCGCGCGAAAAATGGCGTTTTCTATTCCTTCCAAGTTAGCCTTTTTTTATATATATATATTTTTTTTTTACCGAGAACTAAAAGGGTGAGAGTAGAGATCGGCGTATTAAATCGCCGATATCTGGCATGTCAGATATCGGCGATTAAATTCGCCAAGTGTGCCCGTTCCCGCGATTTTTTTACGCTCATCGCTGCGAATTGCCAGTAAAGTCAATCGGTCAGGTTGGGCGGTTTTATCACATGAACAACGCCGCGATCGGCGAAAAAAAAATCGCCAGGTGTGTCCGCATCAATCGGTGGCGAAAATCACTTGCGATTTTCGCTGGCGATCAAATTCGCTGCGATCGTCGTATAAAATGCCCAGAGGTGTCGCCAGTTTAAGGCGTATTGCATCTTACGTAGGATGGCAGTATCTTATAGCCTGCTTCGGCGTCTTAAAATTTCCACAAGACCAAAAAACGTCTTAAAATAAGGACCCCATCGACTCAGATTAATATAATTGAGACTGGTCTTTCTTAAAGTAAGATGCCTCAATGTTGATTAAGATAAGCGCTTCTCAAATGAAGACGATTTAAAGACAATATTTAAGACGATCTTTTATCTTATATACTGAGAATCCGATAGTCTTCATTTAAGATCTCCTGTGTTAAAATAAGATGATCACCGTCTCAATTTAATGTGGTGGTGGTCTTGCATAAGACGGGAAACGTAAGGTAAAATCTTAGTTTAAGATTTTAGTTTTTACGGAGTAGCAATGGGGGTCAGCAATGTTTCAGCACCCTCTCCTCTGAAAAGAACAGCACATAGTCATTAGCCCTCTTTATAAAATGCCATGACCTCCAAAGCTCTTCCTCGGAAAAAGGGAGAATCTAGTAGCACATGACACATGTAATCATCGGCCTACAGATGGAGGAAAAGTCTACTCAGTACGGTGGCCCACAACTGTCACATCAAAAACAAGTTCCCCACATCAAAATCAAATTTACCACATCAAACACAAATTCGCCACAACAAAAGCAAAATCGTTACATCAAAAACAAATTCCCCACATCAAAGTCAAACTTACCACATCAAACACAAATTCGCCACAACAAAAGCAAAATCGTCACTACAAAAGCAAATTCACCACATCAAAAACGAAATTGTCCCATCAAAAACAAATTTTTCACAGCAAAAACAAATTCCTCACATCAAAATCAAAAACACCGATTAAACGGTCAGCGGTCAATGAACGAAAGCTATCTCCAGTTTTCACTCGGCCTTCACCCGACCGCCATTTTGTTCTTGCACATGGTACTGTTGTCTTGCTCAGGATGTATTGCAGCAATTGCGGGAGAAGTGTAGCGAACTGCAACTTTTGTGCCAACTGCGGAAAAGGTAAGTCATTGTGGTAAGCAAGTGGCAGTCGAGAAAGTCAAACACAGCTAAGTGGTTGGTCGAAGGGACCGAGCTTATAGTTTGACCTCTATATTTTGTAGCAGCGAAATACACGTGTCAAAAACGGGCTTCAGGGGACAGGGGGAGTCCCGGTAGCCTTTGGAGCCCGAAGGCAAAGCTAAGGAATAGTGTTGCGAGTCCTAGAAAAATTGTTTGATCATTGATCTTGACTAATCAGATCAAAGCACTACTTTTGAAATAGTTAGCATTTCTTTTGTATTGTTTTGGTTACGGACATTTTTCCTTTCTTGAGATAGTGTAGTTGAAAAGCTAATGTCTTGGTCGAGAAGACCCTGGATTGCAAAATGTACCGGGTGTTGTTTTCCTTTCACATAGCAGTACTGTCACTTAAGGGGCTGGGGGGCCGGGGATTCCCCTTGGCTGTTAAGAGCATGGCACCCAGCTACTTTTATAGGAAACAAAAGGAAAATAGGACCAAAGGAACTTCATATCTGTTTGATTCCCCACCTACTTACTGAATATATCCGGCAGCTTGAAATCTTAGTGACAGCCCTGAAACAGGAGGTGTTTTTCTTTTTCGGTTATAAATGTTGCTGAAACAAAGTAACACTTTTTGGATTCTGTTAATCCACAAGATAACTTTGCATGCTCTCCTTCCTAGACTTTATTTTAATTGATAAAACAAGTATTCTATCTTCACAATTCAATTTTCAATTTGTGTAGGAGTTAACCAGGAGAATCCAGGGCCAAGCACCATCACTAGTGCACAGGAAGCAAGTTCTGTTAAGTCCAGCAAATCTATCAAGACCTTCACAGAGTATAAGGCAGCTAAAGGCAAGCAATGGTTACCTAAAGTCAAAGGTGGGAAGGCAAAAAGTAGTAAGACCTCAACAGTAGATCAGGAAGTGCTTATATATATTGGTTTGCTTGAGTGGAATGAAAAAGAAAGTGTTCTCAAAGCGAAAAGAGGAAAGAAGGTAGCCTTGCGGATTTCAAATGCTGCAAAATCTTCACTGATTTGCCAAAAAGCAGAAGAGAAATGGAAGGCTTATTATAGTAACTTCTGTGACGAGAACCAAACCTATCTCCTTCTTTATGAAGATGGGCAGAAGGTTCTTTTTCTACCTGGGACTAGTGAACTGTTTACCTTAAAGCGATACCAGGAGGAAGTGGGGAAAGACTATAATAGAATCTATTTATATCTGTGCACAAATGAAGACTACGACAACACTCTCATGGGTGCTGATGACAGTGACGATGACAGCATGTCCCGTTTCCCAAAATGTTCCAAGCTTGAGAGTGACCCAGTTGTTACAGTAACTATACCCGAGGAACAAATGAAACTGGATGAGCAGATTGCAAGAGAATTAGATAACGAGCTGAACCAAGTAGTGGAAGTAGCAATAGTTACTGAAAACAGTGACAATCTACAAGTACTATCACAAGATGAGAATTCCAGCCTGTTAGAACAAGAGAAGAGTGCTGGACAACATACTCAAGTAGCAATTACTGACCATGTCGGTGTTGTTAGAGAAATTAGCCAAAGAGTTGATGACACAGGTCAATTCTTCATTGTGGTACGAAGGGCTTCCCATTTCACAAGATGCCTAAATCTCTGGCGACGTGAATCACTGAGAACCAGGCCAAACAAAGTTTTAAGAGTCCATTTCACAGGTGAAGATGGGATAGACAGTGGCGCCATGGCTAAAGAGTTCCTTGCAAAAGCTGTAGCAGACATGGGAAATGTTATGTTTCCTGGTGGTAGTCCTGTGGATTCAACCTGGATACTTCCAGTCTTGTGGAGAAATTGCTGCTGTAAGCCTTGCTCAAGGGGGTCCATCACCTTGTGTTTTACAAGGATGTGTTTGTCAACCCAGAGACTGACTTCAAGAGTTTGAATTTAGAGCACATTACGCCACAGGAGAAGATGATCCTCGAAAATATCCAAAATGGCTTGGATAACCATCGTGACACAATTGTAGAGCATGGTTACACTGGTGTTATTGACCAAGAGCACATCAGTGACATCACAGGATCCATTCTGATTAGTCTTGTCACCAGACGACAACTGTATTTATCTGAATTCATGAGAGGGCTGGAGCTCTATGGGCTTGCTGATGTGATAAAGCAAAAGCCGGAAATATGCAAGCTACTTTTTGTCATGGGGCAAGCAAAGGATGTTGATGCAAACTATGTGTTTTCCCTTATGAAACCACGCTATGCTGTGAAGGGATCAACCAGACGGGAAGTTGAGGAGTCTGTGATGGATAGCTTCCAGGACTTTTTGATATCTTTGGAAGATGAAAAGAAGATCAGTGGATATTCTGAGGCTCTTACTTGGAATTATGAAGACAGCGGAGACAGGGGAAATGACAGACAACAAGCAGAAGAATTTCAAACGGCAGATATCTCTGTTGCCGGTGTCTTGGGCTGGCTAACTGGCCAAAGACACCGACCCCTCAACGGTGATCCCCTCACAATTAATGTTAACTTTGACCATGATTGTTTTGATCGTAACCCCAAGCACAGTATTTGCTTCCCGTGTGTTGCAGCATGTGGAAGGGAGTTAACTCTACCAGTGTCTCACATGGGTGACACAGAACAATTTCGCCAAACTTTCCTTCTAGCCTACTGCAAGGGCCAATCATTTTCGAGGCCATAGAGACCTTCAGCAATTCTTAGTTTCTAGCTAAGTCCATTGGTACACACCTATTTGTGTGTGTTTCATACAATAGTGCTCATAATTGCCTTTGAAGGTGCAATGATAATTATGTTTGTGTTAGTTAAGGTCATGGAGACCTTCAACTGTGTTAGTTAAGGTCATGCAGACCTTCAGCTGTGTTAGTTAAGGTTATGGAGACCTTCAGCAATTCTTAGTTTCTAGACAAGTCCATTGGTACACACCTCTTTGTGTTTCATAAAATAGTGGTCATAAGTGCCATTGAAGGTGCAATGATAATTATTTTTGTGTTAGTTAAGGTTATGGAGACCTTCAGCTGTGTTAGTTTCTAGCTAAGTCCATTGCTACACACCTTTTTGTGTGTGTTTCATAAAATAGTGGTCATAAATGCCATTGAAGGTGTAATGATAATTGTTTTTGTGTTAGTTAAGGTTATGGTCGCAGAGTAGACATTTCCATTCTTAACATTTAAAGTTTTGCAGGTAATTTTTGCTTGCAGGCCCATAATCTTCAGTAGAGTGGTTTTAAGGTTGGATTGACACTTGAAATAAAGTTTTGTTGTTGTTGCTGTTGTTGGTTATCCTGTTGAAAGACATCAGGTAAAGCTGCATTGCCTTAAATAAAATTGGGACTCAGGTCCAGACAATTTAGTTTGTTTGGTAGCCTGTGCAACAATGTTGAACACTTTCATATGCATAAAAAACTTTTTTTGGTGGATCAAGAAGCTTCATCTTATGACATCATCAGACAAAGTCATGTACTACAGTGTTGGGTGATATGGTATATGTATGGCCAAGGCTAAAGGGGAGTGTTAATATCATATCACAAATCGTGATACTAGCAGATTTTCACCCTCCCCCTTCAGTTGGTGAATTTTCATGCCGAGCAGTTTATGAATTGGTTTATTTATGCGCTCAAGGAGTGCAAGTGGTTACTTAAAAGTTTATTGCTCCAGTAGTGCATTAATCACTTAAACTGAAAAAGTAATGCTAAGTCTTCAAGTGAATACCTGTTCAGAGTCTGGTATGTACATACTACTGTACATGTAACAAACTGTATTGACTCTATTTATTTATTTATTTATAAACATTATTTAAACAGAAATTCCAATTCAGCGTAGCTGGTTTAAATGGAGATCTGTATAAAATAATAAGAATAAATAATCAAATATAGAAATGAAAGCAAAAGTCATTCAAAGAGTTCATGAAGGTGAGAAATTAACTAAGGTGATTTAGATGTTTCTTGACTCTCAGTTTAAAACTAGTGAGAGACAGATCATGACGTAAGTTACGAGGAAGAGTGTTCCAGGATTTGGCGGCATTGTACTTAAAAGATGTTTGAAATTTAGTAGTCTTGGCAAGAGGCAGGCGAATAAGGTCTTTGTTCCTAGTGTTGTAGTTATGGATCTGCTCCGAGGAGTGGAAGTCATCTAGCAGATAAGCTGGGGCCAAGCCATTGATACACTTATAGACCTGTGTGCACTTTTGGTATTCTCTGCGGCATTGAAGGGATGGCCACTTCAAGGTTTGCTGTATATCGGTATCAGTAGCCTTGCGACCCGCAATTATTCCCGCAGCTCGCTTGAGAAGACGGTCAAGGTAGATCTTGTTTCCCTGACCGCAACCATCCCACACAACACAACAGTAATCGAATAACGGTAGAACCATAGCATTAAACAGAGTAATGCAAGCTTCTTTTGGGATGACTTTCCGGGCTGTACGAAGCATTCCAAGGCGGGACGAGATTTTATTTCCGATATGATCAATGTGTTCGTTCCAATTTAGGCAAGGATCCAGAAACACGCCCTATATCTTTCTCCTACACCAAGATATGGGGGAAAAAAGAGACTACTTTGGAAATACATCAAAAAATCTTTAATATGTTTGTACACTTCAAGCCACAAACTGTAGGCTTTGTAGCAAAATATTGGATGTCTGCTGATCTTTTATTCAATTAATTTAAACAACTCATCACAATTACATGTATCTGATCTGGTCCTTTCGATAATAATTTCCAACTGCCAAACTGATCAGCAGTAGCAGGATGACAAGCTAGAGCGGTTTTCAATAAGTGCATTGTAGAACCTAATCCAAACTAATTACTAAGGGCAACAACTTGGGAATCAAAACAAAGGCAAACAATCTAATCAATCAACTAGAGCTCCAAGCAAACACATGTGGTTTTAGTTTGATTGGTTGAGAAAGTAGCACAAGATTTTTTAGCCAATCACAGGGCATAGTAATGCAACAACAAAGGAATTACAGAATATTACTTTCAACATTCACTGAATACCGCTCTTATTGAAATCAATTACTTTGAAAGCCTACAGCTCAAGAGGGTGTTTTGTTCAGAGCCATTACAGCCCTGAGATTGACAGCAGGTTGATGTTTTACGTGCACAAGTTCTTGGCCGGTTTTCTTGATGAACATAGACAAAACTATAAAGAATATCCATGAAGGGCAACATGCATTAATTTTTGGTACATTTCAAGTGCTTCTTCCCATTTGCCTGGCAAAGGCATTGAAAGACTACTTCTGGCATACTCTAAGTATTCCTGGTGATCATTGTCAGGGCTATCCAAATGTTCAGTTATATGCTGTGCACCAAATTCAACTTGGGCAGCAGGTACTTCAAATAGGCAATCCCTTGCACCATGAAGGTCAGGTAAGAAAAAAAGAGAATCTGGACGTCCAGATACAGTGTTATTTCTTGATTTTCGAATTCTATGTGTGTTCCAGTGCTCTTTCACAGAATCAAGCTCTTTTTGCAGTACATTGTTAAAACAATACCACAGGCATTCCATACTTAAATCAGATGTAGTGTCGACAATACCCTGAAACTCTAAGTCACTAAAAAAATTCTCCACCATCCACAACAATTCTTTGAATAATACGACCACCAGCCCTCAATTCTTTGATTCCTTGGGGAAGAGACGTATCGATGTGCTTCAGGATTATCACGGAAGAAAGATTGCATTGCTGCTGCGAGTCCATTTTCAGTCCCCAAATCTGTAATCAGTTCTACTGGACAACCCCCCAATTCTGAAACTGTTCTTGCATAAAAAGTGGCTATTTTGTTTGGTGAGTTATTGGAACGAGTAATTTCCAGCCACAAAATCTTACGGCTAAAACCATCAATTGCACCATGGATAGGAAAACCCCAACACTTAAGTTTGTCATAGCCATCAATATGCCATGAGTAGTTGGGCCCAGGATTCTGATACTCTCTTCTCTTTAAGCGATGCTTTCTTCTCAATTCAGACCCTTCCGGATCCATCTCCTTTAAAAGGTCCTGAACAATTACTCTAGGAATGCGGAGTCCCTCCATTTCGAGGGTGTGCCACATTGCACGATACCCATGTGCTGAACAAGGACCATCAATAAGTTCACTCATATGCCTCTGTACCTTCAAAAAGGTATCACTGAATGATTCTTGTTTTGTAACACCACGCCTAAACAAACGATATTTCTTTAACTTTCTTAAAAGAGTACTATAACTTATTTGGCACTGATGACGATCACTAAGGAAATGGAGGATTTCTTGGTAGCTAAACCCACGGTGGAAGTAGTACTTCAGAATTTCTTCTTTTTCTTCTTCAAAGCTTCCATCCCCTTCACAGTCACTTTCTGAACTGTCTGATGATGGGTAAACTTCTGAAAGTCATGATTTTAATAACTTATCAGAAATAAATTAAGATTACAAACTGTTCTTGATTTATCATACAGTGAATCAATCTCAACTAAAAAAAGAGAGGAAGAAATACTAACAGTAGAAAGACACATTCATGTACACTCTGATGCAAATAACTCATAAAACAGACTTATTTTATTTTATGACAAAAAGTGCTTATCTATGCATTGAAGGGAGATACTAAGACTTACAGCATGTTAAAAGGTATGGATGACTGGAAGTAGTTTGCCATTTTTCCTTATGAATTACATAATTTTTTTCTGTAAGGCTTTGTATTCAATATGTGGAACATATTCTGACTTTCAACAATGCTATTAATATTACTGAAATTTTCCACTTTAGTGACCTTCAGGCTACAAATCATTATTATCATAAATTCTTCTTCTTCTTCAATCACTTTTTTCCTTTAAAACAAGGGGATCGCTTTTTTCGTTTATAACTAGGGGGTGTTAAGGCTGTTAAATAGCTAAAAATGGGGTAAGATTTCCGCACAGCCAGCACAGCCTATGTGTCATGAAGCAATCTCATACCACTTTATGGATATAGTTAATATGAATAGAGTCCAAATATGTATGCATAATAAATGTGTGGGGCTGTGCAGAAATCTTACGAGCCGGGTGTGATGACCCATGCACAAAGGCGTGAGATTCTCTCCCTCTTAACCCACGCCCTCTGATTTGAGTTATAAAGTCAACCTTTCGTGACTTTCGTACACCTAGCTGAACTGTTCATTCGCCACTGGCTTACCACAATGACTTACCTTTTCCGCAATTGGCACAAAAGTTGCAGTTCTCTACACTTCTCACGCAATTGCTGCAATACATCCTGAGCAAGACAACAGTACCATGTGCAAGAACAATATGGCGGTCGGGTGAAGGCCGAGTGAAAACTGGAGATAGCTTTCGTTCATTGACCGCTGACCGTTTAATCGGTGTTTTCGATTTTGATGTGAGGAATTTGTTTTTGCTGTGAAAAATTTGTTTTTGATGTGACAAGTTCGTTTTTGATGTGGTGAATTTGCTTTTGTAGTGACGATTTTGCTTTTGTTGTGGCGAATTTGTGTTTGATGTGGTAAGTTTGACTTCGATGTGGGGAATTTGTTTTTGATGTGACGATTTTGCTTTTGTTGTGGCGAATTTGTGTTTGATGTAGTAAATTTGATTTTGATGTGGGGAATTTGTTTTTGATGTGACAGTTGTGGGCCACCGTAACTCAGTCAGTGGAGGACCCAAATGCAAGCGAAGGGTCTGGAAATGAGATTCCTCCCCAAGCCATCGCGGCAACTCAGAATTTCAAAATGGCGTCTTAATCTACATGTCCTTCCACGTGTTTTCCTGGTCAGCTAGTTTCAGTTATTTCAAGTGAAATCGCCCTCTTTCACTAGGTACGTATTTTTAAGGGTATAATGTATTCTTAGAGATAAATCTTGGCAAATTTGTCCAACCAGGTAATGCATACATGGTCGAATTATTAGTACTCACTCGCGTACTCGTGCTACGGCGGCCGACAAATGTCGATCGATCATCAGTTAACATGTTCTTCTTTTTCTTTTCCTTGGTGTGTTTGTTTTTGTCTAAATAATCGTAAGGCTTGAGATTAGTTCAAAAGCCCTTTTCAGGACTTTTCAGTTGTGTTTCTTTTTGGGGGTGGGGGACAGTGAAGGGAAAATGGAAAAGGGGGGAAGGGCACAAAGTAAACAACATATAAAAAGATGACAAAAAGCATAAAGAAAAAAGAAAACATTGTGGCATAGAAAAAGCCAATGGAAAATGCCAAGAAAGGCCACTGGAAGCAGTGATGCCTCCCTCTGTTTCCCCTTGTGCAGATTATCAGTTGTCTCTGTTTTAAGCTTGGAGAAACGGAAACATGCCATGAAATGTAACCCATATTTCAGTGTTTGTCAGGAAATTCAACAATAAGTTCAGTAGCAGTTACAGCTGGTTTCATGACAGTGTATTATAGATGCAGGTTTTTAAACATGATTTACCAATCATAATGTGACGATGATCAGACAATGGTGGCCTAAATCTACTTTATTGACTGGAAAGACATTATACACTGATTTACACCAGTATAAGTAAGTGTGAAGTGGTGAGTAAAATACCCAATAAGTGGGGTAATGGAAATTTACCCAGGAAACAACTCGCAGAGTTTACTAAATTCCTGAAATGAGGGGAACATAGGTTTTACAGCATTCCAATTATTTTGATCCTGTAGTCTCGGGATAGTAAATCGAACATTCGAAAATCGAACTCAATCAAACTCAATCAGTGGATTGAGTTCGGCAGACTTTCAGTGAGTTCAATTTCCAAACAAATCGAATTCAATCAAACAAATCGAACTCAATCGAACTCCATCCGTCTGATTGAGTTCGATTGGCTCTGGTAAACCTATACAAAGCAAGCCCATCAAAGCAGGTTTTTCTTGTGCTTTGTTACAATTTATTCAATATCAGAAACCCCATTCATAAACTGTCTACGGCAGTTTATAAGAGAACAGAACAGAACAAAGCTATCATTATTCCCGCGGGCGTATTCCGAAATTGTCGCACCCTTTCCTTTTTTAGCTAACTTACAATTGCAGAATGACAAATCGAAGGGTTACTTTTATGCAAAAATACAAGCAAATTACTAAAAAACTTTGCCATCCCTGACTTCAAAGCGGCATTCCTGGTAGCCTTTTTACTACGCATTTGAAGCTTACAATCCACAGGGCGTCTGAAGCCATTTCTACATAATTTCTTCTTTTACGATAAACACGTGCGCTACTCTCCGGACTGGAGTAACTCGAGCTTCCAAGATCTGGTTAAGGATTTTCAAAGCCTGTTTTACACAAATCACGAGTTTGAAAATCGAACGTTTGATTGGGTTCGATTGATTTTTTTTCTTTTCGGTTCCTTCGATTTCGTTCGATTGCCTAACTCAATTGAAGGGCTGGGAGCATAACCAACTTATGTCGAATTTCAGCCCGTTTTTCGATGTAGCTCGGATTTGTCCAAACTTTTGCATGTGAACTGCAATTCGATTAAAAACCATTGTCCAGTATTTTTTCACGCCCCTTTGTGTTTCGTATTAATGCCATTGAGAAATTTTACCATCTTGTAAAGATATATCGGTAACATTATAGACACTGGATGACCAAAAGGACAATGCACTGAGGATTAAATACTTGTATTTAATATACACTCGTTGTCTTTGAAACACGGCACACGAAAGCGGTGTTTTTCGCGGGAGCAACAAAAAGAATGCTGTCACACTTTTATTTTATTCTGTTACAAACTACTACGTACATGACAGGAATGTTCGAAATGTAAACAGTTACATTCTCCAAGAGAAAATGTGTCCATTTCCTGGCGTAAAATCCAGCTTTGTCCCGTTTGTCGACATATCACTCTTGATAACGCAAAATACTAGCATTACGATTAACAGGAAGACATGTAGCCATTTCAACGATTAATAACGATTAACAACGATTAACGGCAGTTCAATTAAAAGGTAAAGACTATCTATTCTTTTCACAAGCAGTCGGTGTTAACCGTTGAAAATCTATGTTAATCGTACTTTTATTGAATCATTGCCTTGAAATTGTCAAGTTAATCGTTACATACCGAATTTCAAGCCTGGCAAACCACAACTAAGGCTTGCAAAACACCTTGCACATGGCGGGATTTGTCTCTGATTCTCCCGCGGGATTTGATAATCGAATTGAAAAATTCGCCACGGCACAGTCATCACTACCAAGGAGGGATTCTTTGGACAACATTTCCACCAGTTCCTGTGAACTGCATTCGTCAATTTCATAACTTTTCAAAAGATCCATAGATGTTGTGCGTTTACAAACTTCACCAAACAAAAGAGAAATCAACTAGCCAGTATGATACGCAAGTTGTTTATCCCGACTGCCTTGATCTATTTTGGGCTTGTTACAACCCGCAAAAGCAAACCATGATATCATCTCAAACGTTTCTTATAGAAACAACAACTGCTGCGACTAAACACGGCTCGTGGACAGTGGAAACTTTTAGCCTACCGATAATTTGGAAAACGAGTCTGACGTGGACAAAACCTATAACAAAATTTGCCTTCCAAGCGCGTTCACTTGTAGACAAGCAAACTACCAAATCCCCCTCCCCCTCCCCCTGACTCAATGTTGTCTTTTGGGTCACGAACAGTTTCCTGGCAAGCATCACTTCCCACATCAACATTGCATAAGGGGGAGCGGGGGAGGGAGAAGTAACTGTGGTAGAATTATGAAGGGAGAAACAGTAAGTGAGTGGTTTTTTGGCTGTCTGTGTTCGGTTGTCTTTGCATAGGGGGAGGGGGTGGGAAGGAGAAGTAAGCAAGTGGTTTTTGTTCTGTTCGTGTTTGGTTTTGTCAAGGAGTTTTGACCATGATTGTAAAACCGCGAAATGTTTTCCAAACCAGGGAGAGCCAAAATTCGGACAAATCCGTGCGAAATCAAAAGCCGCGCTCAAATTCGACATAAGTCGGTTGTGCTCCCAGGCCTTCAATTGAACTCAATCCACTGATTGAGTTCGATTGAAATTTAGTTCGACTGGGTTCGATTTACTATGCCGGGTGTAGTACGGCCATTATGCAGCATTTTTGAATGTGGTTTCAGTTTTTCATCAATATTTTTCTTGATATGGCAGGTTCAACCAGCCCTCAATGTCCTCTTCTGAAATAAAGCCGCCCACAAAGAAAAATATCTGTGGATTTGTTTCAGCATTTTGTAACCATGGGCAAATCATGACAGGAAAATTATGACAGAGGAATTGCAAAGGGCTAAACAGAACATCCCTCATTCACCTGCCATAATCTGACGTTGACCCAAAAGTGGTAATTAATATCAAGTTCGACCAAAAAATAAGTTCACAGAGTAAAAACTAACTTCCTGAAATACATACATTTATTAAGATTTCTCTGGGGTAAACTTGCAGGCCCAAGGTCTTTCAACATGATTAATGTTGGCTATTATTAGAAAAACCTGTGTCTTGACACTGCAGTGAAATTGGTTGTACTATCTGACCATTCAAGTTGCAGATTGAACTCAGGATATTCATTCTGTTTGCGGAGATGAGATATGTGAACTGCTTACTTGCCAGGAACTTTTTTTTTTCTGCTAGAGCCTGCCAATGTGAACATGGTCATGTACTGTCCAAGCAAATAATTTGCAGGAAAATATTACCCATTTATCATGAATATTGTGACATAATATTCCCGAATACAAATTATATACTGTTTGGCCATATCATACCTATACGGTACACTACATGACTGGGTACAAAAAAAACTGACATATTTCATACCATGAACAGGTTCATACAGTATCTAACAAGAAGCAAGTATTTGACTATTTCGTTTTGCTAATAACTGATCTTGTGTTCTTTGCTTTAGTTTATCTTCCAGGTAACTTAAAAGAAAATGTACAAAATGAACATCCTGGCCTCCTGTAATCGAAAAGTTCTTCCTTTGCTTACAAGAAAAGAAGTTCCAAGAGCTATGGTCCTCTTAGTTCCACTTTTAAGAAATACAAGAAGTAGCTACAGCACAATAACACCGTTATCCATCTCAGAACAGCGACATGGATATCGCCAAATGAAAGCAGTGCCACAGAAATTCTACAGTAATTTGAAAAGCATTGTAACACAGCCATCTGATGCAGAGGTCAATCAAAGCAGAAAAATAATGTTGACAATCTCGGTTCAAGGGCAACTTGAATTGTACAGGTCTGTACAAGAATCTGTCAACATTTTTAACAAAGTTGCATTCCTTTTTAACATTGCCAAGATAGTTGGAAGGGATCAAACACAACAGGAAATCTTGGAACAAGAGATAGAGCATTTCAAACAGGGTAACAGTAGTCCTTACGTAGATTTATTGGAGAGTATTGCTAAGACTATAGACAACTGCCAGTGCCGACATCTTGCTAATGTAGTGTGGGCATTGGGGAAAATCAAAGACAAAGATAACAGGCTAATTCAAGTTTGCAAGTCTGAGATTTTGTGCCGTGATATTTTGAGTTTTAAGTTTGCAGAAATATGCCAGATTGTAAACGGGTTTGCAAATCTGGGTATCAAAGCACCAGAAGTGTTTGCAAATTTCCAAGAAGCCATTTTATCTGAGAAGCTAAGTAGTAAAGAACTTGAAGACCAGCACATATCTGGAATATTGATGTCATATGCTAAAATGAACCACGGAAGTAAAGAACTTTTTGACTATTTTCTGAGAGAAGTTGTATCAAGGGATATGTCAGTCAACAGCCGTGCTTTGGCAGACATGGTGTGGTCTTTTGCCAAGAAAGGTGTTGATTCCAACAACATATTCAGCCTGGTGGAAGCTGAGGTGATCAGACGAGGTGCCTCTAATTTTGAGAATGTTGACATGGTTAAGATTCTATGGTCATTTTCCACTGGAGGCAAAGGAAACATTCAACTTTTCAACCTCCTGGACAGTGAGCTTATTTCAAGGGGCTTAAATAACTTTCTAGATATTGAGCTTGTGGAAATTATATGGTCATTTGCTAGAAGGAATGTTATGAATGCCAAAATCTTTGATGTGGCCGAGAGGGAAATTTTAAGTCGTGGAGTAAGTGGCTTCAGGACACATGAACTTGTACTTATTCTGTATTCATTTGTTCGTGCCAAAAGGGATGGAGTGAATATCAACTTTGTAAAGAATATTGAAGCAGAGTTATGCTTGAGAAGTACAAAGGAATTTGACAGTGGTCACTTGAGTCAAATGATATGGAGTCTTGGTAAGTTGAATATGTCAGAGAGTGAACTGTTTGACTTTGCTGAGGCAGAATTACTTAAATGCAACATGCACAAGATGTCTCGTGCAGAAAAGCTTATGCTTTTACGAGGGTTTATTAATGGCCAGAGAGGAAGCAAGGAGCTATTTCAATCCCTATATTCCTCCATATCTGCAAAAGATTTATCCAATCTTAACGAAGCTCAGATTTGTGAGTTTGTCTGGTGTTTTTCTCTGGCCAACATTCAAGCAGACAAACTTTTTGACTTTCTAGAGAAGGAGATCTTAAACAGCGCCAAGTATCATTTTACCAGCAAGCAACGCAGTGTGATACTGAAAAGCTTTCTGAGAGCTGGAAAAGGCTCAAAGGCACTTCTGAATTTTCTTAAACAAGTTTAGCTATTTTACTCACAACAGTTGAGCTATTGTAAAGGAGTCATTGCATTGGGAAAGGATTGCTTAAAACCTTCCATTTGTGCGAGTCCTCAGTAGGATATTTGTCCCCAGACAGCTCAACATAATGAAAAGTACCACCTCAGGAAAGTACTACTCCAAGGCTTCAACAGTTATTGTTTGAATGGTCACACTAGGATTGCATTTTGCTCCAGCAGAACTTTGGAGCAGTAGACACTGTACTTTGCTTTTGTTTAATTTCCAATGGTCTGTAAATTTCTTATCAACAAATACAGGGTCAGATGCAAATGACTTGTGCACTGTGTCAGCCTTGCAACAAATATATGTTGTTATGAAATGATAATACATTTTAGATGCTTCTGCTTATTAAGTTAAATTTAAGGACCGGTTTCTTTAAACTTAAGCAAGGTCTTAGCCAACATCTAACTATTGTTCCTACCCACTTAAAACCATTGGCTACAATCGTTGGACCTTGTGAGACATACACAATTCAGTGAGCGGTCGATCCCAGCAGTGGGCTACAAGCAATCCCTTATGATAGTAAAGTAGTGAACAACGTGAGTGCGCACATAAATTGACCCCCGTGTGGAGACAGGATATGCTTCTTTTTCGGTTTCTTCCATGTGTCGCATATGTTTGAGGAGAACGGTTTTTCCATGCGGTCGCATGTTTTATTCATTTTAGAATCAAAAAAAAAATAAGGGACTGTTCATAGTCTATCCAAATTCAAACCACGTAGGAAACCAATCAAAATCTGCCTATCCATCATTAATAAACACAATCTTTCAATACAGTGAAACCCCTTGAAAAAGCCACCATCATCAGAATATATAAAATAATATGATGTTCAAAATGATGTAACTGTCAGGTTATCTACAGGACAGAAGAAATTAAGTGGAACAAGATCAGAGATGAGATGCACAAACTGTTTTTTTTTTTTTTAGATAGCAACTTTGGCTGTGTAAATTCTTACAATGATAATAAACCAAGCTCATGCAGTTAAATTTCAACAGCCAGCAAAATAGCAGCCCATTTCAGATAAGAAAATGACTGGACGTTAGTTTTGGACAAAGAAACAGCTTTTACATAATATTATTACAGTCTGTTCATATCCACAGTGTCAAATTAATTTTAGTCTGGCTTTATTTTTTCTCTCTCCCTAACTTCTGCAGCTAAGATAACATTTAGATGAGGCCAACTTTATTTTGACACTCTAACTTAATCATCTACACAGCTAGCTTTCATCAAGGGCTTGTTACCATGCTTGAACAGTGGATTGATTAGTAAAGGTTATATTTAGTATAGATAAAAATAAATTATACTCTTGGGAGGTTGTAAAATTTAATCCGAAGGACTAACAGTTCTCAATGTGCAGTTCCAGAAAAAACCATACGCACCCCATGAAAGGTCATCAGAAATTCCTAGGGGGAGGGAATTTCAAAAGCAAAATTTTAGAAGCAAAGTATGAAGCTAAACCGGAATTTCCAGGGGGGACGGGGGTGCAAAACAAAAAACCTAACGTGGGGGGGAGTATGGATATTTTCGGAAACTGCATAATGAGTCAGTGTTTTTTTCTAGCTCCTGGTCCTCAAGGTCCATTTTCTTCTCTTTTTTTGCCAATCAGTATCAGAAGTGAACTGGTACTTACCCGCTTGTGTTTTAGGTGAACATCAAAAAATCTTATACAACATACTGATACATACATACAATGAGAGCTGATGTGGACCTACAGTAAACATATTACTATCTAATTGAAAACACATTTAGTAATAACAATATAACAAAAAAAAAATGAATAAATAAAAGTACAAATCCAAGAGAGGGTTAAAAGAGCTAATATTCCTTAAATATGTAAAATATATGCAGGTTACCTAAAAATTACTGAAAATATCTAAAATCACTTAAGGACGGTGCCTACTATTGTTACTGCGCATACGTTCTGCGCATCACGAGATACTCGGGTTTCCTATGGGTGGTGCTTACTAATACAGGAATATTTTAGCGCGGTTTAAAACTTTGCGGAAAAAGCAGAACTTATCAAATGCCTTTGGTGTCTCAAAAGAAAATTGGGGGTAACCATGTATTTTTCAGAGAAAATTAAGTTTCAATTTGGGAAAAAATCCCATACATTGCTTTATATTTTGGGCGCTTTTTATTGATATTGTTGCTTAATTGCTACTTGTTTTCAAAGCGTTAAATGGTATCGCTCCACGTTATATCTGTGATCTCATCAGGAAAAAGGCATCAATCAGAGGCTCTTTTGAGCTCTTTGACCATATTTTCTTTGATTGTTCTTTCTCGACCTCCTTTTGGAATGAAGTTTGTGACAAAATTTTAAATAAACTAAACAGTTGCGTAGGCCTCTCTTTAAAATATTGTGAGATTATTTTAGGGTTCTTAGAGGAGGAGATGGATCTGCAAAACTATATACTTATTTTAGGAAAAACGTATCTGTGGACTTGCCGGTGTAAAGAAACGAAACCATCTTTTAGCCACTTTAAGAGAATTTTATTAAATAAATATCAAACTGAAAGGCACATTTCTCTTAAATCGAATAAGACCAATTCGTTTAGGAAAAAATGGAGAATGTTTGAGGAAACGATTCTTTAAAGATCAAGTCCACAGTTATGTTAAATTACGTACTATATGTAAACTGTAACTGTGTAACTGTGGAAATAACAGGAAAAAAAATGAAATGTAAGAAGTTGCCTGGCACTAATTGCGCTGTTGTAAAACTATTATTATTAACTATTGTTAGCTATTATTACTATTAACTATTGTATATTTGTATTGTATGTATGGCAATGTAATGGATTGTATTGTAAAAAATAGTTGCGGGATCGAAAATGTTGGCTTTGACTCAACGAGTCACTAACGACATATCGAATAATGTAAGTCGTAACATATTCATGGTTCCATTTTAGGGAAAATAAAGCACCAAGAAATTTAAGCTGAAAAAAAAAAAAATCAATCAGAGGCTCTTTGAGATCTAATGACCTCACTTTGTTGGAGGTGCCTCGAACCAAATGTAAGACTTTTGGTGATCGAGCATTCGCTTTCGCTGGTCCATCCAAGTGGAATAAGCTTCCTCTGGCAATTAGGACTGCCAAGAACTTAAATACTTTCAAGAAACACTTGAAGACATTTTTGTTTAAAAAAGCATATGACTTCTGATTATTCTTTACTTTGTTTATTTTATTTCTTACTTTTTGTTTGATTGATTATTCTTAAATTTTATATTTTATTGATTTTGACTAAATTTTTCATTTTTATATTGTAAGCGCTTTTGAATGTTATATAAAAAGCGCTATATAAATTGATTATTATTAATTATCTCTGAAAAATGCGTGGTTACCCCCAATTTTCTTTTTGGATTCCAATAGGCCTTGCTAAGATCTGCTTTTCGCGCATTAACCGCACAAAAATACTTCGGTATTAGTAGGCACTTTCCTTAACTTCCCCTGGTTTGAAACAGTTGAACAGAGCTGGGTACAAGGTATTGCGTTACCTGCGAATAATAAAGTTAGGCAGAGGGAAATAAATTACGGGTGGGAAAAATAGAAAAAGAGGAGCCCTGCCTTAATTAATCTCTCCACTTTGAATGCCATGGAAAAGGGAATTGTCTCACAATCAACACACCCTAGTCTGAAATGTCAGCCGTCTCCTCCCCCGAGCCTACACGGCTGACATTTCAGACTAAACAGATCCTTACCCCTGTCATAAACTGTATGTGGAGGATCAAAATGTAGGTAGAGAGACATACCGGCACAAATAATAAACAAAGCTCATGCAGTTAAATTTCAACAGCCAGCAAAGTACCGTACAATGTGTGCAATGGACAAGAATCCAATCCCATCTGCTTGTTGTTAAGGATGCCAGAATAAGCTCTGGCCTGGAGAGCCAATTGGATCATATGCACACAAGTTGTCTTATCTGAGGTCCGATGCGTGTTGTCCATAGTGTCTGAAGTCCAGTCCGAAGGCCTGTTCAATTTTTCCAGTGGCCACGCAAAACAAGATGGCGGGAACGCACTCTCATTTTGAACGTAGGGTAACAGAGAGCAGAGTGTATAAGGCTACCTATGAGAAGTGGGCCACCGCTGAGAGGTCAAATTTCGCGGAAATGACCGAAATGTCAAAATGTAAGTAGAGAGACATACCAGCACAAATAAAACTTATTTATTTTTTATTGCTTCTGAGAGGGGATTAAGTTCATTTTCTTAAGACGGACAACATTACCAAAACGTTTGGTAGATCACCCTGAGATCATCACGGTAAAAATAATTTGTTCAAAGAGCATCGCAATGCATTGATACTGTTGCCGTTGACCTCGTTCCCATGGTGAGGTATCGGTGCAAAGAGGAAAGTAGGGATCTCTCGAACAGCGGCTGGAAATCAAGCCTAGGATTTTGACAGAGGTGGAAAGACGGTTTTTCAGTGCTGGTGAGTAGACTTTCAGCTTATAATAATGTCTCGCTCACAAACACGCGCTTTCGGTTTTCTAATGTCACCTGAAATTGAAGGCAAGTTTGAGGAAAGGGCTGAGCAAACTGCCTCGCGAGGCAATAATTTAGCTCAACTGTTTCATCATGTGTGCGGTGTCGTTTTCGTGAGTTTTGCGCCTTGCGAGGCCGTGAGGAAAATATCTATCATATTTGATATTTGAGATTTCGCCTCGTGAGGTGAAATTATCACGAAAACTCAACCGCACACTTGAGGAAACAGGTGAGCTGATTGCCTTGCTTGGCCTCGTTTGCTCAGCTCTTTCCTGAAGTGTGCGGCAGGCTGTATAATCTTTTGAAACGAAACGCTTTGCAAGCTTGCTTACTAGATCAGAAAGTCCTACATTTTCAAGTGTTGGCTAATTTACGTGAAAACGCTGTTATTGCAGTATCACAAATTCGAAGGTTTTATGGTTGAAGTTCGCATAACCAATCGATGCCATGAATGACAACAACAACAACAACAATTTATTTAGGTATTTCCATATCTATACATGGCATTACCTTATACAAACTAGAGAATTATATAATTGTGTAAACCGCTAATACAGTTTCATAAGCTATATAAGTTCTTATATCTAGAGTTCATGATTTCATAGACAAGAGCAGCAACTGATCTACAAATAAATGGGTCAATACTATTAAAGAGGAACAAAATTTTTGAATTAATATCTAGTTGTTCAAAAAATTGCTATTTTCTAGTTATTTCATCAAAAATTTTGATTCGAAAACTATCATAAAAGGTGCAAAAGAATAAAGCGTGGGACTCGTTTTCAACATCATTAGCTTGGCAAAAAGTGCAAATTCTTAAATTTTCAGGAGTCTTGGGGACAGTATATCTTCCAGTTTCAATATGAAGTTGATGGTTTCCTAAGCGAAATATATTTACAGCGGTTCTATGGAGAGGATTTATGATAGCATCTAAAAATACAGATTGTTTAGTGTCAATTTTAAAAAAGTGGTAAAAGCTCAATTTTCTGTTTGAGTTAAGAAGTGAGAGTTGATGGTTAATTAATGCTTTGCGTATATTTTGATTGACATGATTTATACAGAGCTTCTGATATTTTGCGCGGTCGCAGAGCCGCAAAATTGAATCCCGCGAAATTTACAAAAAAACGCGTAATACCGCAAAATTCGTTAAAAATCCTACCAAATACATGTCGGTACAACATATTTGAAACTTATCTTGGCTACTGGGGCTGTTTACTTTCCATAAATGCAAATTTATCTTAAAATTTCATAACTGCGACGAGTAAACATAATGTACCATACCTACCAGGCGTTCTTAGATTAATGTTGCGAAAAACTGGGCACAAGAAATGAGAAGACTTTTTAGTGACACTATACGGAGTGGGAAAAGAAACTGCTGTCTGTAGTAATGCAGGCACATGTTTAATCGTACGTGCAGGAAACGATCGAAGACACAACAATGTTTTGACTTCACTAATAGATTTGAACCTTCGATCACGAACAATCTTGCCTTGTAAACTGCAAAGCAACACAAGAGACCAAGGAGAGAAAAGAAATTTATTGCTTTGCTGTGTTCGCCTCTCAATTGCAGCTGAAAAAGGAGGTTAACCGGCTGGGCGTTTCGAAAAAGCTTATGTTTTTCTTGTAGCTCGAAACAAGTACAATTGCCTTGCCTTACGTTGCAGTAATCAAAGAATTCCGTTCTTTGATTTGAAATTTTTATGGAACATTTGGTTTTAGAGTAAAGATTTTTAATAAGATCATAAAATTTTCCACCAATGTTGTATTGGAGAAGTTTGTAAAAGAGACCGGCATGCCATACTGAATCAAAGGCTTTCTTGAAGTCAACAAAGCAAGTGTACAGTTTACCTTTGGGAACTTGGTTGACGTATTTGTCAACCAAAGTTCGTAGAGTAAAGATGTGATCTGATGTTCGGTGATCCGGCAGAAAACCTATTTGAGCTTGATGTAAAATGTTTTGATCAAGTAAATGATTTTGTAGTCTCGTATTAAGTACAGAGGTAAATAGTTTTCCTAGACAACTATTTATACATATGCCTCTGTAGTTTGCCGGGTCATGTTTATTGCCAGATATATATATGGGGGTTATTATCCCCTCGCGCCAGGATTTAGGGAAGAAGCCACTATGTAGTATCAGATTGAATAACTTGTAGAGGGCAGTATTCAGGAATGGTATTCCAGTTTTTGACATTTCATTGTGAATTTTATCAGGTCCAGGGGCCTTTTTGGATTTTAGCAATTTTACCATGTTCTTGATTTCCTCGAGTGAAATGGGGCTATCTAGTACATTGTGGATATATTTTGTTTGTTCTAAAGTCGATAGATTTGCCCTAAGTGAGATTTCACTTCGGGGAAGTGTGGAAAGATCTGGGTGAGAATGTAATTCTTTAAAGTGTTTAAACAAATTGTCAACAGGGATGTCTGGATTATTCCTCGCGAAGCGAGGGCCGAAGGCCCGAGCGTAGCAAGGTTAATAAATTTGTCGGGCCGAGCCGGCCTGAGCGGAGCTAAGCCGCGCAAATTCAAGCGAAAAATATATTTATATGTTTCGTTGGAGGTGTCCGCACTGTTGCCTAGCAACAGTCAAAACCAAAGTATGAATGACGTCAGACTGTCTGGCGTCGTCTGGAGCAAAATTTGCATACATCGGGGAAAGCTTGCGTGCCGGGTCAAATTTCAACTGCAATGTTCATCAATATTCGCTGGATACAGAACTATCTCTCCAGAATCTTTTCCCTTTCTTCCAGAAATCTTTTTTTGTGAAAGATTACATTGAAGAAATAACACGTTTTGTGGCCGCAGTAAAATAATTTTCCGTGGGAAATAAATTCATCGAACACGACAGCGCTTCACGCACGTTGTTCATTTCGTCGCGTCAGAAATAGATTTTCAACCGCAAACTAGCCTGTAGAACCTCAAAAAGACCATGCTCATAAAAATAGTTGCTATGTTCAGAAAACTTTTAATCTCCTCATTTGATGCTACAATACGAGTAAAGAGGTCTTTCCACCCAGCCCCAGCTTCGCAAGGTTTTGCGAGTCACGTATTTCTAGTATGAAGTGGCGTTTTGATCATTTCCTTTAAGGGATTTGAGATATGTCCAGAACTTTTGGTTGTCTTTGTTCTGAGTTAAGTCCCCAATCTGAGAATTGAAGAGTTGATTTTTTTTTTTTTTAATTTTTACGCGTTGTATGATATTGGTGCCTAAGGTGTGGGTCGAACGGGTTTTTATGCTTTTTGTTCGAAAGCGAATTTAGTTGTTTTCTCAGGGACCTACAATCGTTATCGTGTGAGCTAATCTAAGAGAGCGTAGACATGCGTCATTTATGATATTAGTAAATTGCTCAGTTGCCAAATTCACGCCTTCACTATCCTCAGGAAAGGAAGTATTTTCAAACGATGATATACGTGAAACGAATTCTTCTTGTCTTAGGACATCGAGAAAAACTTCACATGCATTCTGATTCCAGACAAATTGTTTTCGAAGACTAGACATATTGACCCGTGGGTGAGATATATTTTGAGGAGAAGTTTTCGGAGAAATCCTTACCCAACAGATAAGTTGGGAGTGATCTGAGAAGATTGTTGGATCCTTAACTATAAAGTTTTCAATTGAGTTCATCAATTCATGGCTCACAATTAAATAATCAACAGTGCTTATTCCTTTGGGGGAATGGAAAGTTATTTTGCCAAAAGAGTCACCTGTTGTTCTTCCGTTCAGAATTCTCGTATTGCATGCTTTGCAAATTTCAAGCAAAGATTTACCATGCTCATTGATCTGGGAATCAAAATTATTTCTTCGCTGAGGGGTGGGTAGAAGGGGAAGATTGTCACCAGGGATATGAGTACAGAGATCGACGTTAACAAAATCTAATGCGCAACCAGTCCTGGCATTTAAATCACCTGCCACTATAACAAAGGCTAATAAGCTATATTTTGCAATGTCGTTTTGCAGCTCCTGAAAAATGTCAGGGTTAAAATTACGGTGGCCCACAACTGTCACATCAAAAACAAATTCCCCACATCAAAATCAAATTTACTACATCAAACACAAATTCGCCACAACAAAAGCAAAATCGTCACATCAAAAACAAATTCCCCACATCGAAGTCAAACTTACCACATCAAACACAAATTCGCCACAACAAAAGCAAAATCGTCACTACAAAAGCAAATTCACCACATCAAAAACGAACTTGTCACATCAAAAACAAATTTTTCACAGCAAAAACAAATTCCTCACATCAAAATCGAAAACACCGATTAAACGGTCAGCGGTCAATGAACGAAAGCTATCTCCAGTTTTCACTCGGCCTTCACCCGACCGCCATTTTGTTCTTGCACATGGTACTGTTGTCTTGCTCAGGATGTATTGCAGCAATTGCGTGAGAAGTGTAGAGAACTGCAACTTTTGTGCCAATTGCGGAAAAGGTAAGTCATTGTGGTAAGCCAGTGGCGAATGAACAGTTCAGCTAGGTGTACGAAAGTCACGAAAGGTTGACTTTATAACTCAAATCAGAGGGCGTGGGTTAAGAGGGAGAGAATCTCACGCCTTTGTGCATGGGTCATCACACCCGGCTCGTAAGATTTCTGCACAGCCCCACACATTTATTATGCATACATATTTGGACTCTATTCATATTAACTATATCCATAAAGTGGTATGAGATTGCTTCATGACACATAGGCTGTGCTGGCTGTGCGGAAATCTTACCCCATTTTTAGCTATTTAACAGCCTTAACACCCCCTAGTTATAAACGAAAAAAGCGATCCCCTTGTTTTAAAGGAAAAAAGTGATTGAAGAAGAAGAAGAATTTATGATAATAATGATTTGTAGCCTGAAGGTCACTAAAGTGGAAAATTTCAGTAATATTAATAGCATTGTTGAAAGTCAGAATATGTTCCACATATTGAATACAAAGCCTTACAGAAAAAAATTATGTAATTCATAAGGAAAAATGGCAAACTACTTCCAGTCATCCATACCTTTTAACATGCTGTAAGTCTTAGTATCTCCCTTCAATGCATAGATAAGCACTTTTTGTCATAAAATAAAATAAGTCTGTTTTATGAGTTATTTGCATCAAAGAGTGTACATGAATGTGTCTTTCTACTGTTAGTATTTCTTCCTCTCTTTTTTTAGTTGAGATTGATTCACTGTATGATAAATCAAGAACAGTTTGTAATCTTAATTATATTTCTGATAAGTTATTAAAATCATGACTTTCAGAAGTTTACCCATCATCAGACAGTTCAGAAAGTGACTGTGAAGGGGATGGAAGCTTTGAAGAAGAAAAAGAAGAAATTCTGAAGTACTACTTCCACCGTGGGTTTAGCTACCAAGAAATCCTCCATTTCCTTAGTGATCGTCATCAGTGCCAAATAAGTTATAGTACTCTTTTAAGAAAGTTAAAGAAATATCGTTTGTTTAGGCGTGGTGTTACAAAACAAGAATCATTCAGTGATACCTTTTTGAAGGTACAGAGGCATATGAGTGAACTTATTGATGGTCCTTGTTCAGCACATGGGTATCGTGCAATGTGGCACACCCTCGAAATGGAGGGACTCCGCATTCCTAGAGTAATTGTTCAGGACCTTTTAAAGGAGATGGATCCGGAAGGGTCTGAATTGAGAAGAAAGCATCGCTTAAAGAGAAGAGAGTATCAGAATCCTGGGCCCAACTACTCATGGCATATTGATGGCTATGACAAACTTAAGTGTTGGGGTTTTCCTATCCATGGTGCAATTGATGGTTTTAGCCGTAAGATTTTGTGGCTGGAAATTACTCGTTCCAATAACTCACCAAACAAAATAGCCACTTTTTATGCAAGAACAGTTTCAGAATTGGGGGGTTGTCCAGTAGAACTGATTACAGATTTGGGGACTGAAAATGGACTCGCAGCAGCAATGCAATCTTTCTTCCGTGATAATCCTGAAGCACATCGATACGTCTCTTCCCCAAGGAATCAAAGAATTGAGGGCTGGTGGTCGTATTATTCAAAGAATTGTTGTGGATGGTGGAGAATTTTTTTAGTGACTTAGAGTTTCAGGGTATTGTCGACACTACATCTGATTTAAGTATGGAATGCCTGTGGTATTGTTTTAACAATGTACTGCAAAAAGAGCTTGATTCTGTGAAAGAGCACTGGAACACACATAGAATTCGAAAATCAAGAAATAACACTGTATCTGGACGTCCAGATTCTCTTTTTTTCTTACCTGACCTTCATGGTGCAAGGGATTGCCTATTTGAAGTACCTGCTGCCCAAGTTGAATTTGGTGCACAGCATATAACTGAACATTTGGATAGCCCTGACAATGATCACCAGGAATACTTAGAGTATGCCAGAAGTAGTCTTTCAATGCCTTTGCCAGGCAAATGGGAAGAAGCACTTGAAATGTACCAAAAATTAATGCATGTTGCCCTTCATGGATATTCTTTATAGTTTTGTCTATGTTCATCAAGAAAACCGGCCAAGAACTTGTGCACGTAAAACATCAACCTGCTGTCAATCTCAGGGCTGTAATGGCTCTGAACAAAACACCCTCTTGAGCTGTAGGCTTTCAAAGTAATTGATTTCAATAAGAGCGGTATTCAGTGAATGTTGAAAGTAATATTCTGTAATTCCTTTGTTGTTGCATTACTATGCCCTGTGATTGGCTAAAAAAATCTTGTGCTACTTTCTCAACCAATCAAACTAAAACCACATGTGTTTGCTTGGAGCTCTAGTTGATTGATTAGATTGTTTGCCTTTGTTTTGATTCCCAAGTTGTTGCCCTTAGTAATTAGTTTGGATTAGGTTCTACAATGCACTTATTGAAAACCGCTCTAGCTTGTCATCCTGCTACTGCTGATCAGTTTGGCAGTTGGAAATTATTATCGAAAGGACCAGATCAGATACATGTAATTGTGATGAGTTGTTTAAATTAATTGAATAAAAGATCAGCAGACATCCAATATTTTGCTACAAAGCCTACAGTTTGTGGCTTGAAGTGTACAAACATATTAAAGATTTTTTGATGTATTTCCAAAGTAGTCTCTTTTTTCCCCCATATCTTGGTGTAGGAGAAAGATATAGGGCGTGTTTCTGGATCCTTGCCTAAATTGGAACGAACACATTGATCATATCGGAAATAAAATCTCGTCCCGCCTTGGAATGCTTCGTACAGCCCGGAAAGTCATCCCAAAAGAAGCTTGCATTACTCTGTTTAATGCTATGGTTCTACCGTTATTCGATTACTGTTGTGTTGTGTGGGATGGTTGCGGTCAGGGAAACAAGATCTACCTTGACCGTCTTCTCAAGCGAGCTGCGGGAATAATTGCGGGTCGCAAGGCTACTGATACCGATATACAGCAAACCTTGAAGTGGCCATCCCTTCAATGCCGCAGAGAATACCAAAAGTGCACACAGGTCTATAAGTGTATCAATGGCTTGGCCCCAGCTTATCTGCTAGATGACTTCCACTCCTCGGAGCAGATCCATAACTACAACACTAGGAACAAAGACCTTATTCGCCTGCCTCTTGCCAAGACTACTAAATTTCAAACATCTTTTAAGTACAATGCCGCCAAATCCTGGAACACTCTTCCTCGTAACTTACGTCATGATCTGTCTCTCACTAGTTTTAAACTGAGAGTCAAGAAACATCTAAATCACCTTAGTTAATTTCTCACCTTCATGAACTCTTTGAATGACTTTTGCTTTCATTTCTATATTTGATTATTTATTCTTATTATTTTATACAGATCTCCATTTAAACCAGCTACGCTGAATTGGAATTTCTGTTTAAATAATGTTTATAAATAAATAAATAAATAGAGTCAATACAGTTTGTTACATGTACAGTAGTATGTACATACCAGACTCTGAACAGGTATTCACTTGAAGACTTAGCATTACTTTTTCAGTTTAAGTGATTAATGCACTACTGGAGCAATAAACTTTTAAGTAACCACTTGCACTCCTTGAGCGCATAAATAAACCAATTCATAAACTGCTCGGCATGAAAATTCACCAACTGAAGGGGGAGGGTGAAAATCTGCTAGTATCACGATTTGTGATATGATATTAACACTCCCCTTTAGCCTTGGCCATACATATACCATATCACCCAACACTGTAGTACATAACTTTGTCTGATGATGTCATAAGATGAAGCTTCTTGATCCACCAAAAAAAGTTTTTTATGCATATGAAAGTGTTCAACATTGTTGCACAGGCTACCAAACAAACTAAATTGTCTGGACCTGAGTCCCAATTTTATTTAAGGCAATGCAGCTTTACCTGATGTCTTTCAACAGGATAACCAACAACAGCAACAACAACAAAACTTTATTTCAAGTGTCAATCCAACCTTAAAACCACTCTACTGAAGATTATGGGCCTGCAAGCAAAAATTACCTGCAAAACTTTAAATGTTAAGAATGGAAATGTCTACTCTGCGACCATAACCTTAACTAACACAAAAACAATTATCATTACACCTTCAATGGCATTTATGACCACTATTTTATGAAACACACACAAAAAGGTGTGTAGCAATGGACTTAGCTAGAAACTAACACAGCTGAAGGTCTCCATAACCTTAACTAACACAAAAATAATTATCATTGCACCTTCAATGGCACTTATGACCACTATTTTATGAAACACAAAGAGGTGTGTACCAATGGACTTGTCTAGAAACTAAGAATTGCTGAAGGTCTCCATAACCTTAACTAACACAGCTGAAGGTCTGCATGACCTTAACTAACACAGTTGAAGGTCTCCATGACCTTAACTAACACAAACATAATTATCATTGCACCTTCAAAGGCAATTATGAGCACTATTGTATGAAACACACACAAATAGGTGTGTACCAATGGACTTAGCTAGAAACTAAGAATTGCTGAAGGTCTCTATGGCCTCGAAAATGATTGGCCCTTGCAGTAGGCTAGAAGGAAAGTTTGGCGAAATTGTTCTGTGTCACCCATGTGAGACACTGGTAGAGTTAACTCCCTTCCACATGCTGCAACACACGGGAAGCAAATACTGTGCTTGGGGTTACGATCAAAACAATCATGGTCAAAGTTAACATTAATTGTGAGGGGATCACCGTTGAGGGGTCGGTGTCTTTGGCCAGTTAGCCAGCCCAAGACACCGGCAACAGAGATATCTGCCGTTTGAAATTCTTCTGCTTGTTGTCTGTCATTTCCCCTGTCTCCGCTGTCTTCATAATTCCAAGTAAGAGCCTCAGAATATCCACTGATCTTCTTTTCATCTTCCAAAGATATCAAAAAGTCCTGGAAGCTATCCATCACAGACTCCTCAACTTCCCGTCTGGTTGATCCCTTCACAGCATAGCGTGGTTTCATAAGGGAAAACACATAGTTTGCATCAACATCCTTTGCTTGCCCCATGACAAAAAGTAGCTTGCATATTTCCGGCTTTTGCTTTATCACATCAGCAAGCCCATAGAGCTCCAGCCCTCTCATGAATTCAGATAAATACAGTTGTCGTCTGGTGACAAGACTAATCAGAATGGATCCTGTGATGTCACTGATGTGCTCTTGGTCAATAACACCAGTGTAACCATGCTCTACAATTGTGTCACGATGGTTATCCAAGCCATTTTGGATATTTTCGAGGATCATCTTCTCCTGTGGCGTAATGTGCTCTAAATTCAAACTCTTGAAGTCAGTCTCTGGGTTGACCATTCTGTCATAAACACATCCTTGTAAAACACAAGGTGATGGACCCCCTTGAGCAAGGCTTACAGCAGCAATTTCTCCACAAGACTGGAAGTATCCAGGTTGAATCCACAGGACTACCACCAGGAAACATAACATTTCCCATGTCTGCTACAGCTTTTGCAAGGAACTCTTTAGCCATGGCGCCACTGTCTATCCCATCTTCACCTGTGAAATGGACTCTTAAAACTTTGTTTGGCCTGGTTCTCAGTGATTCACGTCGCCAGAGATTTAGGCATCTTGTGAAATGGGAAGCCCTTCGTACCACAATGAAGAATTGACCTGTGTCATCAACTCTTTGGCTAATTTCTCTAACAACACCGACATGGTCAGTAATTGCTACTTGAGTATGTTGTCCAGCACTCTTCTCTTGTTCTAACAGGCTGGAATTCTCATCTTGTGATAGTACTTGTAGATTGTCACTGTTTTCAGTAACTATTGCTACTTCCACTACTTGGTTCAGCTCGTTATCTAATTCTCTTGCAATCTGCTCATCCAGTTTCATTTGTTCCTCGGGTATTGTTACTGTAACAACTGGGTCACTCTCAAGCTTGGAACATTTTGGGAAACGGGACATGCTGTCATCGTCACTGTCATCAGCACCCATGAGAGTGTTGTCGTAGTCTTCATTTGTGCACAGATGTAAATAGATTCTATTATAGTCTTTCCCCACTTCCTCCTGGTATCGCTTTAAGGTAAACAGTTCACTAGTCCCAGGTAGAAAAAGAACCTTCTGCCCATCTTCATAAAGAAGGAGATAGGTTTGGTTCTCGTCATAGAAGTTACTATAATAAGCCTTCCATTTCTCTTCTGCTTTTTGGCGAATCAGTGAAGATTTTGCAGCATTTGAAATCCGCAAGGCTACCTTCTTTCCTCTTTTCGCTTTGAGAACACTTTCTTTTTCATTCCACTCAAGCAAACCAATATATATAAGCACTTCCTGATCTACTGTTGAGGTCTTACTACTTTTTGCCTTCCCACCTTTGACTTTAGAAAACCATTGCTTGCCTTTAGCTGCCTTATACTCTGTGAAGGTCTTGATAGATTTGCTGGACTTAACAGAACTTGCTTCCTGTGCACTAGTGATGGTGCTTGGCCCTGGATTCTCCTGGTTAACTCCTACACAAATTGAAAATTGAATTGTGAAGATAGAATACTTGTTTTATCAATTAAAATAAAGTCTAGGAAGGAGAGCATGCAAAGTTATCTTGTGGATTAACAGAATCCAAAAAGTGTTACTTTGTTTCAGCAACATTTATAACCGAAAAAGAAAAACACCTCCTGTTTCAGGGCTGTCACTAAGATTTCAAGCTGCCGGATATATTCAGTAAGTAGGTGGGGAATCAAACAGATATGAAGTTCCTTTGGTCCTATTTTCCTTTTGTTTCCTATAAAAGTAGCTGGGTGCCATGCTCTTAACAGCCAAGGGGAATCCCCGGCCCCCCAGCCCCTTAAGTGACAGTACTGCTATGTGAAAGGAAAACAACACCCGGTACACGTGTATTTCGCTGCTACAAAATAGAGAGGTCAAACTATAAGCTCGGTCCCTTCGACCAACCACTTAGCTGTGTTTGACTTTCTCGACTGCCACTTGCTTACCACAATGACTTACCTTTTCCGCAGTTGGCACAAAAGTTGCAGTTCGCTACACTTCTCCCGCAATTGCTGCAATACATCCTGAGCAAGACAACAGTACCATGTGCAAGAACAAAATGGCAGTCGGGTGAAGGCCGAGTGAAAACTGGAGATAGCTTTCGTTCATTGACCGCTGACCGTTTAATCGGTGTTTTTGATTTTGATGTGAGGAATTTGTTTTTGCTGTGAAAAATTTGTTTTTGATGGGACAAGTTCGTTTTTGATGTGGTGAATTTGCTTTTGTAGTGACGATTTTGCTTTTGTTGTGGCGAATTTGTGTTTGATGTGGTAAGTTTGACTTTGATGTGGGGAATTTGTTTTTGATGTAACGATTTTGCTTTTGTTGTGGCGAATTTGTGTTTGATGTGGTAAATTTGATTTTGATGTGGGGAACTTATTTTTGATGTGACAGTTGTGGGCCACCGTATAAAATAGGGAGAGTCTCTAGGGGAAATAAAAATTGCACAAAAAAATAGATCATGATCTACGTGTAAGTTGAAGAACATTTTGTCAAATTTTGACCAGATAACATTTGAATTGGAGGCGATTAATGTGATGCCTTGCTTGAGTGCAGTTTTAAATCCGAGGGCAATACCACCCGATGATCTACCATTTTTCTTTTTGTTATGCTTAGTGCTAGGGATGGTAAGTAATTCAAAACCAGGGATACAAAAATCGTCTGTTCTCCACGTTTCCGTCAAGACAATGACATCACAGTGTTTAAAAGAGCTCAAAAATAAATTACTGGATAATTTGTCCCCCAAAAAGAAATTTTTGAACAAGCCTTTTACGTTCCAGCTAGAAAAAGACAGAAGAGCAGACCTAAAATATGACATAACCTATTCAATTGCTTAGCTGGTAAGCAGTAAAGCAACTCATTAAAGTTAATGGACGAAAAACAAAACAATAAGACATTGGAAAGGATATAGATCGTCATTTAGGAGTGACGCGTGAATTCATAGAGTTTCAGAAGTTCCAGCACAGTGTTTATGCTTAAGGCTGCTGTGGAGTCGTATTTGGAATTGCTTGAGAAACAGGAGGAGGCATTTTGGCCACTGCAGAGTATGGAGTCTGCCTTTGATGGGCTTGAAAACTGGGTTACGGATGGTGTGGAGGTGGGGGTGATACAAAGGCTCTGTTCGAAGGACTGGCCATGTGGTTTCCCAAAACACGCGCGTTAGGTGGAGATTGTGCGTGCAAAAGGTGTCTGCCAGAAGGACCATTCGTCTGTCTTGATTTTGTTCTGTTAAAAGCAACATCCTTTAGGTTTGCAACCAGTGCTCCGATTTTGCGTCTTTTCAAGTGTTTGTTATCGTGAAGATAATCCACTGGTATGTTATCATTCGGCACAATGTGGACATTAGGAAATTGTGCGCACAGAGAGTTGAGTATAGTGTTAAACTCTGATTTATAGACATCGAAGTCGTCAGCACGCTTGAGTAGAGAAGAAATCAGAGTTTTCGACGACGGGTATTTTTGTGATGCAATTTCAAGCATGTGTTGAAAATTGGCCTGACAGGCGCTGAGAGAAACGCGTTCTATATCGTTTGTACCAACATGAATTATGATGTAGCTAGGTTGGCCAATAGAGGACTCAGCGAGTGTTTTAATAACTGAAGGAATTGTAGGACAAAATAATTGGCGGGTTTCTTGGTTTGAGGTATATTTGGCAGTGTCGATGTACTTTCCGTTTGAATCAATAAGTAGAATTATTCCATCAGCTATGTTAGCTGGCGACTCAGTTTCTGCTTGTCTAACAGGTCGAGTTTTGTTATCAGTGGTAGGGTTGCCTGTATGTGGGGGTGTTGTTCTCCTTTCATCAAGGGTGGCAGACGTATTTTCAACGTGAGGGTTTTCCTGAAGAACAGGAAAACTGTTTGAGACAGGAACGTCGGCAGGAAAAGTAAATCCCGCATTGGCTTCCGCTTGGTCTGGAACATGTCGATCAACTTGCTCTTGGGTTTTGTTTGACAAGGATTCATCGACGCTGTGTTTAACTACATTCAATTTTCCTTTCAGATTTTTCATTTCAGTTTTTAACTTGTTGTTTTCTGTTTTAAGGTCGTCATTTTGTAGCTCTAACTCTGCGACGCGTGCAGACAGGGCTTGATAATTGGCTTTAGACGAGTTTTCAAACTGCGCAATTTTATCCTGTAGGTCAGAAATTCTGTCTTCTAGCAGGCCTTTATTAGATTGCGACTTCAGAATTGTGTTGATTTCTGTTATTTGACCTTCGAGGTTTGACACAACTGATTTTAGTTCAGCTATCGTGGCACTTTTCCTTGCGGAGAAACCACGTATAGAGTCCAAGGAATTCCGGCGTTTCCTGGTGAGTGGTGTTGCAACAAAAGCAGGGCATTCTGGTGATGTAGTTTTGTGTTCTGTATTTTCATCCTCCTGCAATGCAGTTTCGTGTTGTGGGTCTTCATCCTTCTGAATAGATAGATCTTCATGCATTGCATTTCCCTTTTCCGTCTTTTTGGCCGCCTTTATCTTGCTTTTCTTGCACGGCAGGGTGCCAAGAGCTTCATGAAGGTTTTCTAGCAGGGCTTGATTATAGCCGGGAACTGAATTCGGTTGATCAGTTAGATCCCTGAGAATGGGAAATTCCTTTTCCGCCCAAAGCTGGTATGCGCAGCCTTGAAACATAATTACTCCAGATGTTAAGTATATATGGATAGTGATCAAAAGTTTGGTATCGTTGGTGGCATAGGACTTGTCCGGGGTTTGGGAAACCACGCTGTAAATCTTGATTTCAATCTCCTGGAAGGTAAAGCCATTGTAGCCAGGTTGATCGATCCACTCGACAAGGTATTCATCGTTGTCCTTTAGAGTTTCGTAGTAACGGAATTGAAAAGACTTGATCTAATGAAGGATTCGCTCCTTAGATGTGACGAACGCCGCACATCCTGCTTGGGCACGGTAAATTTCTAAATCAATTTCTTCAAATTTTAGCTTGCTTTGCTTATTTGTTCGATCTTTGAACGAACCTCGAGCATACTTGTTTTGTATCTCATCCATAGAGCTGCTCAACTGCTCAGAGCGAGCAAATTGAGCGAAGAAAACGGGAAATTAGTAGACGGAGACGCGTGGAGCACGTCCACACGCCGCCATCACGTTACATCACTACACGTACACGACTTTCATGATGGCGGATGATGCTCTGGACTGTTTGCACAAAAACGAGGTCAGTAAGGCCTTGACTTGCTCGCTTAAAACAAAACAAGGTCAGAAGGTTCGATATTGCTGTGTTGAGGCGTAATATTACCTCAATTTAGGTCAATTGCTGTCAATAATTTCGGGACAAAAATGCCAACACACTGTTGTGTCCCAGGATGCCAAAGAGTGGCTACCAAAATGCGGATGGAACGAAAAGGTAATTCTTTAAATTTCCTATCGATGACCTTCACATGAAGAAGAAGAAGAAGAAGTGGCTTCACGTGATTAGAAGGGATGAAGGAAAACATCTGGTTTTCCCAACTGGGACACATTCATGGCTATTTACAAAATAATATCTTGATCTGGGAGATAGGGGGCAGAATATCTCCTACTAGCACTTCTTAAATGTAGACGTCTCAGCTGATTTCAGTATGAATGAGACGGAGCAGCTGCTAACTAAAAGAGGGAGTGCTAGGTCTGAATCGGAAGAATGAATTTTAAACGGTCATGTTTAGACGGGTTTCAATAAAGTTTGAAGTAGGCAGCCAGTTTGAGAAGAGTAGAGGACGGTATTGACAAGGGGCCACAAGGCCCCTCTTGCTAGGGGGGGTCTGGGTGCATGCCCCCCCCCCCCCCCCCAGAAAAATTTAAAATCTGGAAGCTCTGAAACACTATTTCCAGCATTCTAGGCATCAAATTGAGTAGAAATAGAATTTCGATTTTTTTATTTATTTTTACAATCATACTGATATGTTTGATAAGCTGAAAATAGCCTTTTGGATACATTTCCTCGAATTTGCAGGCCACAGTCAATGAAAAGAATGAAGTTGAACAAAATCATCCTAAATAGCATCAAAATGACAAGATACTATGATTGAAATGTAGCAATTAAAATCACTTAGTACACATTCAGTTAAAATTTCTTTTACAACTGATCATGAGTTTAACAGACTGAGAAACTGTGATCAAACATCAATGTACGAATCTTCTTCACTCTCTATGGCAGCTGTGAACGGCTAAATTGTTTCCGCATTACAAAACGCAAACAGAAGTTCGTCATTCAAGGTAGCTCCAAAATGGTATTAACTGAACTCCTTAGGTACCACGGAAAGGATTTTGCTGACTAAACTCGATGGATGTCAATGGAAAGAACAAGGGAAAATTCCAGACTTGTCAAGGCACCGGGCAGGCGTCATGAAACATGATAAGATCAGATATTTTTAAGTCTGAGTTTTCGATCAAACTTTAGTTTTAAAAAAGAAAAAACGCTTTGGACCTTGAGAGTTTTTTGTTTTCATTCAAGCGAATATGGTTTTAATTTTAGAAAACGCAGGTTTCATTCAAATTTCGATTTGTCAGCACCATGACAAATCGTGCAAATGATAAACAAAATGATGGTAATTACATTACGTACATTTGCAGTTTTCCACGCAAGGCAATTGTGAAAAGTTTAGAAGTGGCTGAAAAATTGGCTGAAATAAACTGTGTACATTATCTAAAGCACAACAGAAAAACAGTGCGTTTGACGAAAACAAATTTTGATTATGATTCCAAGCCCATCAAAATAAATTTTAATTTTGTTTGAAAGGACTGTTCTTTCATTACTTCAATTTAGGCAGAAAGTAGCCGACGTCTCTGATCAAAGTAGCTGACACTCTTCGTCAGGCGTCGATGCTTATTGAACTCCCTGTGTAGACTAAGGCATGGGTTTCACAGAGATGACTTAGCTCACTTATGCAATAGATAGGAATGTATCCATTTCATCGAGAGATTTATTCAATAAAGACGAACATTCTCGCTAGAGAATGACAAGAACATGTACAAAGTACAGCGTGGTACAAACAACTCGCACCAGGCCCCTATCGGGCAACTCATATCTAGTGTCCAGGTCCCTATTTTATTGTAGCGTTCTGCTCTATCTCCCCCCAAGTCTTTAGTGTTCCTCATGCTTGCGTGTGGGGGATGGTGAAGACTGATAAAATCACAAATGTTAATTTGAAATAAAAGAACAAAACTAAATAGAAAAAGAGTGTCACTTGACTGTCGCATAGTTTTGGTGATGAAGTCATTTTTCCAAGAGTCCTTTTGAGTTAAAGTCTTGTAGCCGCCGCAGGGCTAAGGGAGGTTTCTTCAGCCGTTCTGGGGGTTTTGACGGGCGCAACGGCGCCGATGGATCTGGTGGAGGGCTGGACGGTGTGTTGTGTGTACTTGGAAGTGCTGGTGCCAATGGGTTCCCAGTAGCGGGGGGCGGGGGAAGCAGTGTCTGATCTAGGATTTCCATTGAGGGGGACAATGTGTCCCAGTCCACAATTTTCAGGGGGACATTTCAGTTTTTTAAGGGACACTAAATTTTTATTCTATTTAACATGAAAAACAAACCTCGGTATAGCATCACTTTCATACAGTATTGTTTTCAATAAATGTACAACTTCTGGTTATAGAGAAGAGTAACTTTATTCATTAACAGATGTATTTCGGCCATTTCGATCTCTTGAAGAGCATTTCGGTGGTCTTGACTTTCAAATATGGCGAACCAGTGTTAAAGTCCTATAGTTTATGCAACCACTGGTTCAAGAAAGGATTGGATTTACCTGATTGTTGGCAACACCATCAGAACATACCCTTCGGTGGATCGTACTTCAACCATTTGTATTTTTCAAGCCAGGTATCTTGAAAGTTTCGCTTTGCAACTTAAGCTTTTGGTTCACTCGCCTGATCTTTTCCAGGCTCAGCTTCATCGGTTTCTGCGTTTTCAACATTGTTTTCTGGTTGACCTTGGCCAAAAAATGCTGAAATCTTTCTTTGTTTTGACACGACCTCGTTCAGCTTGATCATAGACTGCAAGCAGTCCCTTTCTGGATAGTCGAGAGGCTGCGCGAAATAGCCGAGCGCGAAAAAACTGGAGCAAACGAGCGGAGGGGGGCTTGGGGAAAGGCGTGAAAAAGGGGAAAGGAAAAGAAAGGGACTGCGCTCTTAGCTGTAACAGATGCGTTCAGGGTAACTCCGCCCACAATTCGTTAAACCCATTAAAAATCCAATTAACTGAATAACAACTCCGCATTGTTATTCAATCACCAGAATATAGAAGCGAAGAGGAAGAATCGCCGAGCTTGGGCATTGATCCAAGCTTCTCTGAAAAGCCAAAATCGCTAGAAGTTGTGGTGCATTTGAATTTTTCTTCGAGGCCCAGAGTAAAAGAAATCGACCACACAAACGCCCGAAGTGTAATTAAGAACGTGGTAAAGGACAATTGGAAAGCTGTTCTTAATATCATATGTAAGCATCCTGCGGTGAAATCTACCGACAAAGCTTGTTCCGCGAATGCGAAAATTACATTTTACTAGTTGGCACCAAAGTCGTTTAATAATTTTGTGATCTTGTCGAAAGCAACTGCTTTTAAACCAAAGTCATTTGACTGCAACTGGTCTTCGATAACACTGCGAAGCGCAACAACAACCACGATCGAAGCCGTGATGGCAAAGTTTTTCGCTATTACAAAGCTTTGATATGTAATGGATTACCCGAAACCAGTGGGAAGAACGGCTATTACATCTTTTCCCGACAAGAGCGCTTCTACTGCTAGCTTCTGTCCCTCTTTGAGAACTAAGCCGCCGACTTGATCGCTTAAATTTACCAAGACATCGCTGCTACTCTCTTTCATGACTAAAACCATTTTCCTAGTGATCTGAAGTGTTGACATCAAACGTGTGAAGAAGTTAATTACACATCAAACTTGTTTGACAGCAGCAATTGTTTATAGACCAATCGGAATTTTCCGTTGCTGGAGCGACGGGAAATTCGAACGCGTTTGTTACAGTTAGCAGCGCAGTCCCTTTCTTTTCCTTCTCTCCCCCAGTCTCTTCTCGTTTATTTCTCCTCGCTCCAGTCTCGCTGCGCTGTGAGCGCACCATCTCGACTGACCAGAAAGGGACTGCTTGCAGTCTAGCTTGATCAGTCACCATCTCACAAGCACATGGGTTTCAATGAATAAAACCCCCTATAGCGATTACTTATACTAGTTCCCAGGGACCTGGAGTATGAACAGCCATTTTGTTTATGTCAGACTCGACTAGTATTCTCCGCATTTGGGTTCTGGTTCTTGCATATTCTCCCCAAATTTTAAATGGGATATTGCTTTCAAAAGATTTTGAACAAGGAGAAATCACAAATTCCTTGCATCTACAAAATTTGAAGTGCGCCAAAATGACCCAGGCAACGAATTTGAAGGGGACATTTTTGCTCAGACTGCGCCAATCCTGCAATGGCACGCTCTAGATCAGACACTGGGGAAGGTGTTAGGTTGCTAGGTGGCAGCTGTGGTATACATGGCTTTGGGCTGGTGTGATCTGGTGTCATCGCTGCTGGGGTTAGACCAGTTAGTGGCTTCGCAGGGGATGGTTGCGGTGGCAGCTCTTCTTGTGCTGGATTGGAGTTGGTTTGCTTGAGCGGGCTGTGTGGCAGCATGGCAAGGTGTCACAGGTCATTGTTGATGGTAAGACGAGGTGGTGTGGTCTGTACTGGAAGGTATCTCCTCAAGAACTTGTGGTTGGGGGTGCTCATCCTTCCAGAGCCGTCAATGCGGATAACCTACTGGTCGAGTTCTGCTCTATGCAATGTGTCAACTTCTACAGTGAGCAGGATCTTGATAACATGGGTCAACTTTGTGTACTTTAAAAAGAACACATGAATATTTGGTGAAGTAGAGAAGTGGCTGATAGAACAATGCTCGAAGCATTCAAAAGCAAATACAAGTCTACTAGAGTAATTACTGATTGTACCGAAATTAGATGTGAAATGTCCAGTAGGAAGTCTTCAGTAATCTGCTAGATTATCATTACAAATAACCCTGTATTTGCATGTGAAACACAAGGAGAATTTGAAATTGCCTGCTATGGCAACGATAGAATTTAATTTCTTTGTCATTGTTGTTGGAAAATGAACTTTGAATATGATTTTTATACTTAATTCTTTGAATAGCCATTGTCTTTGAGTAACATGAATACTGTTAGTTAAACCTTTTTGACCCTGATGGTTACTACTTGATCAAATTTGCTGGTCAAAAAGAAAGGGAAGTGATCACTAATGATGAATGTCTTGATGTTCAAGAAAATTCTCCCAACTAGTACATGTACAAAGAAATATATTGAGAATGATGAGGAAAATATTCATGGGGATATTGCAGCTTAAAGATTGAAATCAAACTGTTGAACTTTCACAGAAAACCTAGCATTCATGACTGTTGTTCACTTGACAGCTCCCAAGAAGAAGTTTTGCAGATGCAAATTTAATAAAATGATTAAAGTAGTAAGAGACTAGTTCTTGATGAAGTTCAGCCCAGAAATCAGGGTTGAAGGGGATTCTTTGTACATAAAGGCCTCTAGTGGTGTGTACAATAAAATCACCCCATCTTGCCTCTGTCACTGCCATTTGACCCTGCACTTGGGCACAGTAAGTTTGTTCTTCATTGCTTGCATTCAGTGTCACTTATCTTCTCCATAAAAAGATTTTAATCTATGCAGCTCGCCCAAGTAAGGAAACACCACGAATATTGTTTTCCATAAGAATTACTGCATTTGAAGAACCATTTACATTGCTAGAGCAAGCCATCTTCGATTACATATCATTAAGCAATGCAATGCAAGAGGCCTTTCTGACCTCGCTTTTATGCAGCTAGAGCCAGGCTCCTTGTTTATTCCGCCATTATGAAATAAGGAGCTTAAGCGCAGACATTCGTGAGCCACAGACGGCAACCGGAAGTTGAATGTTTCCCTTTTTGGCATGGTTTTTCTCATTTACCACGACCAGGAAAAGCTCTTGTTGATGACTGTGGCTTGGCATTACAAAGGCAATGACATAAAAATGCTCCAAGAAGGAAAAAATTTAGATTTCCGGTTGCCGTCCGTGGCTCAAAAAACGTCTGTGCTTAAATTCCCTAATATTTCATCTGTGGAGGCATTCAGGTGTGTGACATCCTGTTTTATATATGGACATTTTACCTCGGTAATGCCAAAGTGGTCAGTGCAGCCAAAATCTACAACTCTTGTATCAGGAGTGGCTCAAATAATTGGACTAGCTTTTGAAGCCACAAATCCAGTCAGCTTGCTTCCTTGTGTTTTTCTCAAAATCACTGATTTTATCTTCCTGTAGCTGTAAAACCTGTAGCAGCCTCCTCTCATCTTCAGGCTAATTGTCAGGAACTATCATTTCCTTAATACTCCTTGAAGGAAACCGTCAATAGTTAAGGGGTTGATTATTTATCTCATCAAGTCTTGGTACATAGTCAATGGATGCAGAGGTCTCAAAATTTGATTTAGAATGGGCAACTTGGTTGGATACATGTAGAAATTTGACAGTTTTCAAATTTTCTCTTTATATTTCGTGGCATTTACATGAATAGACTGTCCACAAGCAATTTGGGAGAGACCCATATTGGGGTCAATTTTGTACAGTGCATTCTTAAATTCGCGCTCATTGATTCATTGTGAGTTGTATTCCTCCTGGCATTATACAAAAGGGATTTAATGCCAGACCGTGCCCTGGATTCATCAGCCTTTGTTTTGTTTACTTCAATTTCCTTAACTAGTTCCAGTGTAATATGTTTCCCTCCACCTTTCTTGTTCCATTGCTGTAACTGAGATGTGCACACAGTTAAAGGGTTGTTTATCTTGTTCCTCACACAAATCTCTAGTTGTAGAAGTACAGTTATACAAAGGAAACCGGCACATCTGAAACATCAATGCCAGCACATGGTTACAGAATCCCATTCTTCCTGCTTCACCGGAACAACAAGCACTCTTAACCTCTCCAGTCAAAATGCACAAGGCACTTTTCAGATTGTGGGGTGAGTCACTCTTTTTATAAAACTATTAAAACAGGGTCAAGTAATTTGGTCCAGTTTCATCCTATGCAAACTCAAAACTTTAGAGTATATGAAAGTCAAAGAAGCAACCTTGATCTACAGTTTAAAAAATTTAACCAGAAATATCACTCACTCGAGCTTGAACTGCAGTATCAATCCATCTTTTGTTCTATAAATTGACATTTTTATTGGCCTTAGTTCTCTATATACATGTATAGTAGCAATAATCACAGATTATAGGAGTGCATTTAACAACACAAATTTGGCCATGTTGGGCCCTTTCCTGTTTGTTGCAGTAATTCTTGCAGAGAGAGTACCAGTACCGTATGTGGGAGAAGAGATGGTACAGTGGTCAGAGCACTCAGCTCCCACCAATGTGGCCCAGGTTCGATTCCCGGTCTTGGCGTCATGTTGGTTGAGTTTGTTGTTGGCTCTCCTCCCTGCTGCGAGGGTTTTTCTCCAGGTACACTGGTTTTCCCATCCTCTACAAAAACCAAAGCCAGGGTATCCAGGTTTTGGAACAGGCAAAGGATTAAAGATGGAGAAAGCACTTACCACTGGTAAGGCACATCAATTCTGTAATGATTGTTTTCTTCAGGGCCCCCCCCCCCCCCCCCTTCCGTTGTCTTGGAATTTAGAATTAGGATTCCTAACAAAGAAATCAGATGTGAGTGCATGGAAGCAAAGGATTTGCATAATAATTTTGTGACCGTGTGACGATCCAAACTGACTAGGATGCGGCAAGAAAAGCCACTCCTTAACTAATATTTTGAAATTCTTATTTTCAATTCTAATTTAATGAAAGAAACTAAAACAAGAACTTGTTGACACCAAACTGAGAGCAGGAAATTGTAGCAATTGATTAAAAATTTTAGCTTTATTGAAGGGTTGTTAAACACAGACCGGATTATGGCCTGTGAACTTTGATTCAAAGTTGTTTACGTAAATTACTGGAGTTCTCACCACTGAATTCTTCTTCTATGCCGTTTGTGTGAAATATGCAAAGATTGTGTTCTCTCATTTTGACATTATAATCATCTCACTTTCAATGTTAACTGCAGCTTTACAATTTGTGTGAAGTGATTGTGCAATGTTGTGAAAAATTAGTAACAAACATCCAAGCGGTCAGTGTGAAATGCAGACTGCAGACTATAGTAATAGTAATAATAATCTTTATTGAGGAAATCAATGTCACTAATAAGTGATTGGAATAGACTGGGGGTAAAATGCAGACTAAATTATAAAGACCATCTTTTTAAAGTTACAGTCAATCCAGGTCAAGCGTGAACAGTAATTCCAAGAATGAAATGAACATTCAAATTTCTCTTTGTAATTTCCGACGTGTGAATCAAATGTTGGACATCTCTCTGGAAATCGTTCCGAAAAAGACGCATTAACTGAAAAAAAGATTCAAAATACTTGGGAAACAATTGTTATTCTTGAAATATTCAATTTTGCAATGTAAAGATAAATTCATAGCTTTATACTGTCAATAAGCTAGGGAAATTTATACGGGAACTCTGAAATCTCGTTGGCGATTTTGAAAACTGACATGTAAATTTCAAAACTCCGTTCAAATTTCAAAAATATTGTTCACGCGTGACCTGGGTTGACTGTAAAACACTCGAAGTGATTTTGGTCTGTATAGAAAGCTAATAAGTAAGTGTAGAATTCCAAAAAGATATATGTAGCGTTGTTAGCGAAAAAGGAATTTGAGGCTTGCGAAAAGAACTTAGGATTTCATTGCGTGACTTTTGGGGACGGCGCCCTACTTCTTCCAATACTTTCAAAAATTATTTCTCCAAGAATTCGCTTCGAAATAAAGAGAAAAACCGCTCAACGAGATATTTAAATGTTTTAGTTTTGAAAAAAAAATGCATTTGACGATGTGCTTTCGAAATATATTGGTGAATTTTAAAGTGCGCGGATGGATGTACCGTCCGCCATGAATTAATTACGTTGTAAACAAACCAAGTACAGAAAACTCAAAAATTCGTCTCTCGGTAAATATGTGTCCTATCGAGCTCATTTTTGTCTCTATATAAAGCTGAGTAAATGTAGAATTCAAATATGAAAAGATTTCTGTTGCGCAGATAACGAGAAGGGAATTTAGCGCTTGCGAAAAAATCGTCGAAAATGAAAACAGTTCTCACGGTTTAAAATGAATGAATACTTTCCGGGATACAACCTGCCCAACCGAACAAAATTTAATTTAATTTGGTCTGCATTTTGCCCCTGGTCTGCAGTGTTCAGTCTGCATTTTACCCCGAGTCTGCATTTTACCCCCAGTCTGCAGTCTGCAGTCTGCATTTTACACTGACCGAACATCCAAGGCATTTACAGATCAACACATATCTTCCCAAACAAGTTGAACCAGCTTGGTTTTTGCAACTGCCAAATCAGTCATGAATGATATGTACTGTGAAATGGGTTTCTAATAGGTCACATGCATCCTTGATATCCGAAAAACCGTTGCAAAATCTGTATTCTAAATTAGCTATTTTATTTTTACATGCACATCTTTCTTTGAATTCAAAGAGAAATTTTATAGCCAGTACAGGTGGCTACCTATATTTGTACGGCCAGCAGAATTCTGCCAGTTCCCGGTTCTTTTTTTTTTTTCTCTTTGACCATTGCTGTTGCTGGCTTCTACTTGTTGTGTGAAATGGTGTTATTGTAACTAATAATAGTAATAATTAATAGAAATTAAATCAATTTATCAACTTCACTCTTTAAAAATAAGATTGCTTTATCTAGCATTAGTAACCTACAAATAATAAATAATATTTTAAGAACAATTTAAATTCTTTAAATTAATGCAAATCTTTTGCTGCTTTGCAGACAGCAGTGAATGCAATTTCTTTGTTGTCAAATGTTACAGTAGTGGCTGTGTATGGATGCAGCCTTGTTGCTTAAATGGTGCCTTTGATGTGGCCAAATGGTGTTACAACTTGGCCATAGTTGTTGCTGAATAAAAATTTGTATTATTTTTGCAAATGGCATTTTGGGATACAATGAATTTGTTTTATCTACTCAATCAGTTCTTATTGAGACTTTGTCATCCTTCTTGAATTTTAATTGTATGCATTGTACCTTGTATTTTCTTTCCACATTCTGTTGGCACTTTCGAGAAGGCCTTGTGTCATTGGTGTTCTTGGCGATTGGTGTGCAATCTTTGTTCCATTTTGAAAACAGTAGTGCTTCATTCCATGGTTGTAAATTTTTTTTCCATTGTCAGATACATACTGACTATAGTCATCGGTATTTCTAAATTTAATTTTATCAGGTACATAGTAGTTGTGAAAAATCAAGTCACGAGTACGATATTCACGGTATACCACAAGAAGGCACTGGATGACTAATTTATCCCATATGCCACTCATTGAGTTCGATGTCTGGTTCCAGGAATTCAAAATTGAGGTCAAAACTGGGGTATTCTGGTTCCATGTTATAGTTGTTGACAGTAATTTTTTTCGGAATGAAAATTTTGACCTGTCGCAGGCTCTTCAATCGATCTTTTGGCGGGGAAAAATTTTAGGCCACAAGGAACACTGTGATTTTTTGTGGAATACTTCCTGTTGTTACAGGTTTCTAGCTTTCTGGTTGCCTGTATTCTTCATGGCATGGGATAAATATTATATATATATGAATTTTCTTTTGCGGGTAACCATACACAAGGCAACACTTTGTGAAGCATCAAGGACTTCTTTTCCAGTTTTATTGTAAAGGGGAAGGACTTGTATAAACTTGGTGTGGTGGCCAATGAAAGTTACTGCCCATTTGTGGGACTCTTGTTTGGCTTCCAGGGGCAGTTTCAAATGTCCATTAAATCTATTGCTTGTAAAGATACAAATGTTTCAGCTTCAAGAGGTTGTTTGACTGGTTTCACTCTACCTTTTACTCTTCTGTGCTTTTGGTGAAATTTGCTTATTTTCACAAAAAGGTTCACAACTTTTTTATTTGTCTGTGTAGTTTTTGGTGAACCACTTCATGATGCTTGTCTCCTGCGATGTGTTATTCTGTTGTGGGCGAAGGAAAATACATCTGTACACGATAATGTGTTGTTTGGGAGTGACTTTCTTGTTGTCTTCTGAGATTGTACTACCATTAGAGTACTTCCATTTCTTATGAACTAGAGATTGCAACAAAGGAAGCTAGTTATAAAAAATTAAAACTGGTTGGAAAAGAATGAAAATGATTCTGAAATAAATTATAAAATTGAACCACAACATACATGTATACATTACCTACATATAGCAAATGCCAATTGAGGCAAGAAGTTAAACAGATATGTTTTACTACACAAATTAGGTTGACTAAAAAGAAAAAAAAGAAGAAAAGTGGCATTAGAAAAGTAAATGAATAAGTAAGTAGAAAACAAATAAGTATTACAAGTTACCCAGGTAATTATGATAGAAGAAATGTACACAAAGGATATAGACCATATTTAACAACTTTTCACAGTGATCCATCCATTAAACTCATCACCAACAGGTGAGTGTGGGGACGGTGCCTGCAAGGTCTGGGGGAGCCTCAAGCAAGTGCAAAAGGGGGCAAAGGCAGTGGATGAGGGCTGCATCAGTACAATCTTTTAAAAAGCTGCAGCCCAGTTGGGATCTGTTGCTCATTACTTTTTCACTATGAAATCACATCAATGTCTGGATTGACGTCTTTAGCAGCAGTATTATTAGTGGGCAATTCTCTCTGCGAGACATCTATGCATGCACCATCTAAGAAACCAAACTGTCTCAACTGGTTATGAAGTTCTTGAATAGTAGGCTGTATTTCTGATACCTTCCTAGAACTGAACAGGTGACTGGAATAACTGAACAGTCTCCTGCCAACCTCCGTCTACAAAGTGTGATATAAAGTAATGATATGCTGACTGAAGGCAAGCCAATGCTTATGCTTCCCACTGATTGGTAAAGAGCAATGTTTCCATTAACTGTTGCCCCAATAACAGCACTGCAATTAGGAAAGCAATGATTCGTCACTTCCGCCTCTAATTTCGTGATCTCTTCATCAGCTATAAGGGAAAGTGGCCTATCTTCTTCAAAGTCATGACATCAAATGTGATTGCAGGTTCTACTCCTTTAACTGGGCTAATTGCTGTGAACCATTAATGATGGGCTGACATTTTGTTTCTGTTGCCTCTGGTAGGCCCTCTCCATTGACAAAAGTTGGAATGTCACCAAAACAGTCAAGCACTTGATTAACTGATGGTTTACAGCCACCTCTTTGAAAACCCCTACAACCTATACATGTTCTGAAAGAAGAGATTCCATACTATTATTTTTAATACCGAGGTATATAACAGAAGCTAAAGAAAAAATATGACAAATCTTGAAAAAGAAAAAAAACAAGAAAAATAAGAAAATGTTTTAAATTTTGCAAATGTCAAACTGTTAGGCAAATGGATCACGTCTTAAACAGAGAATATGAATGTTTTAGTCACTAAACACTGAATGAAAAAGTTTGCCACATGAGAACCTTTCAAAAACAAATTTTGCTAGTTGGATCTCATTCTGACAGATCATATGAATTGTACTGTATGCGCAATAAATATTACTGTACCAGTTCAACAAAAACTGTTCACCCAAAACTGGTACATTGAAATGCTTCCAAAAAACTGCTTCAACTAAAACTTTGTTCACTATTTACATAGTATAGAAAGTTTTCATCTGGATCTTCCTTGAAGTGACCTACCAGGTCCAGCCCTTGGTCTACCATTGGCATCCTTTAGCCTTTTGGGGCCATCTCTTGATGGATCGTCAAAAAGGTACTCGTGTAAGTTGTGGTACCTCTCAAAACATGGTGCTGGACAGATGCCCAATCATTGCTGGTGTCAACCAGTTGGATGAACACTTTGCATTTCCTGTGAGTTTCAGTGACCACAGGGTGGTGAAAGAGCATGTGATTGAAGCAAGTGTCTGGCAGTATTTGACTCCTGTCAGAAAACAATTTCCTCCGATTAGTTGTTGCACCAGTGTATCTTTGAATTGACCAAGAGTGGTATCTGGGTGGCCTGCTTTCTGGGACAGGATGTTTGCATTTAACACAGCAACCTCAAGCATGACCAAACCGGCTTCTTTTCAAAGGCAAAAATTGCCTGAATTGGACTCTTCCCTTGAATTGTATCAAAGTTTCATCCAAAGATAAATTCTGTGATAGTGAGTATACTGAAGTAAACCTTGGAAACAGAATATTTAGAAATGGTCTTATTTTCCACAGTTTATCCCTATTAGGATCTGCAGAAACTGTTGCATTGTCATTGTTTACAAAATGCATAAACCTTAGAATTGCAAGGTAGCGATCTCTAGCCATTGTGTTTGCGAATAATGGAGTATTAGTGACTGCATTAGAGGACCAGTACGATTTGAGGTTGTTTTTTTTTTTTTTAACTAAGCCCATGGCCCATGTGAGACCAAGCTAAGCTTTCAACTCAGGGACACCAACATTTTGGAGACTGCCTAATAAATCCGCATCAAGTTCACTTTTTTGCCACCCAAGGTGGATGCTCTCACTCACAATCAGTTGGTAAACATGATTGGTGAATAACATGAAATAATCGATGCAAGCGGAATTAGCAGGCATATCAACTTTGATGCCTATGTCTTCGTTGAAATCCACCCCTCCTGGATCTTGAACATGACAAGACCATTGCAAATTTGAATAATCTTGGTCATTGCCATCCTCAGTACTATCATCTTCGTCTTCAGTTTCATAGCTAGATTCCTCCGAAACACTACTATCAGTGTCAGAAGGCTCTTCGTTCTCAGAATCTATGTGAACAGCACGAGCAATATGGAGGAAGGCCACAGGCAGTTCGTCTTTGTAGCAGCTGCCATTTGCCTTTATTTGGCTAAAACACTTCTTTATAAACACTTGGTCACACCATATTTAAAAGGATATTACAATTTGATCAAGTATGCGCATGCCAAAATTTCTCAAAAGATCAAAATATGGGTTTTCAGTCATTTTTTTCTATGAAAGACAATAATTTGTGATACATGAGGTAGCTACCATTCAGTGTTACCATTCACTCACGGAAAGAGCAAAAATAGCTCCTGAAAGGGGTGACGTAATTATGGAGGTACATATGCGTAGTTCGTCCCCTAGGGGTTAAAAGCATTTCCTGAAGAAAGATCACTGTGTGCAAATACACTGATCCAAGAGGTAACAAACTTGTCAAAGGCTGGCTTGCGCGTTTTTTCACCAACAGATCAAGTGTATGGTTTAAGCATCCAATATCCACAAAATGGGGATACAAAATCTTCATGTATTGTTACATTGTTGACAGATGCTCGATTCCTCATTGAGGCAAGCAGAAGGCCAGGTGGAATTGCAAATTCTACAGACAGAGTTCTTAGAAGCTCATATGTTGACTCTTCTCCACTCATAGGCTTTGTTACCAACAGAAGAAGACGAGCCGTTTCCAATTAATAACAAAGCATAGTACATATAGTAGTATATATAGTATATATATTCAGAGCTTCCGCCACATGGGTTTTCCCATCAAATATACACTTACAGTTATTTCTTCTTTGACTTTCTTCTTTTTCTCTATGGCAATCACATATATCAACTTAGACAGATCCCCACTGGAAGTTAACAAAAATGCGTCTTCCTTGACTAAGTCTCAGAAATGGTCTTAAGGGAACTCCTACTTTGTTATCGTACACAACTAGGCTTTCTACAATGTTTCTTTTCCTTGCTTCTTTCTTTGCAATACGGATCTTTCCAGATGCTTGTTTTCTTGACTCAATATGGCTTAGAATGATCGTCTTTTCTATACCGATTTCTTCATGGCAAACATTACAAAAAAGCTTACCATTTGAGACCATCAAGTTTTCTCTAGGAAACTCTTCCACTCTGACAGAAGGGTCAGTGTTCTTCTGGTTGGAACTGTCTTTTGGTGAACGGTATCACTTGCCATCTTTAGCAAGATTGGGAGGAGTCAACCTTTTTCTTAATAAATCTGTTGGAGATCACAAGGTGTTAAGAATTGTCGCTGTTCTTTTTTTTGTGATTATCCTTATTGGATTGTTGAGATTCATCCAAGGAGGACAAAGTTGTTGATCTCGAACTGCTAGAGGTACTGAAAGCCATGTTTTTTTGCTAATTTGTAACCAGGCCTGATCTTGAAATGTATAAAATACAAGGAGTCAAAGAAATGTTTATTTTGTTTTATTCTTTCTTATTTTTTTTTATGTAATATTTTTTGTTTGCACTTTTATTCCAGCATAGTTCTTGTTTTGTTTTGTTTTTTTGCCTTATTACGTTCAAAATTATGCCAGCATAATGTGAACAAACCACTAACTGGCTGAAAAACCAAGTGAGCAACTCGGATAGTGTCTGGATATACAGCTGGTATACGTTGCTGGACCAGTGACCTAAGGCCTGAATCACATGGTCAGGAACTCCATTGTGAGCCGCCACAGTCACTGCCCCAATGCGAAAGCTATGGCTTGAGACGGAACCCTGAATACCCGCTGCGGACAGGATCCTATGTAGTCAGTAAGATAAGCCCGAGACAGAGGTCGGCCATCTTGAAAAAGGAAAAGATGTCCAGCCTTGTTCCCCCTAAAATTCAGATAGACCAAAAGCGACTGAACAGCACAAAGTGGAGAATTGCCTCTGCCAATGTGAATGAAGCACCCCTTGAGAAAGGGGTCCGTCTTGGACGCCTTAAGGTGGACACGAAGAGAGGTGGGCAATATTCATAGCAGTCAACAGCTATATCTGCCAAGCTCAGATGAACATCTTGAGAAAAGCTGCCTAAATTTGGAACTGTAAACTCCGTAGAGCAGAGAAAATGAAAAAAAAAAAAAAAACAAACAAACTGCCAGTAGCCCAGAACGTGCAGTGATCCGGAATGCTCAGGTCCAATGAGTTAAATGCTAAATTATTGCCCCTGCAGGGTTTTGGCCCAGACGGCCAAAACCCGAGGAGGCACATTAGGACTCCCCGCGTATAGGGTATAGAATTTCGGTGTGTCGAGAAAAAATCTCAATTTTGGAGAAAACGGTTCGCAAAGGATTGCCCAAAAAGTTCGCAAAGGATTGCCGAATCTTCGCTGGGGGTGAATGAAGATTTGAACAAACAAGCGAAGAATGCTGGGAACGGAGTCTTGAGGTTTGCCAGTGCTGAAGGTAAGTCATAAGTGCTTATAGCTTTATAGATCATTCGGTTAAAGTCAAAATTGTGGAAACAAGCATCGCTCATCGAGGTCTTTGAAGAATAGACTCGCACAAATTTAGATATTGTTCATCGATCTTTGACCGTAAGACACGGTCACACCGGTCAGTGTAAAATGCAGACTGCAGACTGCAAACTGGGGGTAAAATGCAGACTCGGGGTAAAATGCAGACTAAATTATAAAGACTATCTTTTTAAAGTTACAGTCAATCCAGGTCACGCGTGAACAGTAATTCCAAGAATGAAATGAACATTCAAATTTCTCTTTGTAATGTCCGATGTGTGACTGAAATGATGGACATCTCTCTGGAAATCGTTCCGAAAAAGACGCATTAACTGAAAAAAAAAGATTCAAAATACTTGGGAAGCAATTGTTATTCTTGAAATATTCAATTTTGCAATGTAAAGATAAATTCATAGCTTTATACTGTCAATAAGCTAAGGAAATTTATACGGGAACTCTGAAATCTCGTTGACGATTTTGAAAACTGACATGTAAATTTCAAAACTCCGTTCAAATTTCAAAAATATCGTTTACGCGTGACCTGGGTTGACTGTAAAACACTCGAAGTGATTTTGGTCTGTATAGAAAGCTAATAAGTAAGTGTAGAATTCCAAAAAGATATATGTAGCGTTGTTAGCGAAAAAGGAATTTGAGGCTTGCGAAAAGAACTTAGGATTTCATTGCCTGACTTTTGGGGACGGCGCCCTACTTCTTCCAATACTTTCAAAAATTATTTCTCCAAGAATTGGCTTCGAAATAAAGAGAAAAACCACTCAACAAGATATTTAAATGTTTTAGTTTTGAAAAAAAAAATGCATTTGACGATGTGCTTTCGAAATATATCGGTGAATTTTAAAGTGCGTGGATGGATGTACCGTCCGCCGTGAATTAATTACGTTGTAAACAAACCGAGTACAGAAAACTCAAAAATTCGTCTCTCGGTAAATATATGTCCTATCGAGCTCATTTTTGTCTCTATAGAAATCTGAGTAAATGTAGAATTCAAATATGAAAAGATTTCTATTGTGCAGATAACGAGGAAGGAATTTAGCGCTTGCGAAAAAATCGTAGAAAATGAAAACAGTTCTCACGGTTTAAAATGAATGAATACTTTCCGGGATACAACCTGCCCAACCGAACAAAATTTAATTTTATTTAGTCTGCATTTTACCCCTGGTCTGCAGTGTTCAGTCTGCATTTTACGCAAAAAACAACATACCCTGTACAAAGCATCACGCCATAAAAAAAAAGCGGGGGCAGCTTTAGTGAGAACTATTACTAGTGAGATACATACTCAGTGATCCATCCAAAAAACCTGTGAGTCCCACACACAGGAGTGTGAGTCCCATACCCAGGAGTTTGAGTCCCACACTCATCAGTGTATATGAACTCTACCTATACATACATACATACATACACACACACACACACACACACATACATACATGACGTGAACCGGGAACTGAAAGATATCTCCACCAAACTTGGTATCGGTGACAGGGTCGAGACAATGGCCAGAAGACAAGCATTCATCTCCCTACAAGATCACAAGGAGAACTTTCTAAACAACCCAAAATGTAGACTGATTAACCCAGCGAAGAACAACCTCGAACTGATCAGCAAACAAATACTGGACAGAATTAACAACAGTATCAGATCCAAAACTAATGCCAACCAGTGGAGAAACACGCAGTCAGTGATTCATTGGTTCTCAAACATAAAAGACAAAGACAAACACTCTTTCTCGGTTTTCGATATAGTTGATTTCTACCCCTCCATATCTGAAGCTCTCCTGAAGTCGTCGCTAGAGTATGCGAAGCAGCACACCACCATTTCGGATGAGGATGTCGAAATTATCATGCATTCACGAAAAAACCCTGCTGTTCAACGGCAACGAACCGTGGGTCAAGAAAGGGGATTCCCCTATGTTTGATGTCGCAATTGGCTGTTATGATGGCGCAGAGGTCTGTGAGCTGTTGGGTCTATACATACTGCACAAGCTAACATCCACCTACACTAACGGAAGCATTGACCTATACAGAGATGACGGTCTGGCAGTATTCAAGAATATGAGCGCCAGATCTCTTGACAAGGCGAGGAAAGATTTCTCTAAGATCCTGGGCGAGTTAGGCCTGCAAATAACAGCACAATCCAACCTCAAGATCGTGAACTACCTTGATGTAACATTAAACCTTACCACCGCAAAGTATTATCCATATAGAAAACCAGACAACAACCCGCTCTACATTAATGCAAAATCCAACCACCCTCCTTCCATCATCAAACACCTTCCAGCTTCAATAAGCACCAGAATCTCAAGCTTATCATGCCACTCTAATGAATTCAACAAAGCCTCGCAGACCTACAATTATGCCCTCAAAACCAGCGGCTACCATGAGAATCTTCGATATGTAAATATCGAAAACCGGAATAATAACAGAAGCAAGAACAGACCGAGAAATATCATTTGGTTTAACCCACCTTACAGTGAAAATGTCCAGACGAATGTTGCAAGATCGTTCCTCTCCTTGAACGATAAACATTTTCCTAAGGCACACATCCTCCACAAGCTGTTCAATGGGAACAATGTGAAAGTCAGCTATAGCTGCACGAGTAACATGGCAAACATCATCAAGCACCACAACGCAAAGATACTGAGGAACAACAACAATGAGCCTGACAAATGCAACTTCAGGAAGAAAGACCTTTGCTCTCTCGATGGCGCGTGTCTTGCAAGCGGTATCGTTTACAGGGCAGACGTCACCACCACATCCGCCGATAATAAGATTTATATAGGAATGACGGAGCATACTTTCAAAACGCGATATAGCAACCACAAGCTTTCCTTCAACCACCGCAAACATTCACATGACACTGTTCTCTCCAAATACATCTGGGACCAGAAGGATAATGGCACCAGTTACGAGATCAAATGGTCCATTATCAAACGAGCAAATCCATATCACGGACATCCCTCACGCTGCAATGTGTGCTTATCAGAGAAGCTCTGCATCCTATCTGCTGACAAATCTACCCTCAATAAACGTTCTGAGTTAATTACAAAATGCAGGCATGAAAATAAATTCTACGCAGCCAATCAGAAGCAAGATCACTCCAACCGCCCTCCTTAAATTATAACTCTACAATCTCCAACGGTACAGTCTGATGATCGCTTAGTGCGTGAAACTCGAGTAACTGTGTTACATTTTCTATCTTAAATTTATATTTTGCTCTGCATGTTTTTGCATCGAGCACTCCTGCGACTGAGTGAAGCAATCATTGTATTGTTCCTTTGTTTACATACATACATACATACTTTATTAAAACTCCTTTCAGCGGGGCTTTTCAGCCACAATGTTAACTATTACATAATAATCAAGAAAAGAAAACTTATTTACACGAATTTCATGAAATTTAAAATTTCGTATGAAATATATTCTAATAAAGTGTCTGCTTAAAACCATCAATCTCTTTAATGTTCATAATATTGTCGGCTAGTCCATTCCATTCTCTTTGAACCCCAAAGTAAAATGCCCTTTGTGCCATTGACAATCCACATTGGGGGACCACAAAATTGTGACATTCCCTTGTGTTCTTGTTGTGAACTGCTGAATGTTTAACAAAATGTTTACCTAAATAGTCTGGAGCCAAGCAATTTATGCATTTAAATGCTAAAAATAAGTCACCCAAGTAACACATAATATAACACAAATCATGAATAACTTTGTGCAGGGGCCAATCTCAAAATGTAATCTTAAATTTGAGCTCATAGATCCACCTGTCCTTCCCTTTGCTCCTTTTTTCCAGTGCATCATCAAAATTGAAATTATCTCTCTGGACCAAGTTTGACTCTGATTTCTCAGTGGAGTCTGATTTCTCAGTGGAGTCAAGATGTTATTTTGTACTGGAAAGCTAGCTGAGCAAGTGTGATGAGGTTTGGGAATTCACCACAATGGTACTTGTTGATAAGGCGCCTTCTTCAAGAGGTTCCATTCTTGTAAAGCTCTGCCAGAGTTAATCAGAGGCGGGCTTGTTTTCTCTTTCTGGACACCATTCTCCTTCCACTTTGAGGTCTTAATGATGCAATTGTAGTCACAGAGGGTTCTGACCTCTTTGTGCCCATACTCTTTAAGGTTTTCAGAAGGTAACAAGCTTATGGGCCTCATTGACAACAGCTTAACAAGACAGAAGGTCATCAGAGTTGAATCTATAATAACAGAAGCATTAATGAATAGTACACAGTTAACATCTTGTACAGCAGTACTATAATAAATGAAGCAAAAAAAGCTGATCAACTAGAGTGAAGTGATCAACCATTGCTTTTAAGCAATGTGAAAATTATGCAGTAAAATGAGGATTATGAAAAAATCTTTGAAAAATTAAACAGTGACTTGAAATTACCTTTGAATATTCACATATATGCAAAATGTATTTTATGGTACTGTCACCTTGATTTAATGTTGTCTACGAGTTTCTCAACAAAATTGTCAACTAGCTTCTGAAGGTTGAAGCTTGATAGTGAAACCTCATGCTGGCCTTTTAAGGAACCTTTTGGCTCTTCCTGCAAATCCTTTTTAGTTGATGTAGGTGTGGTGTTTCTAAACTCCACTTTCGCAAGGTTAGTGATGCACAACTCAAGTTTCACCTATAAATGAAGGTTGTAAGAATTAATTTAGTGTTAAATAGTTGTAACTTGAACAAACAGACAAGCAAACACTCAGAGATAATTGGTAACAAAACACAGCAACATGATCACAGCTATATTTTCTTTCTGGAAAAACTGTGAAAGAATAGTTACTGGCGGGCAGTTACCGAAGCTAGATTATGACAGCCTTTGGGAGGCCTTACTTACCAAAGTCCCCTACAAGACTGACTTTGCAGATGTTTTACATCTTGTGGAGTTAGTTCTTGTCCTTCCAATTTCTGCAGTGCAGTGTGAGTGTGCTGTTTCGACCCAGAACCTAATCAAAAGTAGTACCAGAGCCACACTGAATGTGTCAGTATTGGAGGATTTGGTTCGCCTGTCTTCAGAGGGCCCGTTGACTTGGACTTTTAGAGAGATCCACCGGTCTTGAAAAGCGGAGATCTTACATCCTGCTCTCTCTAAAATGGGTTGTGACCTTACTCCCTTTATTATTTTCGGTGCCAAGCAGTACGTCAAACCTCTCGCGAAGGCCTTCTATGGTGAGGTTTACGACAGTCACCATTTCTACCTTGAGGCTCCCTCCTCCTTCTCTACGTTTACCTTTACCCCAGGCCCTTGACTCAATGCGACCTGTTAAATCCACCCCCTGAAACAAGTATGTGTCTTCCACCGTCTTCCAGAATTTAGCAAGGTTTCCATCTGCCACAGGACGATTTGCAAGGCTCTCCACTCTCAGCATGGTTTCCTTGAGATGGGACACTATTATGGAGAGGATAATGTCATTTTGCTGCATTTGGAGACTCAGCCGACTTAAAATCGAGAATAAGCCTGCCAAAAAATGGCAAAATGGATATCCTTCATCTTGGTGGACACATGCCACGCTTTTCCCCGGATGTCTGCATTTTTGGAGTTGACACTCAAACTCTCCATGTGTATCAAAACGGCCGCATGCTGACCCGATTCAGAGGCAGAGGTGTTGCCGACAAACACTTTTAGTGCTTGGCTGACATGAGGAAGCCAGCAGGTCCCTCTAACCTGCGTTGGCTTCAGGATGTTGATTTCAAGCCGGTCTGCTATAGACTTCAGTGCCCTCACACTCTCTGGACTGTAATGGTGCATTTTCCTAATTAAGTGGAGGACCCTGTACACATCTTCTACAGACTTGTAGCTGTTCTGAAGTTCCAGCAGGGCGAGCTTGATTCTGTGAGGCTGACCGTGGAAGTAGACAAGATGCGGAACATCTCTCCTCAGTAACACTGCAAGGCCCGCCTTCTTGCCAAGGTTGACCAAAGCGCCATCGGCACCAAAAGCAAGCAGTTTTTCTTTCCAGTTTCCACTTCTGCATTTTCCAAGGTGGCACTGATTGCCTTCTTAAGCCCTTTAACCCTTTGACCCCTGAATTTTCTGAGAAAATTTCTAAGAAAACCACCCATGTTCACAAAAGATCACATGCAGGCTATTTCTTTACTGTAAGGTATAGATAACCATATATTTTTGAAAAGCTGAATATGTATTGTGTCTTTTGGTTAATTATTAGCTTTGGCTATTAGATATTAAAAATGGCCACCAAAAAGGTAAAAATGGCAGATTTTACACTATTTGTTCACATTATTCTACACTTTATGGTCACATTAGTCTTCATAAAGTTCACAATCATGTAAAGAATTGTTAGTCTCAAAATCTTTACAGTTTCTTCGATTAAAAATTGTAAAATAGCATTAAAAACTGGAGTAAAAATATGTGGAATTATTGAAAGAAAAAGAAAAATTGTTACTTTGAACAATCATGTCATTATTTTCCTTTGAGGAAAACAGAGGAACACAGTTATTTTTGTGATGAGAGGTTGTTTCAGGTACTCAAACGTTGTACGTTATTGATTTGGCAGTGCTAGCCTACTGTAGTACAGGTCATGGCATTTATCCCGGCATAGGCAAACTTCACATTGTAGGCATCCATAGACAGTTTCCACTCTGGCTCTCTTCTTGTTTTGGCGTGTGCAGCACTCAGCATATCTCCCTTTCTTCATTTTCCCACTGTTTACAATGTTCACTGACTCATGGCCTAAGGAACAAAGTGTCAAGGTGGAGGAAGACAGTGAAGGCTGGCCTCTTTGTTTCCGGAAGGAGTGGTCTCCTCAAAGGCATGTCACAAGGTGAGAAGTAAAGGCCTTCTGGTCCATTACTGGGGCCACAACCTCCTCTATTGGACCACTGTTCCACCTCAAAAACGCTGCTGTTACATGATGAATGCATTCAGCCTACTAATATCTAGAAGATGGAAAAATATACGCATCCACCATCTCCTAGATTTGCGGTCAATGGAGTAGGTCTTCTTCTACTGGTCGTTCTTGTCAATTGCACCCATGTTGTTATTATAATCTTTTACAACTGGTGGAGCAGTTATTGCTACAACCGAACCATCCTGCTTCTTTCTAGAAACATTGTCTTGGCCTCTGGAGGAATGGACAAGACACTTTTGATACCCTAGTCTGTTTGAACACTGTCCCCACAGTGTAGGTTCCAAAGCCAGTTTCTTGCAAAGAACAATGCCTGTGAAAAAATCATCCATGTAAATAACATGAGCATGGTCATGAAAAGCAGGATGGCAGAGATCACAAACTACCGGCAAACTGTGACTGCATTGATGGATGTTCCAAATAAAAATCCAATAAAACACCTCAATTAATCCCTGGTAGTATCCTGCCAATTGGTTGCACTAGCCTGTCCGGCATACCTGTTTGTCTCAGTGACAAGTAGATCCCAGAGTTCATCCGTAAATATCTTGTCAAAGAAAACAACAGGGTCAGAGTCAACAGCAAAATTTTCAACCGGTCCATGTTCCGGACCCAAAAATTCTGGATAATCAACGTTTGTTACTTCATCCAGTCCTCCCCAGTTAATTTCTGGAGCTCTGTTACGTCTTTGAGCCCTATTATTCACAGAGGTCCGCACATGACTCCCAGATGTTGAAGGCAGCTGCTCGGTTTCGCTACTTTTATCGGCCAAATCCTGATCTTGGGTATTTTCTGCAGCAGATGGGTCATCAGAGTCTTCCTCGGATATGTCTTCCCAGCTCTGTATCGATCTGTCGTTTACATCGAGAGCATAGAGGACGATACGCTGAATTTCATCAAGATCGCTATAAAAGGACGCCATCTTTAAATCCCAATGTAAACAAATATGTAAGTCGCAGTGAAAAACTGAAAAAACCCGGAGAGAATATCGCAAAATCGCTTCAAATCGCAGCCATTTTGAAACATGTTGTTTATGGCACAGTTTGAGGAGGTCTGGGAACTAAAATGGCCCGTGGTGTGCATTTTTGGGGACAAAATGTAAACCATTTTTAGAAGCGCACCTGTATGCGTGCTTCGGGGTGCAAGGGTTAACAGATTTATCGAAACAGAGCATAAACCCCACCCGCCCACCTCTATTTAAGAAAGTCCCCAGTATAATGAATGATATATTTGGGCCTGGGAGAAGTAAAATGTATGGAGCCTAGCACTGTTGTAACGAACCCGGTATCAGGAAATCTCTGTTATAACGAACACATGACCTGTTTGTTCTTATAGGGAACAACTATATAACCTACAACTTTCGTGAAAGGTTCTTGCACGGGATTTGTTTCATTCAGGCCATTTACGGTCACTTTTCAGAAAATTGGGTGGTGCTCTCTAAGTGTGTAAACATTCTGAATAGAGTACAAAGTGAGCCACTGTTTCTTGGTTTTGGCTGCTTTTCCAATACCTGCTGATCAAGTTTTCAATGAAGCCTTTCCTTTACTTGGTATTGATAACTGATTGACAATGTCACTTTCTTCTTGTTGAGTTTTACTAAATTTATCACTAATTTCACACGAAATGACCGCCAATGACATAATGACGCCACATTTTAGCGTTGTTTACCTGTATGCGTGCATAGAGATCGCCATGATTAGCATATCAATCAATCTTTCGGTGAAATTCTATGAGAAAACTATATGGAGAAAAAAAACTATATACAATTTTATATACGATACTATTCGCAATTTACAAAAAGCAAGGGAAAACTATTTACAAAACGTTAAATATCAAGAGAGGCAGGGTACTGACCCCATCCTTGAGGACATTGCGTTTCGGATAAAAATAACAAAATGCGTCCCTGACCTGAGTGTAGGTATGCATGGTATTATTTACAACACGAAAACCATGGTTCACTCCAGCATTATTTTGTTCAGTGAGCAGAACATTTAAATGCTTGTCTTTGTTGATCTCATTACAGCGTTTGTTAACCCCTTTACAAGAAAACTTATCTTTCGCCACAAAGCAGTAGTAGGTTTTTTGAACACAAGCCGATAGTGCCCTTGTCCCTCCCACTCAACCTTAAACAATCCTGGAGTTTGCTTGTCCTAAGCCTTGTGCTCAGCGGTGTCGGTCCGGGGAAACCAGTTGCACTTGTCTTGTTCAAATTCAGCTCTTAATTCCGAGTTTACTTAACTCTCCACACTATCCCAAAAAATGGCGATGTATGCTGAGTCAGTGTCCATTTCACACATTTGAAAGTCGCTGTGATCGAGATACTTGTCAAGAAAATCATAATAAAACTGCAGCATTCTTAGCTTGGCGTACTGGTACAGAAAAAAAAACCGACTTGAATTGGTAAATTAAACTTAATAGTTTTCTTGCAAGACTCTACTTCGTACATGTCTTGTGTGATATTATCAAATTTCCGGAACAGAGGGTGTTAACTTTGCGACTGGCCTCTGCATCAGTGCAATAGTCCACGTTTCTGTGCTTCAACTGTTCGGTGATGGTTTTACCAAAGCCTCAATTGCCCACCAAAAAACAAATAAAACTCGTACCAATTTTCTGTAAACAAACATTCAGTTCCCCTCCCCTATGATCCTACAATGAACTGACTACTTACCAGCTTCATCGTATTTGCAATGATGGCTTTACTGAGATCTGCATCGCCTTCCCGTCTCGCATCTGACACAGCATCTCCAAAGGGCTTGAAGCACTGGTCTGGGGTAAACTTGACCACTTGATGTACTTTGGTCACTTCCAAACCATGCTCCAAGTACCACTTGAGTAGGGTTGTGTCGAGCTGGATCTTTTTCCTTTTCATACTCCCGATGAAGCTGCGATGGGGCCGTGCCACAATTTTGTTCTCCTCGGCATAAGCTTTCACGTACTCCCCGATATCATCGCAGCTGATTTCTGTGTTCTTGAAAATGGGGCACATTGCAGAGAACTACTCTTTCAAATCCTCAGGCATGCGAATATCTACTTGCACAAAACCAAACAATCGCTCATTTCGCACCTCGCTCAAAATTCGCTCCCCGCTCATAATCTTCACATGATCCAAGGTTCTTGTGACGTCCATGGCAATGAATCTTTGCAGATCTCTATTGGTTTTCTTCATATCCCGCCATTGACACTCCCACATCTCAACCATGTTGTAGCCTTTGCTGCGGATAAACTGGGTGTTGGCCTTTGTTTCTTCTCGCAGCTCAGCCATGGGCTTCTTGCGCTTTTTATCAATTCTTTTCCACGGTTGAGCGCGCAATCATGTCCATGCCAAAAGCAAGGGTGAAACTGGTAGACAGTTTGTGTTTGGGCATTGAACCCGTCCACGGGCAGTTTGCTGTGTTGTTGGGCTGATGTCTGATGTGCTTTCTTTCTTTATAAGCTACCCACTCCAACCATTCGATCGCCATCATGATAAAGCTTTTAGGTTAAACTCATTGTCTGCCAACCTTCTTGTATAATTTCTGGTGGGCATGTCTTGCATTAGCGCACAGAGATACAAGGCGTTCACGTCATAACCAATGATCTTTTCACACGGCTTAGCTGCCTGGCCTCTTTTAGTTTCCCTGATCTTTGTTTTGCTGGCTTCGTGGTAGCAATGAAAGATGATACTTGGACCGGCGGTGTTGTTGTCTTAAATCAGATGATAAAGGTCACTGTTGGCTTGATCGAAGAGACTGAAGTACGTTTCTTGCAAAAACTGACTCATTTCTCTACCGCCTCGCGGAATGGAATGACATCCAGATTATTGTACCAGACCAAGAAATCTTTATTTGTTGACATTTCATTGTCTTCCCATACTTGCTCACAGTACTGGTATTTGTCTTCGGTGATGTTTTTGTTCTTCAGAGATGAATAGAAGGCAGCGTGAGGGGGTAGCGATGTTTCTTCTAGCTTGTCTAGGCTGTCGATCCACTTATAAGGAAAGAAACCTTTGGTCTGCTCACACTCATAGGCTTTTAGGAACTGGTCATAGCTGAACCCGTGAGCGAGATAGTTTGTGATGTCCAGAAACTTGAGGTATTTGGTCTTGAGGCACATGTGGTTGCTGTTTCTTTTTACAGTAAACTTGACTGGCTGTGTCTCAATGAGGTAGGGAAATAAAATTCTTTCACAGCGTTGAGATCATACTTGCCAGAATTGAAGCCCAAGACTGGCAGTTCTTGAATGTAGACGTTCAATTTTTCTTCTAATTGACAAAGGACTCTGTTGTCACTGGTTTGTTGCTCTCCGAATAACATATCTTCACTATCTGCCATTTCTTCTCGCTTCTGTCTCTGTTCTTGTTTTCTCCCCTGGTCCAACTCTACGTTTAATCTTCTATAAAACGACGGATCGTTTTCACTCACTTCGTCTTCTAAAAAGGCGCGATCTTTTTCGTTGTCTGGCTCGATTTCTTCCTCATCCTCCTCATCATCACTCGCCATTAAATCAATGTCTCTACTTTCATCTTCGCTCTCTTCTTCACTAGACTCCTCATTTTCTTCTTGCATATCCACTAGCATTTGCGCTAACTGATCTTCGTGCATCTCACCACGCCTAGGCACAGATGCTTGGTTAAGCGTTTCAAACATGGGCGCCTACTGTTGGCGTAGCGGAGAATAACTGTTCGTGCTGATGGCCACCAAGCACTCAACAAATTTTCTCATCAGCTAGTCGGAGTTGCCCTCCGAGGCAAAAAATTTCGGCTCTTGGTAACCAGGGACGTTACTGCATACACTGATACTCAAAGGAATATGTGACAATAACCTGGTTAGCGTTTGCCTTTTCAAAGTAACATTCAAAGTCGAAGGTGGCGGGATAAGGGAAGTAGCGAAATTCTTCTGGAACGATGATCCCTTCGTCATCTAATTTTTCGAGATATGTCCAGAAATGCACGCTAATGAGATTCATGAACTGTATGATAAACATCACAAGGTGTCCCCTAACCTAAATTCTCACTTAAACACACATAATTCTGTCAAACATGAAGTCATATGAAAACGACAAAAAAGCCTGTTTTATATGAAGTACCCAAATTCACGGTTAGGTGCATTTCTGGACATAAGTGAATTTTTCAAAGATAGTCTTCAGGATATGTTAGGCCCTGCTCGGGTATTTCAGATGGACTTTCCCATCACAGGTCTTCTCGTGTTGTCTTAAATTTGGTTGTTGACTTTAAACAATTTCTCTAACTCGTCTAATTCACTTATCTTGACAACATGGAACTTCTTCTTGGATAGACCAGCTTCTCTGTACTGTTCATAATAATACTGGGTATCTCTCTCTAAATTCTTTGTGTGGCAACCGTTGTGGAGGGCTAGGCAGTAAAAAAAACAGAGATTATCTTCATACGATTTACCCATCTGTGCTTTGGTTTCTAGTGCGTCGATTCCTCGGTTTTCGGTGATATAACCTGGGAGATATTTCCCTCAACCAAAGGGATGATCCGGGAATCTTCGTGATAAACCAGGTGACATTCGTAACGAGATCGACAACCCATTTACTGTTTGGTCTCTGCTGGCGTATCCACTCCACGAAATCGATGTTGTTTACTTCTTCATACAAGCGCTCTAAATCATCTTGATTGGAGACCAGGAAAGGCTGTTCTAAGACCAGGTTGTTATTGGCAGATGGGTGGTGATATTGGAGAGCCGCAGTCTCTGTATTGTTCAGGATAAAACCAAAGGCGAAGTTGACTTTAAACACAGTAGGCTGATCAGCAAAAATGCTGTTCAGCTGTTCTCGGAGGCTGGCTGGGTTGATGATGGATAAACGGAAATTATACCAGTCTTGTAGGCGGTTGTGTTGGCTGAAGCGGGTACGAATTTGCGACCAGTGTTGCCGGTACTTTTTGGTGATATTTCCTTCACTGCTAGGAACAAGGTTGGCTGGAATCAAAACTGGATCAGATTGCCAACTTGAACTAGTGACGATTTCTTCAGCACCTGTCATGGAGGCTGGTTCTGAAGCGGTACGCGTACTTGCTTGGTCTGATCTCTTAGATCTTTTCGCAGCAGGTGCGTCATTAGATGTTGTAGCGGTACGTTTTCTCATAGCAGCGGTAGTGGTGGGTTTTTGTTGCGCGGTGCGAATATGAGCGCTAAAGGGTGCGAGGTTGTGGAATGTTTCTCCACATGTATTGCAAGTGAACGTGCGTTCAGCGGTTCGCTTGTCTTGGGCTTTTAGGTGGCGATTGAAGACCAATTTGTCTGAGAACCGTTTATCGCAGCGCAGGCACTCGTAAGGTTTCACCCCTTTATGAATACGTCTGTGCCTGTTTAAGTTGTCTAAGTGGGAAAAGGTCCTACACAAGTCTCACAGCAATGTTCCTTGGTAGGTTTCTTTGCTGGTGACTGTCCATCACCGGTTTGAATACCCTACAATTAGTTATTATCTAGTGTTAAGAAAGGTTAACTATACCATCGATAAATAAGTCCTTATCTAAAAGTTACTCGGGTTCAAAAAAATCTCTCTTCATTTCACTAACAAATAGTCCGTCTTAAAATTTGATGGAAACCAGCGTTTGTTTTGATTTCAAGGCTCATCCATCATTTTTAACTCGTGAATGCGCGCATGCGCAATGAACGAGTTATAGCGATAGCTGACTCTCGACTTGGTCGGTCGATCAGTCGGTTTTGTCGTTAACTTTCGGGCGTGCGCAGTGAATGAGTTTTAAATTCAATTAGTGGAAAAAACACGCGAACATTTGTTGTTCATGGCGCATCAGGAAATTCTTATTCAATATGTAGAGAATAATGTGACGATCATTTAGTGCAAGAATGGCGATTTTTCGTTCAATCTGAGCAAAGTTTCAAGTTTTTTCAGTTTTTCAGAAAGTCCGGGGTCGTAAACTCAATTAGCGAAAAAAAAAAAACGTGAAAATTTGTTTCACGACGCGTCAGAATTCTCTCATTCATTCTGTAGAGAATAATTTGGCAATCATTTTAGTGTAAGAATGGGGATTTTTCGTTGAATCTGAGCAAAGTTATAGGATTTTTTCGTTTTTTTCTACGAAGTGCGGTTTCTTTCAAGAATTAAAAATAATTTAATTTAAAAATAATTTAATTAAAAAATAATTTAATTTGTCAGTTTTCACGCGAAAGCGGAACGTGCCATGTCACGCATCATTGACGTCGTAAACAAAATTATGCAAATTTCTGGTGAAATGAACACTTTTAAGATCTTGTCAGCTTTCATAGAGGTTTCAAACGGAAAAAATGTTTCATTTTCGAAATTTACAACTGGTAATTTATGGGAAAGCAAAAGGACGCGGTCGATAAATAATTCTTATTTAGCAAGAGCTTGTCATAGTTCATTATTTTTACTTGAGGATTGCGTGGATTCCAAAGGAAGAATTTCACGCAATTATGTCGGGCATGAATCGTAATGCGATACTTTGTTGAACATATTTCCCTTTGTGAGATCGGCTTGCCCTACACTAATTTTGTAATTTTAATTCCCAAAAAAACTTCACTTGCCCATCGGGCAAGTGATGGTTAGAATCCACTAGCCCGATCGCGAAATCCAGTAGCCGCGGACTATCACACGAATTTGCATGACGTAGCTGCACATGGCGTGCTCCTATAAACTTTGAATAAAAAAAACACGTGATATTTTTTAATCGGCGCATCAGAATAATCGGCTTATTCAATCTGTACAGAATAATTTGACAATCATTTTAATTGTACAAGAATGGTCATTTTTCGTTACATAATCGGGCAAAGATATAATTTCTTTTAGCTTTTGAGGAAGTTTCCGTAGCCGTCTAAATTGCAATTACTATGTGTCATCTGCATTCACGAGTTGGCTCACAGGAGCCTTTGATTTGGAATACTCAGTCTTCGCTCGGTCAGGAATAAAGGAATTTTGATTCATTCATCAAAGATAATAAAGAGAGTTGAGTGTTTGATCAGTCAATGAAAAAGAAGGAATTGTGCCTAGATTCTACTTGAAAACAAATACTTTTAGAACAAGACTATGAAGCCTGAATACAACTCCGTTGCGACCAGTTGCGGTAAACATTCCTCTAAAATGTTTAAGTAAAGGGAAATTGACACAAGAATTGAGCTTTTGATCAGATTGCTTGTGATAACTTGATAAATCAATTCTCTACAAACAAAAGCAAACGAGAATTTAGTTCCACAACAATGAAATGAGAATTGAACTTTTGTTCAGACCACTTGAGCGACTTGATAACTTTTCTCCAAAAGGCTAGTACATGCAATAAATCAAATCACTTACCGTTTTTGAAGGATTCCAAGACAGTGGTTGATTCAGTTTTCCCAGCCACTGAAAATAATAAAAGAACATAAGTCTTTGAACAATATAGATCACACAATGGTTGTAATTGTGAAGGAAATTAAATCGGAATACTTACTTCGTCACATAAATCACTTTCCATTTCCACTGGAAAATAGGAATCGTGGTTATCATACAAGAACACACAAGGAAGGTAATTTAGATTATATAGACGCTTACTTTAAGAACGAGTAAACAGATTTGGGTATGAGGAATTCAATACAATTCACTTATAACACAGAGTTAATAACTTACATTTTCTAGTGCCATGCGTTCCATGTCCTCGATTTCTCGCAGTTCAGTGTCTGAAAACTGTAAAGTAAAATATATTTCGATTACATGTTAAGTTTTTGACAAAATCAAACTTATAAGGTTTTCGGTTATTAAATTGTTTTCCACGCTTTGATGATTGCTCTAATGTTTAAATAAGCCCAGAAATAGACATAATTTGGTTGAACAAATTGGAATGTGTTTCATGAGTGAAACAATTGAATGATTAAATCTCAAAACTTATCTTGTTAAATAAATTTTTCACAGTCTCCGGTGATAACTGCGAATTATAATTACTTAAAAAACGAAAGAAAAAAGTTGACATTAACGAAATTGCAAAACAAAAAGCACCAAAGAAATTGAGTCGCACTATTGTTTAGAACACCTGAAGCGTTTTAGTCACTATTCTTTAAAAGACTACAATAGTTTACTCGTAAAATAAAGCACGAGTTACATTTTCTGGTGTCAAGCGTTCTGTTTCCTCAACACTTTGGAGTTGGCTGTCACACAGTTTCTTCACACATCGCTTTTATTTCATTGTGTTGTTAACAAAGTTAACAAGCACTTCGTGCAAATTTAAGTCAAAGTAACCCGCATAATTAAAGTTGCTTAATAGTGCGTAAAACACTGTTATCGTGCTAGAGAGTTTGTAAAAAAAACTTACTGAATCGCCCAAATCCAACTCCAAATCAGCCTTCCCCGCTGCCAGTTTCAGTGTGCACAGCATTGCTTGATGCCTACATTGAAAGATAAAGTTGTGTTTAAAGAGAGAACTAAAACACTTGTTGAACATTCAAAACCTCATCCTGTTTATAAATCAATTGAAAGGCATAAAATGCTTTAACAATACTTACAAGTGCTTTGCGCTAAGAATATTCGGCCAACATTTTGTCAAATGCGCTGATAGTTTCCTCATTGGTTTTGGTCTACGGCGAGTAAGAGAAAGTCATAAAGATTAGTAAGAGAGGGTTAGTGAAAAGTATTAACACAAAAGTTAAAAACATGCTAATACTCGTTGAACTTACCGTATCAGCTACGTGATTTTGAACGCAAGTGGCCGCATGTAGACTCCTCTGACTCGTGGTTCTCACCAAGCTATTAAAATGAGATGAAACGTCAAAGATCAGAGAAGCAACAGTATTGTGATGGATTGAATCAATGAAGGCAATAACGACCAATGCAATATAAAACTTACCTCAAGTTCTTGGAGAGTCAATTCTGTCAATCGCGCAAATACCAACGGAACAAAATTCTCTGGGATTTGGACAGCTTCAGTCAACATCTCCACTTGGCACTTGGAGCGTATTTTACGTATGATATTAAGGTGGCTAGTACTTGTTTTACACGCGTGGGGAGTCTAATCAGGAGCGCACGCATCATACTTCATTACGCGCGAGATTTAAAGTGTGGCAAAACCAAAACAAAGATGGCAGTGGTCGGCTTACTCGTGTTTTGTCCTGTTTGAAAAGAAATTCTCCTTTATCCGCCGTTTTATCAAGTAGAAGCGTGTTATATAGTTTTACATCTGTAAACAAAATTTTTCTGGATCTCAATCTCGCGTCTTAAATTCAAAATTCCCTTCTGTGTTGCAATCGATCTTTAGCGGAGATCGCAAGGAAACAAAGTCGCGAAGAAATTTGAACACCTCTGACAGCAGAAAAACAAACCTCAATTTGCCTCGCTGTAGTTATTTGGCGGGAGTCTTCGGCCTCTGTATCTTGTTCCGTATGCTGCTAGTAACGGTAGTAAGAGCGGCGACCCTGAGGTGACCGACGACAAAAAATGGAAAACTACACGTCACAACACAATGGTTGCTTTACGTCCAAAAGACAGGTCATCAAACTTCAAAATCTCGCCAGAGCAAGAGAAATCAGAGCTCAAAACAACGAAGAGCAACCTGAAGAAAACGTCTTCGAACCACCAAGGAAAATAGAAACCCGTTCAAAACAGGTACGTTGTTGTAGTGTTGAACATTTTATTACAACGAATTGTTGCAAATTAGCTTGATTTAGCAGCCCGTTCCCGTTTGTTCGTTTTGTTCTTCATTTCTGGAGAATTCAATACCCGCAAGCAATTAGTTGACTGTAATGCAGACTGAAAACGAGGTGGATATCTGTGGAACAAGACTGATAGATCTTCAAGTTCTTCAAAATGACCTGAAATTGTGTTCAAGCTGTCAGGCAGATGGTTCCTTTTTGTGAAATTGGTGACTTTTCTTATTCCCGGTAATAAACACAACAAAAAACAAAGGAAGTGGCTCACATTCAAATAATATTTTATTGATACATCATATAATACAGAATAAAGCTGCAAGGCTTTCCTTGTTGTATTTTAAAACTCACAGAAAACTGTTGCCAATTGAACTGATTGAGTCATGTGTAAAGTATAGAATACAATCAAACTCAATCTGATTGATTAGGTTCAGCTGTGTTTGACTTTCATACTCGCTCAAACTCACAGAAAGTTAACTTATTCGAACTCAGTCCATGGAATAAGTTTGATTGGGATTCATTACTTAACACTTGATTGCCAACACCTCTTCTACACTGTATCTAAAAGGATCTTTCTTTAATAAGCAACCATTGGAAGAAGAATCATCTTTGACTCACCACTGAGCTTGAGTAAACAATCCATTGTTGACAATTCCAGTGTCACAAGCCTTTCGCACACGGTTGAAAACATGAAATATCTTGATGGACACCACAAGCTTTTCTTCACTTTCAGTGACAAACTGTTTAATTCAAGCCATGACAACGGTCCGATGACCTTTGTAAACTGTACTCAACTTTTGGCAGTAGAGGAGTAGTCGCCATTCTCTCCAATCCACCTTCAACTTCATCTTCCAAGACACCGCGAGTCACACGCACAAAGAGAATCCTTGCCACAATCGTTAAGCACTTCGACGAAAAGAACCAAGAAGAATGATGGAGCAACTACAGAATACAGGGCCACTTTGGTCCACAAACATAAGAACGACACAACACAATAGAACGACACAATAGATGCTATTATCATGTAAATAAGTGGCCCTGTATTCTGTAATTTAGCCAGAATAATAGCAACTGATCCTCACCGTTGACTGTCGAGAATCACATCAATCGACATGAGTACAATCAGCTGGATTCTACGAGTCGAGACACGTGCTGTGCAAGCAATAGTCCATTTCACTCTTTCGCCTGGTGTTTGTTCGCATAAAACGCGATTAATCAAGCCAATCATCTCGAAAAAATCCTTACAAGTGGTCCCAAACGTGCTGATGAACAGTAAAAACCGCAATTGCTGACTAAATCCACGAAAGTGAAGTCAATCCAGCGACAACACGGCAATGACCGCCGAAGGAGTTCGCGTTGTGCCTGCGCGCGCGCAAAGGTCAGCGGTTGTCAAAAGGGAGCATGCCTAAGTGTCAATCTTTTAAAATCCAGATTTTAAATCGCGTGAAGACACGCATGGAAATATCTGAAATCAGGGGGGCTTTTACAAGCAAATAAGCCAGGTGACCCCCATTTTTTATTTTTCCAAAATTTTTTACTTATTGAGAGAAAACCACTTACCTTTTTTAAAAAATTTCTATCAGAGGAATTTTGCACTACTCGCAAATGGCCTTTTTTCACGTCTATGAAATTTCCGCTTGATAGGATTTTTTTTAAATCTTCGAGAACTTTCATTTTAAAATGCCGAAAGTTATCACATTAAAAAAGTTGGGGGTCACCTGACAAACCTTCAAGTTGTAATCGCCAGAAGCTAAAATGTAGGTCTCAATAATGGTCAAGCATCGTTTCTATGGTAACCACTGATCACGAAAAAATAGTCATTTTGTGTCAACTACGTAATGTACAATGTTAACTTACAAAAAGTTTGATATGACCTTGTCCCGAGTTTCTGTTGTTTTATTTTAAAGTTTATAGAGTAAAAAAGCTGAAAACAAATACTAGCCACCTTAAGCTACTTCAGTCGCGGACAGTTAAACAAGCGCTTAAAGCAGCTTCAAGATCAATAACGTTGGTGAAAAAAGCCATTTTCAACGGTGCTAAGGTTTTGAAAATCGGAAAAATGTTTTCCCAGCAAAGCAATTGCAAGAACGATAGTGCTTTCGAAATCTACCCGCTTTTTATTCAAAACAGACAATATAAATCTTAAGATCCAATCAGGGTGGGTATAGAGTGATCAAGTCTGGGCATGTCTATTGTTTCCTTTGTGCAAGAGTGATGCTCATTAGTAAACCTCAGCATTTATTAGTATGGAGGAAGTCAAAAAATTAGTATGCAGGAAGGTACTGACTAGGCACTCAATTAGTATGGAGGAACGCATTTTTTCCCTAGGTTATAACAATAGGTGACGTCATGGACTAGACCCTTATGCATATAAATGATTTACCTTGGCATAAACAAGGTAAATTTTGCTGAAGGCATACTACTTATACAATCACACCATTTGTCCCTGGACCTGGGCATAGTAGGTATTGTCCTTTTTCAGTCTGCATTTTGTATCACATCTTCTCGAATCATTATCTGTTTTTAGGAGTAGACTTAAAATTTAGTTGAATATTTATTGAATCAGTAGCCATCGAATTTTATCTAGTTCTAGAAATTTTAAAATATTTTGCAAGTTTTTAGTTAGGGAAATTGCTTTGTACAGGGTTAACATCACGATTTCCCTTCTCAAGGTGTTGTTTTTTTTTTTGTATTGTGTTGTAGCCTCCTGAATAAAATGTTATGTTATGTTGTGTTGTGTTATGTTATGTTATGTTATGTTATGTTATGTTATGTTATGTTATGTTATGTTATGTTAAGAAACTTGGGTCTGAGCATGCCTCGAGTGAGGGGAGGGGGGGGTCAGGTGAAACTTGGTATGAGGACATTTTACCTCAACTAAACCAAAACAAATACTGCATCCAAAATTAATAACTTTTTGACATCAGGTGATGCCACAAGAACATTGAAAGCTTGAGAAGCAACAAATCCACTTTTAAGTACAGCGACAGGTGTTTTCCCGTTGAATATAAATTTTTTTCAGACTTTTGGAGAGCAACAGGTTCATACTTCATACCATAAGCCACATACTTAGAAGTAAAGGGCTTTTGATGCATAATTGAATGAGCAAAGCCCTCATGATTCTGTTGTCGCTTGGCAATGAGCTGAAAACTTGAAGCAGTGAATCTCTATGTGCACTCCTTCTTCCAAATTTCAGATTCTGATTCTTCCCTTGTACTAGCTTCAGTTGTATTCCCTTTCTTTTCATTCACAGATAAATGCAATAACAAAGCTGCTTCTTCAGTACTCAGTTCTCGAAGGGGGGGGGGGGGGGTAACCATAGGATTTTCATTGCCTAAGGGAAATCTTGGATACGATGTTGTTATTAAAAAGCACATCCTTCCTGGGTAATGCTTTTAAATTTGCCTCTGCTGAAAAGTTGGACTCTGTGAAGGACGCCTGGTAGCTTAAAATGAGCCAACAGGAATTTTTCCATATTTTGTCCTTGCTGTTTCAGAAGAATTGTTACATTTACGCAAATGAGCAAAACCATGTTTAAGTCAAAAGTGGCAAGTTCAGTTTTCAAAGATGCCTTATTCGTAGGGACAGTGTGGTGGCTTCAAGGCGCCATAAAGAAGACATTTCACACCACTTGACCCTCTTGAACACCTGGGCTCATGGAGCCTTGTTCTAGTAACATACACTTCCATAACTGGCTGAGAGACTGTTTTCCCCACCTCGTTTTTTGCGCCATTTTTGAAGCTGCAACGTACATGCCAACTCAGGATTTTCATCCTTTTGTTGACATAGATCCTTTGTAGTCTTCGCTTTGAAGAGGGTAAACTTGCTTATCTTGAGCATCAAGGCTGAAATATGGTGGCAATGTCCAGCTTTTCCTGCGACACACGTACAGTTACTGTCTAACACATTCCCCTTGAAAATACACAAGGCAAGTTTTAGTTGATATGGGGGTTGATTCTTTCTAAAGCTATGGCAACATTTGGCTTGAAAAGAAAACAGCAGTCATCACTGGCGACAATTACTTCCCTTAGGTATTCATCTTCGAGGAATGTCTTTTCTTTTCTCAAGGACATTGGCACAGAATGATTTGAATATCTGAAATACTCTTTCCCAATCTGGCTATGTGCTCATTCATTTCTGCCTCGATGAACATAGGCATCTTTTCCGGAGACGTACCCCATCTATCAGGGGATACCTGACAGTAAGGCGGTCTTTGTTGTTCATATCACCATTTGAGGAGTCCGTAACACTCGATTTAGCTCCGATTCAAATGCATTCCTGTTTTTGCTTTCTGTACAGACCATTTGGATCAGGATCCAATATATTTTTGCGTTTCCCAGTCTTGATGTACTCTTCTATCCTGATAGAGATTGATGGATTGTGTTTTTGAACGATCTTTTCCTAAGTTTGGACAGGCCAGGATGTAAAGAGCTTCACAGTCTTAGCTTTGGAAATAACCAAGGACTTACGTTGCAAATTTGCCTGTGAGTTATTAACATACAAGTTTCCTTGGAGGAATAATCTAAAGAAATACCTTGTTCAGACACATATGGAGGCACAGTATCAAATTGCACTTGCTAAGTTAAGGTGGTCTTGCACTCACCTATTGAATTTTTTTATTTTAAGTGGGTGTAACTCATTATGGTACCATTGGAAAAGTCATTGAAAAGTTTTAATAATTGATATGGTGATTGACATTTTGTACCCATGATAACCAGTTTACAGGCCCCTGACTTTGGAAAAAGGGACCCCTCAAGTAAAAAGGATATCTAAAGAACCAGAGGTCCCACACATCTAGAACCGGAATCAAAATTAACTGCAATGATTGCTCTATGTTGTAAACCTGTAAAAAAAAAACTTTAGAAGGCTTTTCAGAAAATAAACGATTGTTTCCTGATTAGAGCATAGTTTTGGCTCTCATTATTCTCAAAAAATTGAAATGAATCGTATCCAGTTTCACATAAATTATGTTTTGTTTGGTTCACAACATAGTACAGATACAAGGGAAACTACACTGAAAATTTCACTTAAATTGCTCCAAAAGAAGTTAAGATATCCTTTTTGCCGTGGAGGCCAAATAAAAAAATGAGAAAACTGCCGTTAAAGTTTTTATTCAGTAAAAAGAGTAGCCATTACTAAGAACATTAGTATTTTGTGTTCATTTCAAGTCCCATACATTAAAATCCACCAGGTACATAAGTGTCACTCTCTTTTTCTTGTTGTTTATCAGTTTTTTTCTTCCTTTTGCCTCGAAGCAATCTCCCCTGAGACTTGTTGGCTTCTTGCTCTTTGAAGTTTGCTTTGAAAACTCGCACTGAATCGGCTCATTGAGATTCATTTAGACAGTACTGGCCAGAAGAAATTGCAAGTTTCTCCAAAATCTTTGCAGAAGCCTGGCATCCAGTGTTAAAGTGGGCTACTGCATCATAAATGCCCAACTGTAAGATCTTAGCAGCAGCAAAAACACCCTTTGTTACTCGCTCCCAAAATGTAGTATTCAGTGCTTCATTCTGATTTTGTGTCTTTCCATCAAGACACCTACTCAGAAGACTGTCTTCACTCAATCTAGCATAAATTGGCGATCTAAGGGTTGTAACTTATTCGGGAGAATAACAAGGTCAAAAAACCAAGCAAATTACGGAAAGCACGGATGCGCAGCTTAAAGACGAACACGGCAAATTAACAACAATAGCGTGAAGGTTTATTGAACAGAAATGCTCAAAGTTCCAGTGACAAAAGTCGCTGAGTCGATAAGATTACAAGCACGATGAAAATCGATGAAAGACGATGAAAATTGATGTTAGTCGGTTTGAACTGAAAGGCGATAAGAAATAAATAGAAACTGATTTAGCTAAGCTATCTTAGAGTAACAAAAAAGGGAATATAAAAGGCTAAAATAAACGCTAATAGTGTCGAAAAGCATAACAATAAAATCCAATAGCATTAAAATCAAATAAGCTAACAACGATAATCAAGATGATACGATGATAGAAACTTTGATGTAGATCAATCAATAAATCCTTGTCTCCGTGCTGAGAACTGACGATTAATAGCGAATTGAAAAACTGAATACTATGAACTTATCTAGCACTGAAGGAATAAAACGAACGAAACTAAACTAAGAAACCTAAACCAATTACTAGAAAAACTAGAAACAAGAAAATAGTAAAAACTCACTTTGGTTTACACATGCCCCAATGCTTGACTTGACTAATGAGCTCTGACTAAGAACTTGACGGTGAGCACGAGTGTAGACTGAATTAAATCCAGATGGATGACTGAGACGTTGACTCGATGAAGTCTACACTAGAACTGAATTACTTAGCTGAAAACGCTAAAACTTATGACTAGCAAAAACAGGCTTGGCAAACCTAGAAAAACATAACGCATTTCCTTTGGGGGCGCTAAAGCAAAGCGCAGGAAACCATAATAGCTATGACTAACCTTATCTATGAAGGTGCTAATCTCTAAAGAAATACCAAAACACAAATTTAGCGATGGCGGGTAAAAAATACGGAAAAACATCACGTTTCAAACCAACATTCCGGCCCCTTAAAGGCGGTACTGCAGATAGCCTTTACAAGAAGAAAGGAAGAATGGTTTGAAACATGAGGTTGACTAAACTAAAACCTTAAAGTAATGACTAATAAACTATAACATAATGTCAAATAAAGTTCAATCCACTTGCAATGGATTTTCAGAGTTCAGTGTTCATACTAAATACTTAGGTACTGCTGTTTGGAACATCAGCTGCTTCCAGTAGCACAATCTTGTTGATTGGTCGAACCAGCTCGGGTGTACTGGCCTTCAGCTTGACAGAGCGTACTAGTCCATCTCTGCTGTTGGCATACACCTCCAGGATCCGACCGAGTGGCCAGGAGTTACGGGGTTTCTTGTCATCGAGTACCAGCACAACGTCGTCTACTGCAAAATTTCTTCGTTTCTTGTTCCATTTCTGCCGCTCCTGGAGAGAGGGTAAATATTCACGTACCCAGCGTCGCAAAACACATCAGCAAGGTACTGAACTTGATGCCAGCGGCGTTTGTTGCAACAATCCTGCTTAGAGAAGATTCCGGGTGGAACAACAGGTCCTGCTCGCAACAGCAACAGGTGATTGGGCGTCAGGGGTTCCAGATACCGTGGATCATCGGAGAGTTTGGTGATTAGGCTGCCGTTTACTATGGCCTCGACTTCACACATCAGGGTACTGAGACTTTCTTCATCTAGTACTTGTTCCTTGATTAAGGCTCTTAACACCTTGCGTACGGTGCGGATGCACCGCTCCCACACTCCACCGTGATGGGAACCAGTTGGGGGGTTGAAGGTCCACTTGACATTACGCTGTAGCAAGAAGTCATGGATCTGGCTTTGGTTCAAACTGTTGATAGCTTCGCGCAGCTCTCTCTCGCCCCTTAAAAAGTTGCCTCCGTTGTCGGAATGCATCTTTTTGGGCAGACCTCTTCTGCCACTTTACCCTCAGTGAGTAAGGGGGCCTGTCGATGATCTTCTTAGAGGTTGTCATGGCTGTCCAGCTTGCTTATGTACCCAATTTCTCTCAACGTGATGACGCAGCTGGTTTACTCTTTTCTTTGGCCATTTGAAATCTTTTTCTGGGCAGAGCCTATGTTTGCAGTCAACTCTAGACCCAATCCATAGAGCTTCTGTCTTCTTATTGTTGAGCCTGAGGCCAGATATATTCCCAAAAGCGTCTATAAGGAGTAAAGATTCAATAAAAGACTCTTCTGAACCGTCCAAGATCAGTGTTGTGTCATCTGCAAACTGACTCAATTTAAACTCTGTTCCATTTATCTTTATACCTGCTATTTTTTTTTCCTTCTAATAGCTTCAGCAAGTACCTCAACGGAGAGGACGAATAGATAAGGCAACAAAGGACAGCCTTGCCTAACTCCTCGACTAGGTTGAAAGAAATTACTTGACCAGCCATTATTCAAGATACACCTTTCAATATCACTGTAAAAGAGTTTGGTCCACCTTAGCAGCGACGAACCAAGACCAAAATGTTGTAAAGTTTTATTTATAAAAGACCAATCTAAGGTATCAAAAGCTTTCTCAAAATCGTGGAAGAGTAGAATCCCTGGGGTGTTGTTTTCTGCTGTGTGCTTAATAATGCTGTCTATGGTGCGTATATTCTCGCTTATATTTCTGCCTCTTATAAAACCTGTTTGGTCTTCAGAAATAAGTTTAGGAAGAAACGCCTTAAATCGACTTGCAACGGCTTTCGACGCAATCTTATAATCACAGTTTTAAAAGTAGTGTTATTGGTCGCCAATTCTTAATTGAAGTCAGGTCAGCATCCTTTTTCGGTATGAGTTTAACAATTCCACGTCTTTGTGATATTGAAAGACTACCTGTATCGTATGAGTAGTTAAGAGCCTTGATTAAAATTTCTCCAATATCATTCCAGAAAACTTTGTAAAATTCACAAGGGAGGCCATCTGTGCCTGGCGTTTTTTCAGATACCATGTCTTTTAAAGCTCCTAGACATTCTTTCAAGTTAAGGGGTCCTTCGCAAAAGAGCTGCTCTTCATTATTTAGAAACGTTCCATTTTGTAGAGGCGAAAAAAAGGTTTCTGCAGAATCTGCATTGACCTTAGAGCTATAAAGAGTTTTGTAGTAGGACTCACACTCTGATAATATCTCTTTGTCTGACAAAATTAATATATCTTCATCGTCTTTCAGTTGAGTGATTGTGCCTTGTTTGCAGTGCCTTTTCTCAAGATTGAGAAAATATGCAGTATTTTTTTCACCTTCGTTGTACCACCGAGATTTTGACCTTAAAATCGCACCTTTTGTTTGGTATTCAATTATTGTCTCTAATTCACACCTTTTCCTTTCTAACTCTGTCCAATTTTTCTGTTTTTGTTTTCCGTCCGAAAGAGTATCGGTCAATTGTCCTTCTAACACCTTAATTTTTCTTTCAACTTCAATTTGTTTTGATCCTAAATTCCTTTTCTTTGTTGCACGGTATTTCATTGATGCTTATCTCACTTTCATCTTTATCATTTCCCATAGAAGGTTTGGATCAACAGTGTCATCTTTCTCATATTCTTCTTTGGTTTTTACTATAACTGATTTGATTTGATCTACGTAATTTTTATCTGATATAAACGAGGTGTTGAGTTTCCAGAACCCTCGGCCTCTTGTGTTGGAGTGGAGTGAAATGTGTAAAGTAATCATAGAATGATCCGTTTTGTAGCCTTGTAATATATCAGCATTGATAGTGTTGCAAAGCGTGCATTGACTAATTAGAAAAAAGTCAAGTCTACAGTGGATTTCATGTTTCCTTTGCCGCCATGTATATCTCAGAGAGTTCGGATTTAGAGCTCTCCAGACGTCAACTAGGTCTAAGTTTTCAGAGAAGTTATTAATAACTTCCAAAGATTTATAATGAGTTCTGGCAAGGCCGCCTTTTTTGTCTTTCTCAACATCCAAAACCAAATTAAAGTCACCTACTATAATGTCCTCACAATTGAAGTCCGTTAAATGCTCAAAGAATGGTGTGAAAAAATTTGGATTGTCATCATTTGGAGCATAGATATTTGCCAGTGTTATCTGTTTCCCACTTGAGTTTAAGTCACATATCACAAAACGTCCCTCCGGGTCGACATAACTTTTAGAGTTGAAAAGCAAAATTATTGTTAAATAATATTGTGACACCTGCCTTTTTGCTAGAACAGCAGCTGAAAAGAGCTTGATAGCCCCATTCAGCTCGCCAGTCATGCATGCTGCTGTCCCAACAATGCGCTTCTTGAACAAGGAAGATTGAATATTTTTTTCTCGGAGCCATTTGAAAGTTTCTTGTCGTTCTACCTTGTCTCCCAAACCTCTAATGTTTATTGACACTATCTTAAGATCCGTTTTTTTGCGCTGGTTTGTGTCAAATATGTCGTACAGAACTGGTGGCACTCCATCAAAAGACGTTTAACTTGAACACAAAAATAAACACTTACATGAAACGTGCCGAAAATAATCCAAAAAAGGTAAACATAAACAAAAACAGACACACAGTAGATATTAAAAACATTAGTAAGGCACGGCGAGAAGTAGCAAACAGCTTGGTAGTTTAACGTTTAGTTAGTTGCGACCGTTACGTACCGCCCAAAATTTTCCTCTAACAAATAACTTGTCTGGTTGTGAAGCGCTGAAAGACGCGGGGATATCGTCTTTCATGCTAGTTTCAAGGTCTCGATCTGAGGTTTCCTTCTGTCAACTATTTCGCTTGGAAGATCCCTGAACATTTGATTTCCGGTTCCCTGCAGGCGGCGTCCCAGGGTTAATAACTTCTCGCAGTCTTGAAAGCGCAAGAAGTGAGCGAGAATCGGTCTTGGTTTTCCGTCTCTTCTCTTCCCGACGCGATGTACTCTTTGCATCTCTACATCCCTGGCATTTAAAAAGCCAAGTTCTTGTTCCAAGAAATTTCGTAGAACTTATTCGGTGTCTTCTCTTGTAGCAGTCTCTTTGACGTTCATAAATTCGATGTTTTCGCGTCTCAAGTACGCTTCAAGATAAAGATTTTTTGTGTGTAGGTCATCCGTTTTCTTTTCAAGGGCTCTCGTTTGATGTGTCAAATTGGCCAATTCTGCCTCAGAGGCTGCCTCTTTTGCAGTGACGTCTTCAAGATTCTTTTTCTACATCTTAATGTTATCCTTCATGACAGCTATTTCATGTTCGTTGCCATGTTGGGCATCCTCCAGTACGTTTGTTCTTGACTCTAAATTTTCTAATTTTTCTTCAATCTTCTCCAAGGAATTTTCAAGATGTTGTCACCTTCTTCTTCGACAGAACTATTCTTAACTTGACCTTTAGCTTTCTTTTTTTCTGGAGAGTTGTTGGAGTCTTCTGAGGAATTAGAGGATCTATTTCTACGTCTTGACATATAACGTTCCAATACATTGGCCATTTATCCTTTTCGAAAATTGCTATCGAAGGCGGACGACAAACGCAAACGTCCTATTCCGCCATTACTCGATTAAGTTGCGGTGATAGGAAATTGTTATCGCGTGAAATTTTCGCGCCTTGATGATGACTGTCAAACGTCAGTACTCAATGGGAGTGATTGACAGCTGAGATTAAACGGTGAATTCTTCAAATTCCTTCACGGTGCGGTGAATTGAAGACATTGAACCAATTGTCAAATGTTTGAGCAAATTCGAACAAAAATGTAACTTACTCCGGAGAATAACAAGGTAAAAAAACCAAGCAAATTACGGAAAGCACGGATGCGCAGCTTAAAGACGAACACGACAAATTAACAACAATAGCGTGAAGGTTTATTGAACAGAAATGCTCAAAGTTCCAGTGACGAAAGTCGCTGAGTCGATAAGATTATAAGGTCGATGAAAATCGATGAAAGACAATGAAAATTGATGTTAGTCGGTTTGAACTGAAAGGCGATAAGAAATAAATAGAAACTGATTTAGCTAAGCTATCTTAGAGTAACAAAAAAGGGAATATAAAAGGCTAAAATAAACGCTAATAGTGTCGAAAAGCATAACAATAAAATCCAATAGCATTAAAATCAAATAAGCTAACAACGATAATCAAGATGATACGATGATAGAAACTTTATTGTAGATCAATCAATAAATCCTTGCCTCCGTGCTAAGAACTGACGATTAATAGCGAATTGAAAAACTGAATACTATGAACTTATCTAGCACTGAAAGAATAAAACGAACGAAACTAACCTAAAAAACCTAAACCGATTACTAGAAAAACTAGAAACAAGAAAATAGTAAAAACTCACTTTGGTTTACACACGCACCAATGCTTGACTTGACTAATGAGCTCTGACTAAGAACTTGACGGTGAGCACGAGTGTAGACTGAATTAAATCCAGATGGATGACTGAGACGTTGACTCGACGAAGTCTACACTAGAACTGAATTACTTAGCTGAAAACGCTAAAACTTATGATTAGCAAAAACGTGCTTGGCAAACCTAGAAAAACATAACGCATTTCCTTTGGGGGCGCTAAAGCAAAGCGCAGGAAACCATAATAGCTATGACTGACCTTATCTATGAAGGTGCTAATCTCTAAAGCAATACCGAAACACCAATGTAGCGATGGCGGGTAAAATATACGGAAGGACATCACGTTTCAAACCAACAAGGGTAACCCAGCACCATGTTTGTAATTGTTTGTGTGATTTGCTTGATCCCCGTGTATCCACACCAGCTATTAGCACCATCTGGGCAATGCTGCAGATGCAACTTTCTGTCTTCTGATGATGGGCAATGAAACAAACTTGTAAGTGTAGCTGTCTTCATTCCTGAGAGATTATCAGAATTGCTTCTGAGGGCAATACAATAATAGTTCTGTAACTTGTCAATCATGTTGTTTGTCAGTCTTCCTCTCCAACCCATTCCTTTTTTGTCCTTTTTTAGTTCACGTAAAGTGGTACCGTGTCTTCTGCATATTTTCAACACATCCTTTCTTCTGCACTTCAATATCATAAATCATGTTCTGATCTTTTAATTAAATTAAATCTTTTACTGTCTTCATCCCCATAATATTCAGAATACAGAACCTTGTGTTTCTCTATAGACCAACTGAAGATCTCCAAGGCATCTTCTGGTGCCATATTTGGGGCTGATCCTCAATAATTTGCCTGACATTTTGGCTCGTGATCTGCCCTCCATGCTGCATTTTCTGAGGTGTCAGCATCATTTTCATGTTCTCTGCACTTCTTGCAAACTTTGCTCAAAGGTTCAACATCCAGAACCTTTCCAGTATCCATGCTAATGGCACTGACACAACCATTTAGGGAGGAAAATCCTTTTCTTTGCCAGGTGCCACCACAAGATACACCACACTTGACTACACCATCCTGAAAATCTGGTTTTATGCTATGAATTTCTTTATCCGCACCGGCCATTGTTTCGACTGCCACGCTTTTGTTGCTTTGAGCAACGCTTGGTTGTGCAGAGCATACGGTGTTTGCCTTGGAGGTTGAGGCATGTTTATCAGCCGACAAAATCGTTTTGCTGCTGCAAGCTCACAACCAACTGATCGCATGGCATACACAAGTCTCCAGTTGACCTCAAAACATTGCTGGTTAGGTATTTTGAGAGACGTGAAGAAGTCCTTCACCTAGCCACATGAAGTACAAAACAAGCGAACATGGCTGGCACATCCCTTCTGTTCAAGAGTGCTCTTGCAAAATTAAACTGCATTCAAAGCACTCCTTACAAGGCAAACTTCTGAATACAGAGTCCAGTACAACCATGTCGACAAAACGAAATCCAGTTATGGATCTGTACTTGCTTTCCCACAATCTGGCAATTTAGACTGCTTGGGGAGTGGAACTTTCCTTCGGAGTTGCTTTTGGTTTGGTCTGCAGTGGAAGCTTCGCTGACACACGTATGTTTCTTCCTTGAATGCTGATTTTCACAGAATTTATGCTTCTTCGAATATCCAGAGCAAGCTTTCGGTATCTTTTTCAGGCAAGAAAGATAAATTTCCGAGAACAGTAAGCTACAAAGTATAAAAATCCAGAAGGATGCGACCAAAATGGTGGATAAAGCAGTGTGATATTTTTCAAGTTTGCTTTTCATGTATGCCTAATTCAAATGCCCCAGGCAAAGCAAATGGAGACTTTTGCATAAGGGAGGGGAGCCATGGTTATTTTTTGGTTCGGTGAATGAGGCCTTAGCATTTTTTTTTTTTTATTGTTTCTTGCTGTAAAAAAAAATCGTTGCCATAGCCGTTGTTATGGAAAAATACCATCATTCTCGGGAATCTTGCTTAAATTTCCCTTTCAGAACAGAACTGGGAATGAAAGAACAATAATTAAGGATGGCAAACTCACTGAAATTAGAAATTAGCAATTTCCAGTAAAAAATGCGAAATTTATAGTGAAAGACAACCTTAAGTCACGTTCTTATGTATGATAACAATTATTGCAAATAATAATAATAATAATAATAATAATAATAATAATAATAATAATAATAACTACTTGTATAGCACTTATCCACTCCTGTTTTAAGCGCTTTACAAAGATGAAAAGAATTCATGTCTGTTTAAAATAATTCCTTAAAAGATTAGTCTTAAGTTTACGTTTAAAAAGATTTAAATTGTTACCAGAACGAATGTCAACAGGTAGTTTGTTCCAGAGTTCTGGGGTTGAAACAACAAAAGCTCTGGAGCCATATCACTTGAGATTAAAGTTGACAGGACACAGGCAAAATGCGTAAGACAACCGGAGCGTTCTTAAAGTTGAATAGCAGCGTTCCTAGATGTCGCTGTCAACTTAACAAATTGGAAAATTAATATTTTAGCCAATTGTAGGAACTCGTACATTAAAAAAATGTTCATTTATGCACAGCAAAAAATGTTTACCACCACATTTTGTTGCAATTGATGATAAACACAACCATTTAAAAAAAAAAACGCAGAATGAATGGCTTTTCCCGGAAATAGTTACAAAACTAATCGAGGCGGGACAACATAAATACAGGAACACTTGAGAACAGTAACAACAGCTTTTCGTTCCGAGTCATAATAAACAGAATAAATATGACAAAATGAAAGAATACACACGTCCATCCAGCTCGAGGACCACATGAGTAATTGATTTTAATGATAATTGAGTGAACTGATTTTAACAAAAGAGGGAGAAAGTTTGTCAATAATACACACACTGACTATCTGATATATGGGCTAAATGTGTTTAAGAGTGTACCATCTACCAATAATATTTGGTTATTAACCAGCCTTCTGATAGGGTGCGATAAAATAGGTGGTTTTCACCTCACACATCGTCACGCAAGTGAAAAAATAAAATCCTCAACCATTCAATAGATAAAGTCAAGAAATTGATATGTTGTAGAAGAGTTATACATAAACAACGTGTGAAAGCCACAGGGCTGTGCGATATCTCCTAATCGAGTTATTCGAGAAAATGTACCACGGAAAATTACAGAGTTTAGTATGGGACGCCATGTTGGTGCCCCGTCTGATGGGCACCAACATGGCGGCCGGAAACCAACAAAAACATCTGGAGTTTACCTTGGCTATTTCAAAGCCTTTCTTCTCTCTGCTGAACTTTCACACATTGACATTAACGCTTCTATTACATGTTAGCTGGTCAGACCTAAAAAAAACACACGAGGCGAATCGATGTTTTCATGTACGTGACATGTTTAGAGCAGCAATCCTTCTGTCACGCACTGCGCAAAAATCTAAAATTCAAACTGCTCTATTTTCAAAACAAAGAATGCTATCCTGCTGAAAACAAGCAAGCCGATGGAAATTTAGATTTTCTTATATGTGATGAAGATAAAAACCCAAAATTGTGTTAAGTTATGAATTTCAGTTTTTTATGACGTCATGTGAAAACCAAGAATACAGAACTTGTGGCATTTTCAGGGTAGAGTGTGCAGTAAATTATGCAAATGATGCTTTTTTTCCTGAGCTATTTTAAGCTTGTTTTACTAGGTTTCAGGGGAAGAAAACCACTTTTTGTGCTACTCTTAAGACAATTTGAACATAAAGGAACAATAATTTAGCATCTTTGTATAAATCGGGATAAAAAAAGTTAAATCAGGTTATTAGAAACCGAACCAAGGTCTTATGTGCCACCTTGGCCCAAAGTGGATAGGTTACAAGTAACATATACAACATCATTCAACAGATGTAAAAGAACTACTTGTGGCTATTCACGTGGGTGGTTCTGTGTTGGTGTAAAGGTACTTGCCAACTTAGAAGTAGCCAGTGACTTCATTTATCCCCAATTATAGTGACTTGTTAATAATAAAAAAAAAATACGGAAATAACTGGGAATTTGCAGCGGCCTGCATGTACATTGCATCCACACAGTGGTTCTTCGTCTATTGATTCCAGTGATTTCAGATCGAATTGTGTGAGGGGGAAAACTGGAAAACTGATTGAAAAACTCTTAGATTAGGGGTGTGAGAACGACCAACAAACTTGAACAACAACCCAAATATGCCCTCTAGTCCTATATTTGAACCTTGTCCACAATGACAGCAGGGCCAAAGAATACAACTGAACTATGAACTGTGTCAATGTCATTTCATCTGAACCAATTAAACCCTTTCACCACTGCAAACGGTTGAGTGCAAGAACTTGAAACTGACGAAAGAATTGCCATGAGGACTTCCAACGGCACAGCCAAACTGATAGCTTCCCTGGTACTCAACAACAGTGTAATACCGCTTGTCTGGATAGAGGGCAGTGTAAGGCTGCTCAGCTCTTGTTTATGCAGTTCCAAAATCATGTGGCATTGGAAGGCATGACCACTATTTAGGCTGGGCACTGGCGACTCAGCCTCAATGGGCTCTTGCAAAAAGTAGAGAAATACACCACAGTCATATGTGCTCTGCTGTTGTGGAACATTTTCTGGGGTGTTTGTTGCAAACAGCCACTGCTTTGCATCTACGTGGTTGTCAATTTCCTGTAGGATTCTCCCCATCTTAACAATGGCATCTTCAGTGGATGGCTTAGTAAAGATCCCACCTTGCTGTCCAAAACAATAATTGGTGTTTCTTTTGGAAGAGCAACAAGGAAAAAAACAATGTTCTTGTTCAATTTCTGGTGTGTAATTTGATCAATTCGATAATGCACTCCCATGACTGCTGAGTACTGTTAGGTGTTTTAGCGAGATAGCTTTCTTCATCAGCGTTGTACTCATCTTTGTCATGAGTAACATCAAGAAATTTTTACAGTGAAGTGCTGAATAGCTTTTCTTTTCCAGGTGTGCCACTTGCTTTCTTCTTTTAGGGCACTGTCTCAGTACCTTCTGGATCTGCCACATTATTTTTTTTCTCTTATCTCTTAAGTTGCTGGATGCATCTAAGGCTGTCTGACACTTTCTTGGACAACCGCTTACTTCACCCAGGAATAGAGGTTTCTTTTCGCAACGAAATCAACATCCTAAGAGAAAAAAGGGAAAATATTTTCAATACAGCAGAGAGGATTGTGCAGAAATTGGGAAAATGGCAAGTGAAAATGGAAACAAGAAAACCCTAGAATGTTTTGCTGAAGAATTTCTAAGCTTAAAAGAAAGTACAGTGTGTACCTTTAAAAAGGCATTTCGAGGGCAACTTTCTGCACAAACAAGACAAGGAAATGTTCAACTGGTCACATCCCTGGAAACGTAGAAACGTGGCTGACCACTGTTCCTTTACGACCTGGACAGCAAACTGACAGCATTTTTACAAAACCTCAGGTCTAGAGGTGGTGTAGTGAACGGATGCATTGTTTCAGTTGCTGCAAAAGTGCTGATTAGCAGCAATCCGTCGATGTGTGACAAGTACCTCTCATTTACACCCACGTGAGGATGGACTCGATCTATTTAGAGGCGTTGCAACTTTTCACGGCATGCAGGTACGACAACTAAACCACCAGTTCCAAGAGGATTTTATGATGATTGCAAGCTAACTTACCTCTCGGACATGCTCTCAATGGAAAAGAAGTGCTACTGCCTGTTGATCGGTATCAAGACATTTACGCAAACAATTAATTAAACAGCATCAGTTGTGAAACTTAACGGCAACATTTCTCTTTGGAGTCTGCAGAAAGGAATATTTAATTTACATGGATAGTGAGGTCAAAGAGAAGAAAGGAAAAGAAAAGTTGTTAATTGCAAGAATCATTCTGATGAGTTCTCATATAGATTCAGCAGGAAGTGATTTCCTTTGACGGGTGTTTAGAAAATGGTTTGATCAAATTCAGGTACATGTTAAATAACATTGACAAAGAAATGAAGTGTCTCACTCAAAGATGCGAATTTAAAGTGAGTCAAAATGCAAAATTTTCGCAAAATCACGAAATGAACGTGTCGCAAGAATGTCATGTAAAAAGGTAGTGTTTGTTGTCGAAAGAAAAGTTGTTAATTGTAAGAATCATTCTGATGAGGTCTTATATACATTCTGCAGGAAGTGATTTGCTTTGACGGGTGTTTAGAAAATGGTGGCAGGCTGCCTTTGTTGTGAGGAACGTTGGTATATAGTGAAGAAACATCCAGGCTGATGAGGAGGGTGTGGTCCGGTAGAGGTCCCAGTTTCTCGAGTTGAAGAAGTGTGTAGTATCTTTTATGTAGAAAGAAAAAATGTGAACAAGGGGCTTCTGGTGGTATGTTATAATAGGAAGCAAGACGCTGTGGGAGGGTATACTTGGGGCATCGTTGTATCAGGTGTATTTGAGCATTCAGAAAAAAACAGTCATTAACTGTGTTTGCAAGGACCACCGTGACAAAATAAAAGTACTGGATCCTGTGGTAAAGAATTTAATCAGCAAAAAAATTGGACAACTAATAATCTAAAAAAGAGCAAGGCTGATTTCACAGTCAGGGAAGTATATTTTTCCAATATTTCGAAAGGCATGGTCTTTCTTCTTCAGGGTATGTATGAGACTTTATCTGTGGCAAGAGACGTTACAATTTAAATAGATATGTAAAAAGTTACAATGGAATGGTTCTCTTAGTGTGTCTAGATTGACATGAAGATTGTAACAAGCATTCATGTTTGCCAGTAGCCTTAGTGTAAAGGTCGGTGGTGATAGCGCCATTATGAAGAGACACACTAACATCCAGGAAGGGTATACATCTGAAAGAATAATTGGATGAAAATTTAATGGGGGGTTAAACTCATCACCAGTAGATAAGTGTGGAGAAGGTGCCTGTAAGGTCTGTGGGGGAGCCGCAAGCATGCGCAAAAGGGTAACCATGACAACCCTGTGAGCGGCAACCACCCAGGTAACGTCACACTGAATACTCAGTGGAATATTGAATACTTACCCAGAGGGAGGGGAGGGACGGGAGCAAAGCTTTTTCCTGTGATTGTACACGCGGCACAACACGAGCAAAATGGTTGACGTCAACAGGGGAGCTGTAAATTTACTGAGGCCCCGCAAAACCCTCGGGCCGCCCCTCCTAAATTAAGGGAGTGGACCGCTGGCCAGCATTGACTTGAGTTTAACCTTGCCTAAATTACATTTAGCCCCATTTAAACTCATCACCAACAGATGAGTGTGGAGAAGGTGCCTGTAAGGTTTGTGGGAGAGCCGCAAGCATGTACGAAAGGTAACCATGACAACCCTGTGAGTGGCAACCTCCCAAAAAGAACTCCAAGGGGTGCTTGGAGAACAAAAAGCCTGCGAACAGGGAAAAAGGGACCCGGTTCCCCCAAAAACCCTCAAGCACCCACCCGACATCCCGGATACGAATAAGAAAGAGCTACTCACCGCCTGTGATGCCGTAAAAGCCTAACACATAATCGGCAACCGTCAAAAAAGCTCAAGACTCAGAGCAGCCACTGCAGCTACCGCATGAGTCCAGGATACCTATCACTGCTGCGGGACAGGTCAAACGATTGGAGGCTCTAATGCGTAGTGACCCTGAAAAAACAATGCTGCATGCAACGGGGACTCAGAACGTGGAAACGACGAAACAGAGCAGCTGTTATGCCAACTGGCTAGAAAGCTGAGCCAGCGACTCTGATGGCGTCCGGATGTAGAGCTGATAAGCGTTACTGGACCAGCGACCTAAGGCCTGAATGAAATGGTCAGGGACTCCGTTGCGAGCAGCCACAGTCGCCGCCTCAATACAAAAGCTATGACTTTAAAAGGAGCCGGAGATACCAGCTGCAGACAGAATTCTACGAAGCCAATCAGTAAGGGCCGCACGAGATAGAGGTCTACCATCTTGAAAAATTCAATTTTTATTTTTCACACGTACAACAAGGTTCAGTACAATACATAAAAAACAAACATTTATATTACAAAGGAGGATTAAAAAGAATTAGGATAAATTTGTTTGGTTTATTGTGAGCAGTGCCCAAAGGAGCATGCTGCTTTCGAGTTGGGCACTGCTTACGATGGAAGAGAAAATTATTTTGGTGGAAGAGAAAATTATTTGGAAAGGTTTGAAAAAGAAAAAAGAAAAAGAGCGTGTTTAACGAATGGATGACGGTGAAGAACTCTACATTACTTTTGGTTTATAAGCAAATTTTTTCCTGTTTTTTGTTTTAAACGAAGAAGCAGAGTTTGATTGCTTAATGCTACAGTCTATTGTTTCTCATATTTGTGATGCTGCGAATTGAAAAGTATGTTTACCGTAGTTAGTACGTCTTTTTGGTCTGCTAAAATTTTGTCGAGATGAAAATCGGGTATTGTACGAGTGCTGAGAGGATGCTGTGGAAATAGAGTCTGCAAAAACAGGACATATTTGATCATTTATTATTTTGAACGTGAAAATGGCAACCTTGAGTTTGAATGCATTGTCAATGGTTAGAATTCCCAGTGGATTGAAGTAAACAGTGGCATATTCTCTTTTGTGAGCAAAGAATATATTTTTTACACATTTGTTTTGGGCGGTACGAATTTTGTTGAGACAGGTGGTGTAGGTGTTGCCCTAGCTCATTAAACCATAGTTGATGTAAGGCCCCAGCTTATTAAACCATAGTTGAGGTAAGGAAAAAGGAACAGAGGTCCAGCCCCCTTTCCCCGAACGTTTAGATAGGTGATAAGAGACTGGACAGCACAATGCGGGGAATTGCCTCTACCGATGTGAATAAAGCACCCCTTGCGAAAGGGGTCCGTCTTAGCTGCCTTGAGGCGGACACGAAGCAGAGTAGGCACCTCATAGGAGTCGAAAGCTATGTCTTCCAAGGTGAGATGAACCTCTGGAGAAAAGCTGGCCAAAGTTGGGACAGTAAACTCAGGAGAGCGTAGGAAACCAAAATAGGCCAAATTGCACGCAGCCCAGAACATAGTGTGATCAGGAATGTTCAAGTCCAAAGATTTGAGAACAATTCACAATGTACTATACATGACAGGGTGAAGGGTGGCCCTGGAGTCACCCCGGAAACATTTGATACCACGGCGCACTCGTTGCAACCTGAGAAAGTTAACAAGAGGTTCAGAAAAGCCTTGTTCAATTTGAAGAGCGCAGACCACAGACAAATACGCTTTTATTGTAGCATGACACACTGAGGAGGACAAGTGAGTGACGAACAAGCACAAAGTCCATTCTTCGGTGGGGCACGGAGACCCGTACGATCTAAGTCTTCCCAGCTGGGTACAAAATCCTATAAACCTCCTCCGACCAGAAGCATAGGAACTACGCGTGGTCGGAGCTAGACTGTCCCGAAGGAAGTGGTGGCATCGCACTTCGAGAGTGGACGGGCTAATTCCTCCAAAAGGTGGACTGGGATTGGCACAGGGTAGGTCTGAGCGTCTGGAACCAGCTGTCGAAACTCCTGCGTCTGAAAGTGAGAGCGCATTAGCAACCTTGTTAAGAACACCTGGTACATTCTGAGCCGTAAAAGTGAAGCTGAAAGATACATTATACAAGGAATCTTAGAGGTCCTAGACGAAAGAATGTGAGCCACAGCTTCGTTATCGGAGCGAAACAAAATATGCTGGCGGAACCAGAGGGCCCCAAACATGAGAAGCTATAATCACCGGAAACAGCTCCTTATAACCAATTGACTGTTTGGATTGGCAAGGTGCCTAAGCTCCACTTAACCATTCTCCTCTGAAGTAGGCCCCAAAACCCAAAGCGCCAGCGGCGTCTGAAGTGACTTCCAAGTCAGGGGCAGATGACATGCCTGGGTAAAGCCAAAAGCTGACCCCATTCCAGATGGAGAGAAATTCATCCCACCACTGAAGGTCCAGATAAAATTCAGAATTCAAACGACTGGGATGGTCCCAACGTCAAAAGCAGCACAGAAGATCTATCATCCGTCGAAGAAAGGTGCGCCCAGGCCAGACCACTTTTGCAGCATGATGCAAATTTCCAATAAGGGACTCCAACTGAGCCCGGGGACACCACCGATGGTGGTGCAACGAGGCGATCAGCTCCCTCAAAGCCACTAGCTTTTCCTCTGGAAGACGCGCGTACTGCTCCACGGAGTCCAACTCAATGCCCAGGACCACCAGCCGAGTTGATGGGCCAACACACTTGCCAAGGTGAAGAGGAAGGCCTAATTTCTGGCAAACGGACAAGGCAGTTTGTAAATTGAGAGCACACTGAGTGGAATTGGGTGGTCCTGCGGTGATAAAGTCATCGAGATAGTGGAGCAGATCTGAAAGGTGATGCCTATGTAGGAGGATCCATTCAACCATGTCTGCAACGGAATTGAAGATGAACAGAGCCGATCAGAGACCAAAAGGCAGCGCTAAGTCAACAAAATAATTGCCCCTCCATGTCATGCCTTAGAGGAAACGATCATCAGGGTGCACGGCAATGTTGCGATACGCTGCTTCGACATCAAATTTTGCCATCAACGCCCCAGGCCCATACTTAGAAACCATAAGGATAATCTGATCGACCATAACGTACTGAAGGGAAAACTCCTCGGGGTCAATGCCATCGTTTACACTGTAGCCACTAGGAGAGGACAGATCAACGATTAGACGCCACTTCCCTGGCTGACCTGTTTTAGTGTGACTCCGAAGCCGTTGATGTGTAAGTTTGGTAACGAAGGGGAAGCGAAGAGGCCCGCAACCCTGAGGAGGGAAACCTCTTTAGCCAAGTAGTCGTCCATCACCGAAGGGTGCTGGCTAGCTGAGGGTTTGTTTGCTTTAGCTGACTTAAGATTTTAAGCTAAAATGAAAGCCCAGCCGAAAACCATGGCGAAGACCACTAATAACGTAGGAGACAGCACTTTGATCAGGGTACCCTGCCAATTCACGTGCAAATTCTGCCACCTTTAGGGGGCTCACCACCGATACCAGATGCAAGGACGGGAGAACTAAGAAAAGAAAAACAAGACACACATTACCCTGTGCCAATACACTTTATTAGAAAAAGATATCGAAAAAAAAAAACAACAATCAAGCTGAACCTAGTCAGACACAAATGATAAAAAACAACAGACTACAAGCAATAACAAATTTTCTAAGGTAAGTTCGCAAACATGTGTTTACAGGAAAACATTAAATAAAGGCCTCCTTCACTATCAAAGTGATTTTGATGCCCGTTACAAACGGGCACTTCTTGTGACTATGTTAAACCGTGCCCACTGTCTTTCATCTTCACCGGATATATTTGCTGAAGAATGTGACAATTTGAGAAAAATCTTCTTGAAACTGAAGTACCCAGAGAAGCTCATTAATTCCACCATGACTAAATTCATCGAGTCACGAAATCAACAGCAGGTTCACGTTCAAAGAAATGCACCCGTTCGGATTATTCTGCCATTCAAGGATCAAAGATCAGCCGGCATTGTACGTAGACAGCTGTCTGATCTTGGAAAGAAAATAAACAGTGGTATACGCCCAGTTTTCACAAGCAAGAAAATTGCCGACGACATCAGAGTAGCTGAAGCCAAACCACCTTTAATAAATTAACAATGCGTTGTTTACAAATTCAAATGTGATCTGTGTGATGCGGATTATGTTGGTTATACTCGCCGACACCTTTGCCAACGCATTGATGAACACAAGCACTCGGCTATTGGAAAACACCTGCGTGACTCTCACAATCAGAAGAACAAAGACCTCACTGAACAATTCACTATACTGAAGAAATGTCAGGGGAAATTTGAATGCTTGATCTACGAAATGCTTTTTATCCAGGAAAAGAAATCCAAACGGAACACTCAATCAGACTCAATAAAAGCGAAATTATTTAGTACCTAATTAACACTCACTACATTCCACATTGTAGGTTTTAATCACGTGCAACGAGACTTCACCCGCGTACTTAACCCATTAACGGCCGAGGCCCCCAAAACCGGCTGATATTTTCTGCACGCCTGCGCTAGGTTCCTGCCTCCCCTAGAAGGGATAATTTTGTCCTCTATTGTTCTAATTGTCTTAAGAAAAGACTGACTAATCAGAATCTATCGTCTGCACATATATTTTTAGGTCTTAAGGGGGTCTAGACACAAAAAGGTTTTTGTCCTCCAAAAAATATCAGATTTCATCGATAATGGCGGGCCACGCGCTTTACACTTAAATATTCAAGACGCCAATTTCACTTTTTCGGAAGGAAAACACGCCTTTTTGAAACGGTAAATCGAAAGAGGAGCTTCTAAGGAATACTTGACAGTTTCAACAGCAAAAATCCAAGTATTAACGGTGTAGAAATTATGCTTCAAGGAAAATTTGTAGTTTTACTGAGGCGACGAGTTGGCGGACATCTCAAATCATTATTTTCGCCATAGACTTTCTTGGTAATGTTCGAGTGTTTCTCGCAATACAACTCACAAAGAATTACAGGTTTGATTGTGAATTTGTACTGAAATACTATTCTAATTGATCGATTCTTCGTATTGCGAACAGTTTTAGCAAAAATTTTTAAAAAATGTGCCCCGCACGGGTCGATAAATTCACTTCAAAATTGACTCGCAATTCCTTCAAATCGCTTGCGAGTCGGCCACCTCGCGGAAAAAATTATATGCGTTGTCTTCTTAGACCTATACAAAGACTTATTTGAATAAATTTTTCATTTAAGAAAGCTTTATTGCCTGTTTTTCGTTCTATTTTCATTGATGAAATGTGACGACTGTTTTATCTTGGGTAAACAAACACGTGTTCTCGAGAGCAGATCAAATTACTGCCATGTGACGCAAGGATCAAATTTCATCGAATTTTCGAAATTTTTACCTTCAGGTTTGATTTTTGGGTAATCTTTAATTCGCAGCTGGGGTGTTTTATTCGACAATTAGAAATTCTAGCTATTCTAGACCAAAGGAGTGCTGTTTCTTTGACCCAGTAAGTTGTCAATTTTTACTGCACATAAGGTTAATTATTAACAATATGCTAATTTGTGAAACTGTCGAAAACACGTGGGCTGCAATGGGTTAATATATAAGAACTTTTAACAATCTGACTTTTTAGAATTTGAAAATGATCAAAACGTCATTCAAAACTTTTATCGTTGATTTTTATTCTTAAATGTTCATCGAAAGCATCTGTTATTATAAGTTCGCAAAGATTGGCAAAGTTGCACAAGTATTGACATGCCCAATCCAGAGCAACATGAAGAGGGCTGAGCCAACAGTTACATAAGCACACTAGGGACGACGCGATTTGCTCCCCAAGGACGACCCCCCAGCAGAAGGAGACGATGAACTCCGCTTTCCGTCTCCATGATTACCCTTGGAGGAATTTGGGCAAGCCGTAGCCCTATGGGAGCGTAGCGGCAAATGGACAGAGGGGAGGTGCAACGACCCCTGTTCCACGAGATACAAACCACCAATCCCGTGAGCTCCCAGGCTGGCAAATGGGAGGAGGTGGATGAACGAGCAGAGGAGCCAGCAACATGGAAATTGAAGAGCTGCACGTTCATACATGACTAGTCGGTGAACTGCGTAGCCGCCGCGTGCACCCGAAAGGCCTGATAGTAAGCCACGAAAACTCGACCGGTAAAGTGGAGATGCGCACGAAGAATGAGTAGCAGATACTGTATTAAATACTTCCACCGATACGGGAAATAGGAAACGAGAATTAGGCTGTATATTGCAAAAGCTTCAGACCAAGTCGCGTGGCGTGGTGTGGCTAACACTGAGAAGTTAAAACTTAATGGCCATCCTGCAAGAGCTGAGGTTCGGGTTCCTTGAGCTGCAAATTGGCTGGGAGAAGTTCGCTCAAATTGATGTACTTCCCGGCCAAAATCTGTGACACCAATTTAATGGGAACCGGAGAAAAACCAGGCCCAACGACAAAGGGCTGATCAGCTATCGGCGAAGGAGCATTTTTGCACATGTTCTTTCTGCACAAATACCCTTATTTTTTAGCTGGGATTTCTGTGACAGACGTTTCAGCTTTTTCACTGTGATTCTTTTGGGCATATGATTGTGTTAAAAGTTACCCATGTTATTTAGCACAATTATTATTTTTGATAAAAATAAACTTTGCTTTATGAGATCTCAATTCAGTTTTCTTTATTTACACCGGTACACCACTTTCCTTTTGTAGAGTAGGTACAGTTACCTGCACAGTTTTCTCTGACACGTTACTACGATCTTCAGACACAATTACAACAGATTTTGCTGATGGTGTACAATTGCAAACATTGAGCCACCTTAAGTAATTTGCCCTGACTATTTGGTAATATTAAACATTTTAATATTTTAATATTCGTTGAATCAGAAACCGCAAAAGGAAATCTAGATATTCTAGTCCAACAGTGCTTACATTACACATAATAAAACATGCATTTATGTCCACACAGACACGTTTCTATTTGGATTTCATATGAAAACAGTACTTTGTAGTAAACTTTTTGGGTGTTCTTGCATCATTTGTTTGAAAACCACTGCTCCAATCATTTTAATACGTGTAAGTGGATGACAAAACGTTTTAATTTTATTTCATGTTAATATATGTCCAAAATGTGAGAAACATGTCTCTGATATCCAGAGGGGATCTGTGACAGAGTACAGGTTTTACGTTGACCATGTCGTTTTTGGAAAACAATGAGAACGACAATAAGTTATGGCTTGTACACGTAGTGTGTGAATCCAACTCACTAGCCCCTTGCCAATTGACACTAAACATGAAAAACTAACAAAGCAATCGATGTTGTAAAAAATCAAGTTTGGTGTGGTACTGTATTTTATCTTCGGTGGCCACAGTACGGCATGCCGTCAGGATTTGGCCATCGTTTTTTGATGTCCTCTACAACGCAGACTGGCATTACTTCACGGATGTCTTTGATGTAGCACCCGAGAACTTCCTTGCGTTGTGAACAAATAGGATCACTCCATAACCCTTTCCTTTTCGGGATAGTATAGAAGGCCTTATAGTCCCCTTTTCATTTTACATGGTTTGCAAGTCGTGGTTGACCAGATGTTTGTAGTCTGCCCAGCAGGTTTGCTCTTGACAAAACACAGGGTGTACTTCTGCAGTACAAACAATATGCAGTTTGATTCAATGGAGATGTAGTGGCCAGATCACCATTCTCCACATATATCAACTGGTGATGCAGGCTATCAGAATGGCTTGGATAATCCCACACTTGATGCCCTCTTGGTTTCGTTATCGTTCTACGCGATGTAAACAAAAATGATTAGGATGCTATGACTTCAGCACTAACTTACTTGATACTAGTCGCAAATTAAAAATGCTAACAAGGCTGTTGAAAATGGCGCAAAATAAGCCTTTACATTGTGCTATACATCAAACCAGCTGCTGCATAAATTCCTACAATAATGCTGGAATAGGATGACAACTTCATCTTAGAAAAAGGATGTCTTATTTTTTTAAAAATATTTCTTTCTTGCAATCAAAGGTAAGCTAAAGATAAGCTGCAAGTTCTAATGATGAATATGTGACCCTCCACGGGAAAACAGGGACAAAGGTGATAGCACGCTCACAACACGCTTCCACTTTAAAACAAAAGAATTTGATTTTAGCACGCTTAAGGCGTGTTCAGAATCTTGCCTCATTACTGAATCTTTTGTTTCGCAGGACACGCTAAAAACAATAAAAAGCGTGACCTAGCGAACAAAGAAGCGTGATCGATCGAACAAAAAGGCGTGTTAATCTCAACAACAAAAGGCTGCGTGCGAAAAAACAAAGCACGCTGGCCGTGCGAAAACGCACGCAAAGCGAGACCAGTCTATTTTTTTGAAGAGAGACTGTTTCACAAACCAGACATTAAATCAGAAATACCTTTTCAAAGCATGTTGTCAACTTGCCATTCCTTATTCGCAAAAAGCCGAAAACTTTGTGCTATCGATAATTACATCCATCGCTCTACACCTTTGCGAATTTTCAAAGCAAGCTTTGCATTGTGTTCCTGGCTTAGTACGAGGGTAACTTCGGTTCACACCAATTCCTTTCTATTTTGTTTTCAATAACCAGCGACGAGCGGCCGCGAAGAGCACGACCAGCGACGCCATTTTCGCGAGGCGAGAATATTCGGTCCCAGTGTTAACGCGGCTTATCTCGTGGGGGGGAGGCCGCCTGGTCTTTCGCTAGCGAAATCAAAACATCGCCTTAACAATCTCGAGGGTTTAGTTTGATTTCCACTCGCTTTCCCAAAGCTTAGTCTCTTGTCCTATAGTGTACCAAACGTGAGCGAGTTTTTTGGTAAAATTCGTTGAAAACGAAAACAGTTCGCTTGTCATGACCCCAATTAAGTTTATGTACAGCGTGCAGCAATTTTATGGACAAGTTACTTTCATTGACATTGAATCACTGGAAAACCTTCTTTCAAACAGTTTTTCTGAAATCACCTAGCGCACTAAATCTGGATTTTATTGATATTTTCTTATCCGTTTTTGACGGGCCAATTGTGAATCAAAAATAAAAAAAAAAACACGTTAACGGGTACAAGGTTAACCCTAAAGTTTTTATTACTAGAGTTATAAACAATAATGAACTGTCGAATATTTCAAAGCCACACTTTAATTAAATAATCTATCAGAACTTACAAAATAATCCGGCGAAAACCCATAAGCAGCTAAATACTTCTATACTTCACATCAATGGTTTCCTTAATTTTCGAACGAAAATTTGATGTTTAGAAAAAAACAATACACGCTCAGTCAATGTCTACATTGTAATACAACTTTTCAGTAAACTTTGTTACTCTTCGAGTTTTTCTAACTTGCTTGGATTTTCAATCTCTTAACAACAGCTCTTCTTTTCCCTCTACACTTAGAGTTTATCTTTACACGAATATTCTCCCATAGTTTCGCAGAAAAGTGTTGTGCAGCAGCGAACGGATTTTTTTTTTACACGTGCGCACTCAAAAAAAACGACTTACACATACAAAGACAAATCTCATTCACAATTCGGTTAGTTTTGCAGAAAAGTGTTGAACAGCAGCGAACGGATTTTTTATTTACACGCGCGCACTCAAACAAAACGACTTACGCATACAAAGACAAAATTCATTCACAATTCAATTAGTTTCACAGAAAAGTGTTGAGCAGCAGCGAAAGAATTTTGTTTTTTTACACGCGCACGGGCACTCAAACAAAAGGATTTACGCATACAAAGACAAATCTCATTCACAATTCGGTTAGTTTTGCAGAAAAGTGTTGAACAGCAGCGAACGGATTTTTTATTTACACGCGCGCACTCAAACAAAACGACTTACGCATACAAAGACAAAATTCATTCACAATTCAATTAGTTTCACAGAAAAGTGTTGAGCAGCAGCGAAAGAATTTTGTTTTTTTACACGCGCACGGGCACTCAAACAAAAGGATTTACGCATACAAAGACAAATCTCATTCACAATTCGGTTAGTTTTGCAGAAAAGTGTTGAACAGCAGCGAACGGATTTTTTATTTGCACGCGCGCACTCAAACAAAACGACTTACGCATACAAAGACAAAATTCATTCACAATTCAATTAGTTTCACAGAAAAGTGTTGGGCAGCAGCGAAAGAATTTTTTTTTTACACGCGCGGGGGCACTCAAACAAAACGACTTATGCATACAAAGACAAAATTCATTCACAATTTAATTAGTTTCACAGAAAAGTGTTGAGCAGCAGCGAACGGATTTTTTTTTTTACACGCGCGCACTCAAACAAAACGACTTACGCATACAAGGACAAAACTCATTCACAATTCGGTTAGTTTTGCAGAAAAGTGTTGAACAGCAGCGAACGGATTTTTTTTTACACGCGCGCACTCAAGCAAAACGACTTACGCATACAAAGACAAAATTCATGCACAATTCGGTTAGTTTCGCAGAAAAGTGTTGAGCAGCAGGGAACCAATTTTTTTTTTTTGCGCGCACACCAAAGAAAAATACACACAAACAAGTCTTTTAAGCTTTGAAGTCATAGTAAATTTAATTTTTGATACAAACTAACACTGAAACTAAAGGTTTTCAATTACACTTAATTCTCAGTTCTTGAATCATAACACTTGAAGAACATTATTCTGAAAAAGGTAATAACAGCAACTAATAACAATACAAAATTCAATTCAGTTTTTATTGTGGCACTGGTGGTGCGACTAAGTTCTCTGTCCCGTCTCGGCAAAATTCACGGATTTCCTTGAACAAATATTCTGCACGTTCTCGACTGATACCACTCGGTGAAATTGTGGGTGGGAGTTCGCCTGCTTCTGGTGCTCTTCCATTTCGAAGGAGGTTTACAGCCTTCTCTTCTGAGTACCAATACTGCTTACAAAACACCGTGCCTGGATAGTCCTTGTGGAAGCGAAAATGATAGTAAGATTTAATCTGTGGTAGCTTTTTAAAGTAATGTCCGAGGAAGGTCATCCAGTCATATGTTGGAATTAACACTGTTCCATTATGAAGGCCAACCAGTTTGGCTACGTTCACAGTTGCAGATTCTTCGACAGCTTTGGCGATGTCAAACAGAGATGAAATGAAGGTGCGCCTTGTTTTTTGTTTTAGAAGTCCAAAACACCAGTCTGGGGAAAACTTGGTGTGTCCTGGTATCAAAAAGTTGTAGTATATTACCTCGTGAAGGCCGGTCATAACACGCCACATGTAGTACCAAAGAAAAGCGGAATTCTTATTTTGAGCACCACAGTTGTCTGCATGAAGTTGCACTTCTGTCTCACCCAGTCCATGGCGCTGGAAGAAGTAGTGTACATACGAAATCGTACTATTAGCACCTTTTCCAGTTATCACATTCTCGTCGATGAGAAAGTTCACCTGTCTAGGTATAGCTTCGCAACAAACACCAAATATGGCGCATTTCCGTGGGGTCTTAAAGTAAATAGGCCCTGGCTGATTTGGATTTGCAGGGTAATGTAACTGCTGCGCATAGTCAAGAATAATGGACAGTTCCAGTATACGAACAAGGTTCACGTCCAAGGCTGAAATCTACTTCTTGCAGTTGGTGGTAGGTACTTTCCTTGGATTCTTGACAACAGGTTTTATAAATCTTTCTCTCTCCCGCGGCGAGACGGAGGTGCTCCTCCTGAGCTCTTACGGCTTCGACTTTTTGAACTTCGGGTAGATTTGCAGTTTTTTGAATTAAATTGTTATTTTTCTGGCAAGTCCAGCATAAGTCTGTGGCAGGTCGCATAATCACAACAAAAGGGCAAAGTTGATTCCAAAGATCGCAGAACTTCGAGTATCCAACAGAGAGTTGGCCCTGGCTTGTGCTGATTTCTGTATACATTTTCCAAAGGCTGTGTTTAGTTAAAACCGAAGGCAGCAATTTGACATCAACTCTTTTAAATCCAGGGACACGTCCAGGTAGAAGGAGTGCTTGGTCTTCAGCGATGTTCATGATAAACTTAACTACATGTTCCACAGTTTCAGCAGAAAACGCACTACTCGGAAATCGCTTCTTGTTTCCATGCACACGCAAAGTCAGTCCGTTCTTTCTATAGTGTTTCACAAGACTACAGAATCTGTTTTTGTTCAAGCAGTGTAAAAACAGGAATGACTTTTTACAAATTCGTTTTCCGTGATAATAGAAAGCCATTCGTGAAACCTTGCGTTGCTTTTCGGATCTGCCAGAGACGCTAACTTCATTGCAATTCAGTGAACTTTGAATTGCTCCCAGTATTACCAAATCAAGTTGTGTCGAGGATAGTTCGTTGCAGTTGTTACGACTGTCCCAAAAGTCGTCTAAGGAAAGGGTTGTACTGCATGGTTTGTCATCCTCGCCTAACTTGCATTTACATGTGTTATCATAGAATGTTTTCGCTTTAGCTTTCTCTGATACGTCGCTCTCCAAGAGATCGGGGCATATCTCAGCTTGGTCATCGGCAGGTTCATCTTCGCCGCTCTCTGAACTGCTATCGTCCCAAGGTGAGTCATCAGCCTCTTGACTGTTGTCGTCTGCTCGCGCTTCGAAGTACAATTCTGAAACTTCTTCTAGACTAGCCTGATCTTCCAAGTTTACACGCATAAAGGAAAGTTCATTGGTATACTCCATGATCAGATGAGAAGATACAAGAAGATACCGCGAATTTTGAGAGCAGATCACGCGTAGCCATGGTAACGAGATACACTGCTTACATCCCATAATAATTTTGTTTTCTGTAATAGTGTTCTAACTCAGAACATAAATTTCACTTCGAAGATCCAGAAGTGGAGACTAAAAGAATTTTTAACTCATGGTAACTGAATATATCTTCCAGATCAAGGTTTGAGTAAGTAAAATAAATATTTTTGTTACGTTGACCTTCACTGTTAATTTACAGTTCAGAATCACTGATGCGTTTATTTATGAACTTTGCTTAATCTTCGGTCTCGATAATGACAGCTTTTAAGTGACTTGGTGTTGTTCTGTTATATTTCAAGCGTGCTCTCGGAAGGTTTAGCGTGCTAAATCGCACGCAAAGCGTGACATCGAGCACACTTATCGAAACAAAAGGTTAAGCGTGCTCTTAAAAGGTTTAACGTGCCAAATCGCACGCAAAGCGTGACATCGAGCACACTTATCGAAACAAAAGGTTTAGCGTGCTAAGTATTCCGTAACAAAAGGTAGTGTGTTCTACATTGTCATACGGATTAAATATGCGCATATCCGTGACACTGCACACGCTAAGCGTGCTGTGTTAGCGTGTTGTGAGCGTGCTATCACCTTTGTCCCTGTTTTCCTGTGGAGGGTCACATATTTGTAAGTTATGCTCTGGCGGTTGTGAAAAGCAAATGGCGTGACAGAACATCATTCCTTTTCAAAGGAAACAAAAGAACTAGTCAGGTTAACAAGGGGATTTTAGTGCGAACATAATGCTTTACCAAGTGTTATTGTATTTTTCCTCCTTGGTTTTTCAATCTTGATGATCTCGCTGTTACTTACCGCAAGCAAGTCTCAGTCTCTCAGTTCCTCAATAAGGGATTCATCAAGTAGGATGGTGATCTGCAGGGTATTATTTCCCATCAAAAAATTTTGTTGGATAATTTTATAACAAGAGAAACACCAAGAAAGCAGGTATCTTAAGACTAACCATACCTTTCTCGTGTTCGACTCATCTGCCACATTGGATTTGATCTGCACTCATCAAGGGTGATTGGCAAATGACCTATGGGCTTCCCAAGGAAGTGCCCTTTTATAGTGCGCCTTCATGTTTAATATACTATCTTTTTACTGTAACCATCAGTTATCATGTCATATACTGTTCCCAGTAGTTTTACGATCAGAAATAATAATGGTTTATTTGTATCCAGTGTTGAATAATCTATTTTCAGCGGCACGATCTACTAAAGAGCAGTCGAGTCAGTGGGAAAAGACCAGCAGTAACCAAACTCCCATTAAAGTTTACTGTGTGTGTGATGGAAATGACACCAACTCGCGTGAATTAAGGCATGGGCCCATGGGCATGGGTTGTCTATCTCTAAACGCTTTGATGTAGACAGATGAAACTTTGACAGGTACATACACTATTGATTTGCGGCAATTTGGTACTTTTAAATTGTGCAAATTAGGTCACGTGACTTCCATCGGCTGAAAAAGCTTTATCTTAAGATGGCAACACTTTTTCTTGTGTCCTTAATTTATTTATAATTTTAATAATGTTAAGGGCGTGTAATACATCACTTCTGTGCTTGGCCTTGTTAAGATTTTTCTTAGCAAAGACCCAAAGTAGCGGGATAATTGCTTTGGGGAACTGGGTACTAATCGAAAAATCCGTGTATTTTAAAAATTATTTTAAAATATAACAGGTTCCAGGCACAGTTTTGTAGATGCATTTATTTCAAGTTGACTTGTACCAATCAGGTTAAATATCTCACAACGAAAAGTGTTGCAATTTTTGCTTTGTTTATATTTAGTAAATTGTGGCCATGCAAAGTCACGTGACAACATTTACATAACTAAAAAACAGCAAATTGACACAACTTGTCAATATATGCATCTGGCAAAGTTTCAACCTTCTACTGCCAAAGTGTTCTAAGTTAGATCACCCCCCTCACTTTTTGAGTGATTAATTGGGGCCCCATGCCTTAATTTACCTGAGAAAGTAAGCTCAGTTGATTATATACAGCATCTGTATTTGCATTATTTGATCTGATTTTGAAACTTGGAAAATATGCCAGTGTAACTCCAATTAATGCACCAGAATGCACTCCGGTATATGCACCGGAAGATCTTTTAGTTTTCTTTTCTCCTTCAAAAAACGAGTGTGAAATGTTTAGCTAATGTAATATCCAAAACCAACAATTAAAAAAGGAATCACCGTCACCCTGAAGCAGAAATGGCCTTAAAAGTTGCAAGTTTTACCAGAAGTTCAACATAAAATTTGACTTCTGTCGCTAAGGAAAATTGCTGCAGGTGGCCGACTTGGGCCCACAGAAGAGAAATTTGACTCCTATGATCAGCGGTTTCCCGTTCACACATGTTTCCCAAAATTGTAATGGCTGCCGGTTCTGTCGGTTCTGTGCAAATGGAAGCTGCATTTCTCCAGCTAGATTGTGCATTTGAGTGAAGGGTAAGTCTATTATACACGTTATTGTTGAATGAGATTAAGATATTTTCCCGAGAAACAAAGTTTTAAATATGCACCTTTATTTGTCGCCAGGTTGGGAAAAGCTCCTGAAGGACTGTGCCGGATGCTTCGAGGAACAGAGAGAAAGCCTGGCGAATCTGCCGCACAAATGTGGCATCGTATTTATTCCAGGATTTATGGGATAATGTGGGTAAGCAAGTGCTTTTTTTTGCTTCGCATTTTAATAAACATAAATTTTGTGCCTTTCACAATCAAGGTTTTCAGTTTGAAACTCTCCTGGTGCGTGTGCGCGATGAAACCAATTGGTTTCAAAAATGTAATCACCATTTTAATTAGAGCTTCTCCCAGGTTTTCTAATTTTATAGTCAAGTGCTATTTTCCAATTGCTTTACTGCAGCATGCGTTTAAAATCGGGAAGGAGGCTGTGAAGGGCTATCAACTCACATACGTCTACCCAGCATGCCTTGAAGTAGTAGTGAGGGCAATAGTGAAGGAGTCTATTCAAGATTACGAAGACCCAATTGGCCCCAACGTAAGTTTTGTGTTGCTTGTATTATCACACATGACTTTGCTTCTTTTTTACATGTGGTAAATAATTCTTGAGTGATGTTGTTTCGTACAAGCAGGGTATTGTGAGTTTGCAAAGAAATCGCCACAAAAATGAAATATTTATATCTTAGATGCAGAGATATGTTGAATACCCGTGTTTCATTCCTTTAGGCGTACCATGTGACTTTGAAGGACTTGGCCCAAACAAAGTGGCCCGCAGTGAAGAAGATCAACAAGAAAAAATAAATAGTTTTTATTCTTCAAACATCAAGCCAAACATGCTTTCTATACAGGCAATGAAATAATTATATTCATTCTAATCTGGTAGCAGTGGCTCAAAGGAATAGGAAACTACTATTCACCTTTTGTAAAGACAGGCAATATGGTACATAAGCTGGAGTTGGAATGGTACCAATACAATTTCAATAACTGAAACTGATTGAAGTTGCAAAAATTATACATGAAATGGTGTCTTCTGTGGGCTATTATTATAGATTACAGAGCATTTTGTTGTCAAAATTTACAGTGGAAAGAAGTTTCCTCCACCCTTTGAGCCACTTGGTCAAGGTAGCCCCAGTGAAAATGTTTTGTTATGCAGAATAAATAAATCTAGTCAGAAAAATTCCTTTCGTAAATAGAGGGGAAAAGTGATGACGACAAAAAAAAATACTTTTATGAAATTAAGGAATTTACTGAGATATTATGAAAGAACATGATGAAAAATACACACTTGCCCAAAATCAGCATCTTATTACTTGGGCTTCCCACAGGGAAACCAAGTTGAAAATTGCCCTTCGTTTTTTTCTTTGTTTTTGTTTTCCTCATTCAGTCACAAATCGCCGTCTGGGCCTTAAAACGCATGCGCAGGTAATCTTGTCGCTGCATGGGTTTGCATGGGTCGGCCATTTTTTTAGTCGCCGATTTTCGCGCTTTCCGAAGGAAAACACAACTTTTCGAAGTGGTACATCGAAAGAAGAAATACTAAGGAATACTCAACAGTTTCGATAGCGGAAATCCGAGAAATAACGGCGAAGAAACTGTGCCTCGAGTACAAATTGTTGTTTTATCCAGGCGACGAGTTAGCGGAGGGCGGACATCTCAAATCCTTTTTCAGGCCACGGACTTTTACGAGATTTTTTAGTACTTCTGGGAATTCAACGGCTGAAAAATTACAGGTTTGATCGTGAATTTTTACTGAAATACTATTCTAATTGACCGATTCTTTATATTCTGAACAGTTTTTGCGAAAATTTGAAAAACGTGCCACGCACGGGTTGATAAATTCGCTTCGAAATGGACTGGTAGTTCCTTCAAATCGCTTTCGCGTCTCTCGTCTTGCATTTAGAATTATAAGCGTTTCTTTCTTAGGCGTAAACAAAGACTTTTCTGAATAAATTTTTCCTTTAGGAAAGCATTCTGTCTGTTTTTCTTTCTAGTTTAATTGCCAAAACGTGACAACTGCGTAATCTTGCGTAAACAAACGCATGCACTGGAGACGGATCAAATTTTGCCTATGTGACGCGGGGACAAATTTCAATGATTAATGGGTTAAAGATACTGACAAAAAGAAATTCCCACGAAACACCAATTTTAATCAGAATTCCCTTTTTTCAAAAAACAAAAACTTTTGCGAGGGGGGATGAAGCCAACACAAGATATCCCTGCCCGCTTTGCTAAATCCGATCCTGTTGGCCAGATAGATGCACACGAATTGAAAACAATAAAATAGGTTGAAAGCTCGGATTTTACTGTCAGAACCTTTATTAGGCTCTAAAATTTATTACTTAATCGGTCAGTGAAAAACGCAGACTACAGACCGGGCGTAAAAAACGGACAGAGGGTAAAATGTAGACCAGGAATTCATATACATTGCTTACAATATACTTGCTTGTACTATGCCGCAAAACAATCGACAAATGACAACTGAGATTTTATCACGTCAACTTTCTGGCGTTTACAGCTGGATATGCCAGGAAAGAAGCCCAAGTTCACGCACATATGCGTCTTGTTAGTGCAATAAATTGGCACTTCCATTTTCCAGCTTCTCATGGAAATAAATCCTTGTAATTTTGTCTTGGTTATAAACATTATGAACCAAGACAAAATTACAAGGATTTGTATGGAGACAGCAAAACAAAAAGTGCCAATATCCCAGCTACAAATTACAATAATGATGCTGATTTTTGGCAAGTAGGCTTTTTTGATCATGCACTTTATGAAGATCTTTCTGAATGGGAAAATAGGAAATAATTTCTATATTATGGTTAATGTTCTTAAAGGTATATCTTTTGGAAAAAAGTTTAAAATTAATTGTATAATTGTACGACAGCATGCAATGAACAACATACAATTTTGCTTGCCAAAAATTATTTTTAAACCCTTTCGTTACGTCAAGTGTGTTATAACTACATCAGCAATAAAATTCGACGTGATGCAAGCACAACAAAAATTTGGATTTTGCAAATCCAAAGCGGCCTGCTCCAAAGACAAGTGGCCAAAAGAGAGCACACAAGAAGAGAGTGGCAAAATAAATTATATTCCAGTGAAAGCCCAATTTCTCAAACCAAAAGTTGCTTTCCTTTGAATTTGCTTTACTGTAATTGTATCCCTGATATATATAGAACACTCAATTTATCAAACCTATTTTTGTTTCTCTTTGAGGTCCAAGAAACTGGGAATTCACTGTAATATAATTTCATCTGGACCTGATCATCAAAGTAAAAATATAGAAAAATGATTTTTTATTTGTACATTATTTAGATCAAACAATCAGCAAGATAAAAGTTATTTTCCAAATAAAAATATATGTACATTTATGTAAAGTGGAACCCCAATATACTTTGTAACAAAGTCCCTGGTATAACAAATGCAATCCAAAAACGTAAAGTTACAAATTCTTAGTAAAATGCATGGAACAGGTTATGTTTATAAGGAACCCCCCTTTTCACAAACTAATTTTCCTGGTCCCTCTACACTTCATTATATCAGGGTTCCACTGTATCAACAAATAAAAGATGAAGGAAAAATTCTAAAATACATATCTTGTAATTTATCAGATCTTATCAAATCAAAGATATCAATTAGTACAATAATATTTAGAGTAAACAAAGCAGGCGTACAATAATTATTTTCAAAATATATACCAGGAAATAAATGCGATTTTCAATATTCAATTGCTGTTTGTCATCCTTGTTACTATGGGCATTATTTGAAGTCATTACAAGGAAGAATTTCTGAAAGTGCCTTCTACCAAATCCTGTTGTTTCACACCAGACATTTGTTAGACCTAACTTGATAAAAGGTGGTCTATTTTTACAGTGAAGACCTTGAAGTCTTGAAATATTTCAGGAATGTTTATCATGCCAATCAGACGCATGATTGAACCATGATTGCCTCCCAACACAATAAACATCCCAAAACCATTCTGATGTTCACAGTTTTCATATTTCATTGCAAACCGTAGTTCACTGAAAACCCTCTCCCTGCACCATGGAAATAAATTCAAAATGTTTAATCTAGCAGACATCAAACACTTTTTTATGGCTAGGACATAAGTGACCCCAAATTGAGTTTTTTACCCATATGTTGGTGCCCAATTTGCTTTTATAAAATTTGCAATCTCATCTGCCCCATCAATACCACTTCTTGCACCTTGTGGATGGTTGCATCATGTCGCACTATTCTAGTGGACTGCCATTACTGCCATCTAAAGCTCGAACAATGTGGACAATAGCAGGAACAAAGCATTGAATTTGAACAGCAATGCATGTAGCATACAAGGAAAAGGAAATGAAAAGGAACTCAATTTGCAAGTGTAGTACTAGCTTGACAGATAAAACCACCCTTGCCTATGTATACTCTCATGTCAGGGCAAGGCAACAAAGCTATAGACATTACTACAATGCACACAGTACTCTTTGAGTACTTACTAGAAGAAATGGAATGTTCTAAAAATGCCGTTACTTCTTGTTATTCTTGTTGAGCGGACAGAAGCAACTTGAGGTGCGTTGGTGACTAGTTGAACCGCATTTGCATTTCCTGCCACTTACTATCTGTGTGTTCTCCCCACCTAACATTTGCTCTGCTTCTTGCACCAAATTGGAGTCTTCTGTACCATCCTTCTCACCCTCTACACCATAGGTGTGAATAACAGCCTGTCGCTTCACCCATTTCTTGCGTTCTTCCTGGTCTTTGGCACAAGCAACTTTCTGAGAAATCCTCTTCTGTTTTGCATCCTCAGTTTTCTTCTTTGCCAGGTTCTTCATTCTCTCTTGTGTGGCTTTCTGAAAGGCTCTAACAACCTCGGGTACGATTGGAAATTTCAATCGCTCGTACAAATCAACAACCCAATGGTAATTGCTTCCTTGGTTTTCAAAGCACAAAGACATGTTTCCCTGTGCCAGACCACAGTTAGTGCAGGCTATATAATGCAACCTGAAAGAAAATAAACAGTGTATTTAGCAAGACTTGAAGCTAAATACTAAGACTAGTTGTTTACTAATGTAGACCTTCTTTTTTTTTTTTGAAGTACCTGTGCCAGACCACAGTTAGTGCAGGCTATGTAATACAACCTGAAAGAAAATAAACACAGTGTATTTAGCAAGATTTGAAGCCAATTTTTTTTCTTTTTGAAGTGCCTGGTAATTTAAAGGCCACAGGAGTTACATTTCGTGCAATAAACATCTGCAGGAATGAGTATTTTGTTTTGATAGTGGTCAAATTTACTGGCCACAATTGAAAAACAATACTAGCAGATTTATTGGCAAGGCATATTAGTAATAATGAGCTTTTTTCTTTGAAATGAAATTGTAATAATATAGTTGTGATAAACATGGTATGATGAGAGGTGAAAATCATAAGTGAAAAGCAACATTACTGTCTTGTAGATATACTGCACAGCGATATTGGGCAGCCCTTATTTGTATTTAAATACCTGCACAAGCTTTGGCTCTTTGCTCTGAAATGTGGAAGAACATAAAAATGCGCCTCATACAAGTTTGACTGCCCCCTTCCCATTTCTGCTCGAACGTCTGGGCAAATACCACAGAGAAAAATATACGGAAATTGAAGGCTGTGCAGAACTTCGCTTGTCGAATCGTTAGTGGCGCAAGAAAGTACGATCATGTAACTCCCCACTTGAAAAATTTGTCTTGGTTACCCGTTAAGGACGAACTATACTACCGCCAAGCTACCATGGCTTTTAAATGCATTTCCGGACACGCCCCCGAATATCTGATGTCCCAATTCATGACCCGCGAGCAAGTTACCAAGCGTACAACTAGGAGTGGCCAAAAGCTTAATATACCTCTTTTTAAAACAGCCTCAGGTCAAAGAACATTTTATTACAGAACTGTTGGACTTTGGAACAATTTAGACCCCCTTTTTAAATCAAGCCGTTCTGTTCAAGTTTTTAAACGTACCTTAAAGAATAAGCTTTTAGACAATTTTGTAAATACTTCCTGAACCTCATTTATTTTTAGTATTTTTCTCGATTAGTAAGTTTAGATAATGTTGTAATTGTTTTTTAAATGTGATTAATTTTAATTGTGTAGTTATTAGTAACTTAAGTATTTAAATAATTGTTTCTGAAAAGCCCCATTGGGGAGGTAACAATAAAGTATGTATGTATGTATGTATCACAGCTTTGTCATCCTTAGCTCGTAGCCAAATGATGGAATGCACACTTGAGCACTGATTTTGTGGCATAAGCTTTTCCCTCACAAGATAGCTCCTCGTTGTCGTCACTGCATTTACCACAAGAGCACACTGTCAGTGGGTGAAAGTCACATTCACCATCATCCCATTTATGTTCACTTTTGGAGTGGTGATCTGCTAAGGCCCTCATACGTTTTCCATAATCCTCGGGAATTTTGCACTCTTGCAAGCAGGGAAAGTGGTTGATGCGAGCATTTTTGATAAATGTATCCGACAGACACCTGCAGGACTGGCTATGACTCGCGCTGGCATTGAGCTGATTCAACATCAGGAAATGTTTCCTTCAATCTTGAGATTTGTGTGGCTGAGAATACCTTTTGTTTTGAAAGTTTCTTGAGATTGTTGGCATGCGCCCTTCCAACATGACCCCCACACTTGAATACTCTTCTGGGCTCTTCACCGAAAACATTTTCTACAGACTTCTGCGAACTTGAGTCCCCATCTTGCCAAACTACAACTACATTGCAACCCTCGTCTTTTGCCTGTTGATAACATTCATCAGCCAGAACACCTTCCATTGACTTAGCCGTTCCGATATACAGTTCATCATCATCTGAAGCCCCTTTCATGCACTTGTGCCAAAACCAAAGAAGACCTCCAGTGAGGTAGTTCTTGATAATAAAGGAGCCATTTTTGCTGAAATGGCCCCTTGTGTGCCATACCCCATCTGATGTAACAACTCCACACTTTCAACTTCCAAGCACTCCATCATCCAAAGCTTTCATGTTGTTTTTTGCTTCCTCGCACATTTCAGTTAGAATGTTATGAATATGAGGAAAGATGAGTTGTATGACTTCATAATACCGATTCTTTGATATCCCTTGGATACCAAGACACTGGTTCAAAGTATTGTTAAACTTTGGAAAGCCATCCCCTGTAACAATAAATGCTACAGCAAGTGCCAGGCCTACCACAGTTCGCCTTGAGACTTCCACCGTTGATGATCCTTGGAAATTAACACTCCGCAACTGGCAACCACTGCAGGCATATGTTATATTTATAGCTCCTCCAAGGGCCACTGTTTCCACTTTAGAAGGGACTAACAAACCTAGAAAAACATACATACTATTATATATAGCAGGATGCGGAAATATATGAAAGGCTTCTACCTGCACTTTGACTGAATGTACCTAACAATTTATAAATGGAATTACAAGAATAATGTGTCAAAGGCTCTTCAAACGCAATAACATAGAACGCTCAAAATAATGGAGGCTAAAAGCACAAAAATCTCTTACTTTTGATCTTATGTTAATTTTGGACAGGTGTGATAATCGGGAAACATGTTGTTAGAAAATAGCTCGGAGAAGCCAAACACAACACATATTGAAAAAAACTTTTTACAAACGAAGAAGAAAAACAATACAAAACCATACCATACCATTACATTCCTCGTAGAACATCGAGAAGTTTTGTGGATGTCTTCGACAAACTTACAGATCTGTGTCGATTCGCAGACACACAAACGCTCTTCCACTTCTTGAGGATTTTTGATGACCTTTGAGGTGGAGGGCAGTGAAGTATTCTTTTCTAGATCACTTTCTGTAGGATGATATCCATCGCTTTCGCTGCTTGAGACCTGCTCTGGCTGATTTTCATCATTGTCGAAGCACAAATGCGTCCCTCTTTCGCGGAGTACTTTCTCCACCTCTGGTGCCGAGCGGTATTTTGTCTTCCCAGGTGAATAATAATCGATGATTGTTCTGGGCTCGCCTTCCCTCATTTCACCTTCCCATTGAGCAGGCAGGGTGAATTCTTGACGAGAAAGTATTTCTTGCCTCTTGCAGATGCACCTTTTTTCCCTTTTCAGACATAATCTTTCTACTTTCTCTTTTAGAGAGCTTTTGCTTCTTTGGACGTGGTTCCGAAGGAACCGTCGCTGTGATTGTTTACGGCCTTGAGAACGACAGTGTGCGAAGAAACTGGTAACGAGTAAAACGGAAGTGAAATGTATATCACACCCGACACGCCCCTGCTGGTTGGCTCATGCCTAGCAACACCAAAACAAAGCCATTTTTTTTGACTGCCATTCATTTTAACCAGCGGTTTTCTTTCAAGATGGCGGCGAAGTGAAGCGAAAAGCGATTTATAAATGGGTTCAGAATAATACCTCATCTATTTATGGACCTCATGGTATTAAATTTTCTAGGAATTAACGATCTTATCATTCCTGGCAGACTCTTGCTTGCGGTGTGTACTTATCCTGTCATCAATGCAATTAAAGAAGGTGCAGGATGCAAAGATTGCAGTGAAACGTTTTCAGAACACTATAAAGCCCAAAAAAAACCTAAAAAAAGACCTAAAAAAGTATCTGGCTCTTTTTTCCCAAGGCAAGATCGCCGCCTCCTATTCAGATTGTTCAAGACTACAACAAGCAATATGAGACGTTTCTGGAGGCTCTATTCTCCCTCCTGACAAAGTTAGGCTTTGGCTCAAACATCTTCAACAGATTGTTACTGGTTTAAACTGCAGTTCTCAAACATGTGCTCTTTTCCTATTTCTTTCCATTTACCCATTTCTACCGGAATTAGGTTCTACTGATATTTCTGAAATGTAGTGACATTGCAGGAAATAACATTGTACATCATTGACCTGATAATGGCTACAATATTCAGCAAATACTGCTGAAATCCATGTGCAGTCCCATCATTGTTTCTCATAGCCCAATAGGAATGAGTTTTGGTGGCTATTGCTGTTACAAGTGAATGAAAACAATTTTACCATGACAGCTTAGTTTTGCCAAATGGATTGTTTTAAAAAAAATTTACTGTAATTGTGACAAAAAGTCCTGTGACTATTGTTATCACTCTTGGTTCTCAGTTGGAAAGTATAATATAATCTAATTGATATGTTTACCTTTGTCAGATAGTTCAGTAAACCATGGGATCCCCTCCATTGCAGCGAGTCCCACTGCAAACTTTTTTCATCTTATGTGCGACACCCTTTGTACCTGCAATTATTTTGGAAAATATGACCGCACTACATTAACTTTTAGCAACACATATCAGTTGTCATGCAACACAGACATTCAGCTACAGTTATGGTGCACGACACGTCAACAAATGTCTATGCCTTAATATGATACTATGTAGATTTTTCCTTCTTCTATACACTTACCATGCCGTGTGTCATAGGAGTTCTTAATGCTCCTTTCCTCAAACCAGTTCTCTAATGTTGCCAGGCAATCATGGGCCAACTCACTGACATTGTGACCTACATGACAAGGAAGGAAAAATGACGATTGTGACCCATGATTTGGTCTTGTCCTCAAAGGCTCATTAACAGGTAAAAGCTTTAACCTTGATTTCCTGCGAGATTTGTTATCACCTCCTTTGTCATAGGGACTTCTCAACTTGGGGCGCTCCTCTCATTTGCCCTACTCCAGTTACTCACTGCTATGATTTTCTTGTTATTGCTAATAAACAAAAATCGAAATCATATTGTTAAATAAACACCTCCATAATTTCAACATAATGCTGCGTAACGACTATTTTGAAACTCAATGTAGAGTAAAAGAAAAAAGGAAATGATTCAATGTCACTGCAGTTTATAAAGGGAAGTGTCAAGTTCAGTAATAACTGTATTCATTAAGGTATTATGCATTTACTACACAACAATGGCGTAACAAAACCAAAATAATGTTGGTGATATGTGTAAGAAAAAGTGATCATATACAACCCTTCGCTTCAGGAAAATGAAGCCAAGCTATTACTAACATATTAATAAGTTGTAAAACCCTGCATATCAATTTCTTTTCACAGAAATGTTACAGGGTTCACAAAGAAACTTGAAAGGAAAATGCCATGTCTCTTTTAGTATTATTAATTTTTTAACCGATTCCACAACCTTGACGTTGGAAACTGAAGTGTTTTGTTGAAACCAGGACTAAATGGTGAAAAAAATTGAGTGGAAAGCCCCACTGGCTCATTGTTTTAATTCTTGACATAAGACTTCCTAAATTTCTTTACTGGTAAACTTTCAGCTAAAACATAAAAATCTGAACTTCCATGTCCTTTTCCATGACCTAAACAAGCTTTTCTAATTTCAATGACTTTTCCAGCTCTGGAATACAAATTTCCAATTCTCTGAATTTCCGTGACCATTATAATGCCTGTATGATGTACAAAAAGTTCCAAACATCACCTCAAGGAAATGGCCGACAGTAGAAAGTATAGCTGCACGACTGGAATCATGCCTGGCATCTTGTGATAATGCACTAAAACCAAGAAATAACAATATTGAGAAATAACATACCACACAGCATATTTGTAGTGAGTGGGTAAACTTACATCCTTATTTAAGATGTAGTTTGGAGTTTCCTGGACCTCCTTTCTGGCATCTGGCTTTGTCTTCTGAGTGAGTTCCTGACTATGGCAAGGTAGTCAAAATCATCGTCCATGTAAACTAAGAAAAATGACACACATTTTACTTACCGGAAGGAAAATACTGTATTTCTTTTGTAATTGAGGTGTCGTACATGCATACTTTTATTGTGCTGTGCTCTATCTTTGCCCAGACTAAATTAGCCAGAGATAAAAAATAACCTTCCTCCATGTTTTTTTTTTCCAAAAAGATATATCGCCTGACAGCTATGTCAAACATTGGATATTACCTTCCTGTAACAGGCTAAGTGTGAAAAGTATGGAGAAGATTGACAAGATCTAGCATGTGGAGAGACAAGTCATTTTCCAGTAAAAAGAACTAAATAGAGGATGCTTTGAAAACTTGCACATGTGCAGTGTACTTGCAATAGTACAGACTGGTACCAGGCTTAGTGGTTGCAACCATCCTTGGAATGGTCACATTTGTCCAAAGAAAAGCAACAGGACATTAGTGATTCTGCTACCTATTATGTCAATAGTCTTGTCCAAGACAGACCCAATACCAGCAGCCTCACCAAAGCTGTGGTATTGCGTCTCAGTTAAGCCAACAACAACAATTTATTTGAAAAACAGCAGAATGAATGGTTTGTCTTGCAAATAGTAACAAAACTAATCGAGGTGGGAGAAGACGAATACAGGAACACATTAGAAAACTAACGACAACTTACAAATACCGACATGCAAAGACTTTACGTAGTAACAGATTTACACCATTTTACACTAGTTTACAAAATAAAAGTAATAACACTAAATGGAACAATTATTTAGTCATTTGATCAGCAGGGATTTGCTGAAGCAAAGGCATATAAAAAACCAGGAAAGATTTATTGCTGCTCAACGTTTTGGGGTCATCGTGACTCCATTATCAAGAGACTAGTTAAATAGCAGGCAAATAAGGAAAGGTACAAGATGAGCATAAATTACAATAACCGGCCTAAACAAATACCTTGGTGCGGATGGAATCTGTTTGCACGGTTAGTGTTGGTTTAGGGATGCGAATGTATAGAATTTCTTTAATGAGGCAATCAAATACATTAAGTACAAACGCAGCCTAGTAAACACCAGGCCCCGGTTGTTCAAAGGCCGGATAACTTTATACAGTGGTTAAGTCACTATCCGACAGTTTCAATCTGTGCAAAGATTTCAGTATTTCCTCGTGCACAAGCGAATATGTGCACTCTAACCACAGCTTAATTGGGGAGTGTACGAAACCTTGGACAACATTTAACATGAAGTATATTTTAGACGCTGAAGAGTACCTTATCCAGCGGATAAAGTTATCCGGCCTTTGAACAACTGGGGCCAGGGTGGATTGTGCTTATCGATTATCTTCTAACTTGTCATTCTTCTCCAATGAATGTGACTACCTTAGAGGGGTTTTTCATAACTTAAAATGCCCAAGGTCACTGCTTGAAACTACAATCAAGCAATCAAAAGATTCGCATTGTGAGTGGTTTTTTTTTGCGTAATTTTGAGAAGCAATTTCGTACGCTCGAACTGATGTCACAAACCTTCTAAATGGCCTTTGTCTCCCTTCTTCGCTTTAACCGTTAGGCTGAGATGCAGGTTTTGCTTCTCAGGAACTCTGCATGTATTTGCATTTGTCTTCTTATTCTTTTCCACTCGCTTCTTCTTCTCTAAAGGACAAATACCCAGCATGTTGACTGCCAAGTCGCTTGAATTTGACCAAAGCTTCGAACCAAAGCAAAGAGTTGAATGGTGAAAACCAATATTAACTTGAAGATCAGTGCTCTGTTCTGAGAAATGGTGCATACGTTTTTATGTTAAACTGCTGGTCATTTTCAATGGAACTGTAGGCTCAAGAAAGAGCAAAAAGGACCCTTCAGTGATGGTTAGGGATTACTTTAGTCAACAAGTATCAACCAAAATGGTGGGCGTTTTGTTTCTAGCATCATAAACACATTTTGCACTGACATTTGCCACCTACACAACTATACTAACATTAAAACGTAAGTGATAGTGTTTATTAAGGTTATTTGTCGCCGATTCCTACTTCTAAAGATCAGGGGCCAGTTCCTGAAAGGCGTATGAAAGGTTCTTGGAAGGAGGAATAGCACTATTCAGGGAATAAATCTGGGATAAGTTTATAACACCTCGCAAAAACAAGATGGCCGACATGTTGTTGTTTGGTTGTCTTGCATCAGCAAGACGAACCAGACTGCAGTATTTTAGGCTTTTTAATGCACATTTAAATGAATACTTAAGTGAGAAAGACGTCAAGTCAAGATTCCATTTTGGTAGACTCCATAAATTACCTTGCCGATTTGTTGTCCAATGATCTAGCGAGAACTAAACACCACTCGTAATGACACACTTTCACCACGTGTTCTAGGTCTTGAACCCTTACGTTTCTTCGCATCTGGAAGTTTCCTGGAGGTAATGGGCGATACATTCGGACTTTCCAAAATCCACAGTCCCATGTCTCATGTGGTCATTGTTTGCCTGGATGAGGACAGGAAAACTGTAATCAAACAGGCCTTCTCTGTCAAGAACAGTTTCCCAGGTGTAATCGGGTGCATTGACTGTACGCACATCCACATTCAAGCTCCACATGTCAATGAAAACGACTTGGTGAATCGTAAAGGATGCCATTCTCTGAACGTACAAGTTCTTTGTGTGTCAGATCGGTGGAGAAAGATGAAGTTTCTCTCTATAGCATTGCAGCTTTGATATTAAAACACGAAGGGAAACCTTCTGATGTTTTAATATAGATTTTAAATTTAAATTTTTAAGATTAAGCCCATGTAGAAAGCTAATTTATTTGTATAAAACCGTGTCACTAGTAGTAGTGAAGATAACTGAACCATACGGATGTATGGGTGGGGACAGACAGACAGAAAGAGGAGTGAACATAAGGCTGAAACCATGACGGCCAACAAGAGACTAACCGAATAATCAGACAAAAACCACATGGATGCCAGCCAAAATGAACAAACCACATGACCGAAAGCCAACCCAGCCCAATAACTGAAAGATCAGCAAGAAATCAATTGCAAAGTTTTAATTTAAATTGAAAATGGGCTATCAATGCATACATTGTTTAGTCTATTAGAATAATAGCAGTTTTATTCATAATTGCTTCCTTAAAATTTAATTAAACGTCTTTTTAGAAAGAGATTCAATTGATACAAAGGTGTATAAGGAAAATAAGCCCTTGGGATCTTAGAAACTTTATTTTT
>NW_028145525.1:205000-325000 GCF_977016875.1 Pavona decussata
CGATTTAAAGTCTGCATGAGAGGTGTACCTTACCTCCTGAGGGGTATGCCTTAAGGTGATCTCCCTTTTGGTTGATTTGTAGGTAGCGCCTTGTGTGTGGTCCTTTTCAACCAGGTACACCCTGTTGTCACTTGTTACTGCAGCCAGAGGCATCTGCAACAATCTCTGTTGAGCCTTTTCGCAATCGTAGGTCACACCATCAAAGGATCAGTTCCACACGAAAGGCAAAAAAAAACCACCTTACTCTTTATGACCAGGTTTCCAGCTTTTATCATGGGATCACAAGCGTGGCAACATTTATTATTTAAATGGCATTTTGCCTCCTTGGCCAACACATACTCCGGCTTTAAACAAACTTTCTTGTATTTCTTTCGTAATCTTTTGACGCCTTGTGCCAAGTAGTACTCTCCTTTCCTGTGTTGTGAGAGTGTAAAGATCTTTTCGAACTCTAACTTCATCCCCAGATCAAATGCTTTCTGAGGAACAAATCTTTTAAAAATTGAAGGGCTTGATCGAAAACTATGCTAAATGAAAAATCTACCTGAATTTTTGCACATAGCCTTCAAATTACTAGAAAAAAATTGGGCTGCCTTTTTTTTCCCGCAGGATTACGCTTCATTTTTTAGATAAAATTTATGCAAACAAACGGTGTTCGCAGCAGCATGTTTTTGAGATCTCTAGTTGGATGAGAAAGAAAAGAAAGCTTTTGCTTGTCTCAACGGCTAGTTGTTCATTCCAATACAAGCATTGTATTATTAAAATTATTACTGTATGTTATTGTTTCCTCTGTGGCAGAGAAAATTGTTTCCTCTGTGGCCCAAGTGCTTAGTGCATTGGCTTAGCCAAGTTTAATAATAGCTTCATGGGATCCCCGTCTGTAAGTCTATTTTTCGTTTTTTTTTTCTCCAACATTTTTCCTCTTTTTTTAATGTTAACCACTAAAGGTTTGATCTTAACTTTGCTTTTCTGTTTTCTCTAAACGGTTGTTGACTTGAAGTCTTATAGCGAGCACGGCGTTCCTGGTAACAATATTTGTGGCGTAGAAAATTTTGATTGGCTATCCGCCATGTTTAAAATCAATTGGTGGGAGGGCGAGGCCACGCAGCTAGACTTATAATGCGCATGTTCAGCCGTTTTTAAGCCCTGCCAAGACTACTGTAATTCAAATTACTGCTATTTGTCACTATTTTGTGTCAAAGTTGTTTCCTGGAGTTTCAGTGTCTGCAATGTACTCTGTCGCACACCACTGTATATTAAATTAAATCGTTACATTTCATGTGTTCCATAAAAGAATATGGGATAGTTCTTGGCAGGAATCTTTTCATCCAAATGAATGATTGTCCTGTATTTGCGCCATATGAGCGAGTTCTTAATAAACATAGATGATGATGAAGGTCAACCTGAAAAATAATGTCTTTCCTTTAATTTTGTGTCGCAAACTAGTGTTTTCGAAGTATTAGTGATCAGTACAAAGTCATATGATAGTTTGATGTAAAATATTTGAGATACTACGCGTGCTCTAATTGGTTGGCTACAGTGTTTATATTAGAGGACAGGGACACGCTCAGCCTAAAAGTTCAAAAACATTTTATAAAAGGAATATAAAACGTTCACTTGTGTCTATAACTTGTGATATAAACACTGGGAGCTGTAGAGCACTAGAGAAATCAAAGAACACTTGGTTACGCCTTGTGTTTCTCTACGACTTTTCTCTCTTGCTCTACAACCCCCAGCGTGTTTATATCACAAACACTGTTCATTTCTAAAATGGAGAATGCCAATCACAAACTGGAGTTTTTTACTCCTGAGATCACAATGTCTCTCTGTGAGAAAGCAACCAATCAGAAAGCTCCAGCTCAGAGCAGCACACATCTGAGCCCAGTTGTCCAATCACAATGGTCCATTCATAACTTTATTACAAATCCAACACATAAATGTCCCTCATTTTGCCGGGTATTCTCTAGTTATGCAACTTTAACAGATAACTTGATCAAGAAAATGCCACTTACCCTAGCAGGCCAGTGAGGTTATCCGCGCATTTTGGGCCAAATAAGATCTCCAGGCTTATAAGACATGCTTTAAAAAAAGGCAACACGCTTCTATTATCTAAGTACCAATAATCACCCAATGAAAGATTTGCAGTAGCTTTTTTGTCTCCACATTCCTTTGATAATGGAATTTTGATAGGAAATATACTGTGATGCAGAACTGCCCACACAAGAAAATACGCTTCTCCTTCCCATGGCAAAACTTGGGTAATCACTAAAGTATCAGTTTCCGGTTGATAGATTAGAATGACAACATCTGTGGGGCAAACAACAAGCATGGGAAAAGTATCGGATTCACTCTGGTGGCGAGGCCTTTGAATTTTGGAGAACATTAACAGTGCTGCAATGGACTGATGGTATTTCAATGAACTCCCTCTGCAGATCTATCCCTTCACCATCGTTTTTCCTGGTGAGTTGTCTTTCTCTGCACAAAAAAGCCACAATATTTTAATATTTCTGCAAACATAAACTTATTTTCATAATAATACACTTCCTGAGTTAACAATATTAATAATAATAATAATGGAAACTTTATTTGTTTTTGGATGCAGTTGTACATCTCACTACGTATAGGCAATGAACAACTGGGTTCTTGAAATAATACAAACGTGATAAAGAATTGTGTTATTTACAAAGAAATCAAGTAAGACATTAATAATGGTAATAACAAAGATAAAAGTATTAAAATTATCTAAAATTTTAACAATTCTGGATTATCTCAATTAATAATTTAATAATAATTTTATTAATTTATATTGCGCAAGTATCAATATAAATTTTCAATTGCGCATTACAATATGATCATGAAACAAAAATAAAAATATATATATAAAAATACAAATATAAATTTAAATTTAAATATATAAATGCTATAAAAAGGCTTGTCTAAAAAGATAAGTCTTGATTGCCGATTTGAAGTTGTTCATTGAATTAAGGTCCCTGATCTCAGTAGGCAGCTTGTTCCATAATTTGGGGGCGGCCACGAAAAAGGACCGGTCTCGGAGAGTCTTGCGAGACTTCAATGCAGGACAGTTTAACGTCAAAGACTTCGTTGAATGCAGGCAATATCTACTTAATGATACATCTTTGATTGAGATTAATTCGCTAATATAGACGGGCGCCAGACCGTGAATAGCTTTAAAAGTAATTAAAAGCACTTTAAAGATGATTCTGTATTTGACGGGCAGCCAGTGCAATGATTTCAGAAGCGGCGTTACATGGCAGTATTTGCTTTCTTCAAAAATAAGGCGCCCGGCTGCATTTTGTACCCGCTGCAACTTATATAGGTGGCAGTTAGGCACACCATACAGTAGACTGTTACAATAGTCAATTCTGCTAGATACAAAAGCATGAATCAGGGTTTCCGTGTTTTCCTTGGAAAGATATTTTCTAATTCTACGAATGTTATATAAATGAAAAAACGCTGTGGAACTAGCCTTAGTAATGTGGTCTACCATAGACAGATTCGAATCCAACCACACTCCGAGATTTTTGACTGGTGAGTGCGGGACTATATCTGCTTTACCAACTTTCACATGATCTACATTGACTCTAGTGAGCTGCTGCTTCGTTCCAATCAACAGAAACTCAGTTTTAGTCTCATTCATCAGGAGTCGATTTTCGTGCATCCAGTTCCTAATCACTCTAACACAACTCTCCATAGCAGCGACAGCATCAGACTGACCTTTCTCATCTGCAGCAAAATATGTAATAAGTAGAAAGAAAAAAATGCATTAAGCGACTTATTTGTCATAATTTGTAATATCAATTTCCATAGCCATTTATATATTAAAGTTGCCTTTGAAAACAAACTTGAAAAGTTAATATAATAATGGCATTCTAGACCTATGTGGATGATGACCAAACAGCAATCATTGTCCTTCTCTCTTCTTTGCAATTAATTTGTCAGTCAAAATCACTTCAGAGCCTGCATCCGGTCCACGGCCATTGAAAGCATACTCTGGGAGACTTGATTTAAGGGTCACGAAGCCCTTCTTTAAAGTGCTTTCCTTCTCATCACTTGTAATCAGGATCCCACATGGCAATGCTTCTCCAACACTGTGGGCTTTTAAGTTGTTTTCTTCAGTGTTAGATGTGGAATCAACAAAAACAAGTTCTCCACAATGGGGAATCTCTTTGTGCACTCTTTTAATCAAAGGACTCATCACCCTCATATAACTGATGATTAACTGTTCCATCTGGATGTGACTTCTTACAGTCTTGAAGTTTTTCTTCAAGTTTCTCAAACATCAGATGACCTTTGCCACCAAATTTCTCATCTCCAAACTTACTGTATAAGTAGTTAAAATCCCTCTTTCTTGGAGTCACAGATCGATCAGCTTTTTTTGTGGTGTGTCAGCTTGTAGCCACAGGTTGCTCGCAACTCCTTTAAATATTGCTGGCGAGCAGTGGATGGTGTGAGGCCATATCCATACAGCTTATTCACTTTCTCAATCCATTCAAAGGAAAGGTCTCGGAAATTGGATGCTTCAAGCGTTTCAACTGAGTTGTTGTGCTCCCATTCGACATCTACATTACACTGGTCTTTGACATCAATCTTGACTATCATTTGAAAAGGGCAGTTGGTATTCTTGACACGTGCAGATGGGTTGACCTTTAGTTTTTCGCTGAGGATCTTTGGATGGACTACATCTTGTCGTGTTGTGGTGGCACCTGTATTAATTCAGCACAACATAGCCAGCTGTTGGTACTTTCTTGGTTTTAATCTTTAGACTGACCTTGTTGATTATTTCTAATTCTGTTAACCAGTTTACCAAGTTATCTTTTGATATGTCCTTCACGGCAAAAGATGCTTTGTGGTTCGTTTGGTTTCCTGTTATGTTTAGCATTTGATAATCGAAATCTTCAGGAAGAAAAAAAGACTTCAACTCTTCTGGACCAATAACCAATAGTCTATCAGGTCTATCATGGACCATTCGTCCGCTATTTTGGATTCTAAACCCCAGAATTCCCTGTCAATTATATTACCCACAGTACACCAGAAGAATGGCTCCGTGGAGCAAAATATCACTTTTTGCGTTTTCTCCCATCATCCTTCTAGCGCAACATTGGCAATGACCTTTATAAAAAGCATCGACAGTTACTTGAAATGGCATCAACGGTAAAAAATGGCAACGACTATTAAGGAAATGGAAATTTGCATGGTCGGTCTAGCACGTTTTGCGGAATTCTCGCTCTTTATTTTGTCGAATGCTAAATTGTAGGTTCGCTTGATTCGCCCTCCCCTTGTTATCGTTTCCCTGTTCTTTTCATGTGGCAACAAATGTCAATGGTTTTTTCCATACTGTGCGCCAATTGGCTGGATGTTTTCAATGGTTCCGTTTTGAAATACCCAATAAAATTATATGATCATTTTACACATGTATCATAGGTCTAGAATGTCGTTATTTGATTAACTTTTTACTGTAGGATTGCTGGGAAATTGAATCCAGTTTTACAGTCATAATACTGGTGTTTTGAGATCTGTCAAAAGTTTTGGCTATATTGCGCACCAATTGGCTGGATTTTTTTAATGGTTCCATTTTGAAATACCCAATAAATTTATAAGATTATTGGATCATGTGCACTATGGGTGGTCTTTGTCGATATGTTGACCGATATATCGACCGACTATCGGTCGACAGTCGACCAATAGTCGACCGACTATTGACCAATAGTCGACGAATAAATACGTCGAGCGATATAAACTAAGATCATAGGTACTCGACCGACAAGGGACCACACTTGACCGACTTTTGACTCACACTTGAGCGACACTTCACCGATGCTTGACCGATACTTGACTGATCATTGACCGATACTCAACTAATAAAAATTATTGTAAGTCGATACTTTCTTCTTGGGTAATAGTCCCCTTAGAGGGTGTCGGTGTCCCATGCCAAAATTTTAATCCTGCTTTCCAGAGAGCATTTTAATCCTGAATCCCGTTAAAATAGTTGGCTTTTTCCCCCGAATTTCGACTGTATTTTGGTCAAATCCTGTATACCTAAAAAGGACTCAGTTGACCAGTATCACATGCTCATAGGGATTTTGTACTTTTTCAAACTTGACTCCTGACCAGGTTTTGGCTTTTCATTGGATCGTAGGCTCGAATATTTTCCCTAATTAGTAGAACAAGCTAAAAGTCCGGAGCTTCGCTTTTAGCCTTGACTAAATCTATTAAATACAATACCTTGAAGATCTTCGATGCGCTTATTTAAAGCAGCTACAGTTTCCTGGTGTTCCTTTTTTTTTTTTTTTTCTGGTGTAGCTCTTCCATCCTTTTCATTCCTGCCAATATTTCCTTCATTTCGCTGTTTTCGTCTTTTTTCTTTTTTTTTTCTTAGTTTCTTCGGACCTGTAAATGGAATCCAAAAAGATTTCATCAATTCACACAATTGCAAAAACAAAAGCCTTGAAGTCAAAGACCTCAAGCTTATTTTTTGACAACTGTTTGACAAGTTTTTGATTAGTTTGATGACTTCCAATTTAACGGATTTTTAAATTGTCAAATCAAGGACAGTTTAAATGCGCAACGCGCTGGTCTGGGAGCAGTGAGTTGGTGCGACGACGCAAACTTTTATTCAATTTTGAGGGATATTTGACTTCGTATTGATGCTAGACTACGAACAGTCCTTATTTTTTCTTAGAGTCCGTCACATGGAGCTTAAATGACAGCATGCGAAAAAAAGCGGCCGCGTGAAAACTGGAGGCGAGGCGGGAATCTCGCCCTGAGTTTTCGCTTGGCCGCTCTTTTGCGCCCGCTCACGGACTCTAAGAAAAAATTAGGGACTAATGCAAAATATATTGATGCAAAATTTCATCACAACCAACCAACGAATGACCTAGCGGTTTAATTTCCAAAGGTTTATCGATTCCAGTCTTCGCGCTACCTGACCGAACATTATTTATTTGCTCCCAGATTAGTGCGTCGCGCATTTGAAATTTAAACTGGCCAACACTAAACAGAAGGAAAATAATCTTTTCTCCAAACATGAAGTGAGGGTTTCCTGTGAAGTCAGCGTCCATTCGTCAAAAACGAGAGCGCGTTGAAAAAGTCGGACGCGCGAAAACTGGCGGCGAAGCAGAAAGGAAAAATTCGTCCCACCTCGCCCCCCTCTTCACTTTGCGGACTCTTAGGGAAAAAAAGGGACTGCTTGTAATGTAAAGTCAGCGCATTACACATGAGCAAACACAAGATAGTTCTGACGATAAATAAATTAAAACTTGCCAAGCTGTTTAGTTGAATTTGACTCTTTTACTTAAACTAATCAAAAACGTATCAAAAAGATGTCCAAAACTTAGCCGGGTGGCTGCTCTTTCAAGTGCGCCTTTCAATGTTTTAAAAAGGTAATGCCCCCTCCCTCAAGAAATTATTTAGGTCAATACCATAAAGAGTACCTCGCAGTGTACAAGATGCCAGGGTGTGACGGAGCTTTATATTGCAAACATAACAAAATGCACGAGCAAGAAAAAATTCCTGCAATCAAAATTTTCTACCCCCCTCCCGTCAAAGAATGCGTTTTTACAAAATCGCTCCCATGTGTCTCATCTCCCCGCTCTTGGGGAGTGAGGATGAAAGACACTAGAAGATTTCATGCAAAAACAAGGCCTAAAATGGCAGAAAGATGTCAAGCAAAGTAAATTATGAAAATAATAAATATAACTGGGCCGAAGACAATGTGGGAAATTGTATAGAGAACCACGTCAAAAAATAGAACTAATTGATGTCTCTCCATCCACAAATAACTTCTATCGGTCTTTCGAGATAAATATTTAATGAGGGATCCACTGTAATTCGCTATGCTGAAGTGGTCTCCCTGCCTAATTATAATACTTTTGGTAAGGTATTCTGTTTGTATTTCTTCTTTATTTATTTACATACCGATTTCATTTTAGTTGGGCAAAGCTAAATAAATAAAAAACTCTCCGTTCATGTGCAACTTTTGAAAACATGTTTTTGCTAGCGTTTAAAAACAGCAAAATTTTCAGGTTTGCGCAGCGCTATATTACTTGTATATGAGTGTGAAATATCACTTAAGAAACTTACTTGCTGTTGGTTTTCACCCTTCCTTTTAACATCTTCATGTCCTTTTCAGGAGTCTCCGTATCCAAGATTGAGTTGACGAGGCTGGAGTTAGCACAGTTGCAAACGTGGACAGATTCTGCACAAAATTTTCATTTATATGAGAAATCGATCAAAGTGTGTCCATCTGAAAGGCCACAAATCATGCATCTCCGTAGTCTTGCAGCCATGATGTATACCAATACGCTAACTTCCACAAACATAAAACCTACAACGTAGCTTTATATACTATACGTTCTATTCTTTCAACCCGTAGGCGCGACGTCATAGAGCGTGGGAAAACTACTTATTGCCAGATTACCGAAAATCTATTTTATACAATATCTCCGGGAATAACTACACCTCTAGTGCCGACTGGTCACGTACTTTTTTAATAACTTTCTATAAGCACACTTCGTTTTTCTTATTTTCCATGTCGTTTTTCATACAAAAAAAAAAAAAAGCCAAGTGCGTTCATACCTTTGTAAAAAATGAATTCTCACTGTCCAATTTCGTTCAATTTGTCTACATATCTGTTCAAATGTTATTAGTCTCCAGTGGGGCACCTATGGCTGTGGCGGATTGATCTCGATGGTTCTTAAGAGCGACTTTCCACAAATATCGACAAGGTGGTGGCACAAGTCAAAAAATCGATTTTGTTCATATTTTGCTCATAGGTAGTCCCTAGTGAGAAACAAACTGAGCTGTAGTTAGTTTTTCCAAATACCGCTTCCTTTCGCGTAATTATGCGAAAAACGATTTTGTCTCAGTTGAGCTCAAAGTCCGCTTTCGGCTGGATGGAATTTTCCTTAACTTTCGACGGGTCGCGTATCAATCCACAGACTGTTACTAACCTTCAAATGGCATTTATTGCTCTATTAGGTCTTCTTCTTCTGTTTCACGGAAAAACATTTAAAACCTAAGTTACTTTTACGCCCGAAATAGGTTTAGAAAAGCATGCTATAAATGCAAATTTTCAGCAACCACATTTTAGCACTAAAACATTGCCAATTTTACCCACGGGCGATAACTTAGATTTCCCTATAATGACTTTCTATGGCTTCATTGATCATAATATAAAAACAAAGCTCTGGGTAAATGAAAATAAATGACCCGCTAGGCTTTAGATTTATCAGCATTTTCTTGAGATTTGGTGATCGAAGCGTTTAAAAGATGGCGTGACACACTGTCACGGGTACAAATATTTTTTCCTTTTAGAAAAAAAAAATGAAGCGACATTTAAAAGGAAGCATATTTCATTCGCAGTAGAAAAATCTTTGGATCGAAAGTTCGGTAGCGTTACGGACAAATATATATTTCGGCTGCGTTTCATAACTGGAAATTTCAGAGTATCCGTTCGCTCTGATACGGAGCTGAGTCCAGTTCGTTATTGTGTAATATTATTGTGTTAAAACAAATGATTGGAAAATTTATTTTCCTCTTTCGTTATCACTACCATGAATAAATTAAACTAGAAATAGGTAAAACGCAGCAGATTTGAACTACATTAACCTGATTAAAAGTTTCGACTGTTATGTTAAACTGCATCGTTTGCGTGAAATATACGTTCGAAGTAATGTTTGTTTCACTCGTCCGATGATCATGAGCGAGTTTTTTTAGATCTCTGTAAATAAAGAAAGGGAAGAGAAATAGCATATTGGGTCCATCTCCGTTTTTAAAAACATTGTCTATAGAGTTTTCCAATCTTCATACATCTAAAAATGAGAGCTTGTGATTAGTGAATTATAGATGCAAAAACTGCGTGATTTAGTTTATTAATTAAATTTGCAAAAGAAAGCACACGCACACTCAACGACAACAACAACAACCAAAAAAAAAAGCAAGACAGAATTCTGAACGTTTCTAAGGGAAAAAGTAATAACAATAAAGGCCGTAACAAATTTAATGAAACCAAGATAGTGGTCAATACTCGTGTTATTAGTAATGTTATTTTGCTGCGCTTTTTGATCCTGAAATATTCTTTATGTGAAGATGAACGTAATTAACTAATTAGATTTTTGAACGTCCTCATTGCTTTTTTGGACGTATGAATAAATTGAAATATTAGTACACCAGAGAAACAGTAAGGAACTGTAAACTAAATGGCGAGCATGGAAGTTTACTGTTCGTTTACGTTGATAGTTGGTGGGCCATGTTCGCGTTTGATCGCAGACAGAACAAGGTCCAGAGAGATGGTACCTCTGCTGTCCTGTACAAAGAATATTGACCAGCACAAGTCATGTTATGGTTTTCAAGATGTAGGGAACGAGGTTCAGCTTATTCTTGCCCATCCGGCCACGTTTTCAACGCCAGGAAACATCACGACGATGACGATTTGGGCTTACCTGTTGAGAAACATTTATCACAAAAGACACTTATCGGGCCCGGTAAGTTACTGGGACTTTCAAGAAACGGGCCCCAGGGCTTATAAGAGGCAGTTTACGGTATTCCTGGATAAATAGGGGAGAAGGTAGACACAGCGGGCGTTCTCCATTCACTAAAAGATTCCGGAAAAATTCCGAGAATTTCGGAGGGAAATGTTTATAGGTGAAGAACGTGTTCCATATAATACATGTTCCATCCATTTCCATCTCCGTCCGATGTATTCCGCACAAAAAATACAAAATGGCGGCACAATTGTTGTGGTTAAACGAAATTGTAGAGTCGGTCTTTGGAAGAATAGTGGGTAGCACTAATCTGCGGAACTGCAGACCGCGGAACCGCGGAACCCGCGGAACCTAGAGAAATAACTAGTTTTTTTTCTTTTGCAACTTACATACCAGGTATAAGATTACAGCTGATTTCATTGCTGTGTATAAACCCGGATTTTATTTATTTTTTAACATGATTCGACCAAGAGAAAATGACATTTTCTCCTGATTCGACGGTCATGATTCGACCGAGAGGTTACCAAGCTCATTGATGAAATCGCAAAATCACGAAGGTTCTGCACGAAGACTTGAGGTGGCGGGTGATTTATCACCAATATTTGTACGGGAGCTCGATAAAGGAAACAGCGAATGTTCTTTTTACGAGTACCACATTTGTTTCAAAAACCCGTAGATTGTATAGGCAACGTGGCGAGGTGAACCGAAAGAGAAGAAAAGGACGGCAAAGAATCTTGTCTTGTAAGCTCGTGTTTGTTTTGTTTATGTTTGGTTTCTTGAACAATTTCTTGAACAATATATGCTAGCATAAACGTTTCTTTGCTTGGTACTGGAACAGATAAAGAAAACAAAGTTTTAGAGGCGATGATAAGGAGTAAGCCGGAACTCTATAGATGAATTCCAAGACTGGTTTCACGCCGTTACAGGGACCCGGCTTAGCATTGCAACAATGTGTCGATCGATTCTGCGCCTTGGTTTTACGTACAAAACTCATTATTTTTCCTTTGTTTGAAGTCAAACAAAGTTTGCAGTTACACCAGAGTATGCATGAATTATCCCTCAAAATTCCATCTCTTCTAGTATATGCTGGTATATGAAATGGCTGGTTGCCAAACGTCCCAAGCTTATTGTTTTTCTTTTCTGAACTTCAGCTGAGGGTGACATCCTCAGCTGAAGTTCAGCCCCGGTGATTGCCAAAAAGAGAAATGAATCCTCGAGGGCAACATACTGTCGTTTTATGGCTGATATATCCTTTTCTTCTCTTTCGGTTCACCTCGCCACGTTGCCGATACAATCTATGGATTTTTGAAACAAATGCGGTACTCGTAAAAAGAACATTCGCTGTTTCCTTTATCGAGCTCCCGTACAAATATTGGTGATAAATCACCCGCCACCTCAAGTCTTCGTGCAGAACCTTCATGATTTTACGAGTTCAACGATCAGCTTGGTAACCTCTCGGTCGAATCATGACCATCGAATCAGGAGAAAATGTCATTTTCTCTTGGTCGAATCATGTTAAAAAATAAATAAAATCCGGGTTTACACACAGCAATGAAATCAGCTGTAACCTTATACCTGGTATGTAAGTTGCAAAAGAAAAAAAACTAGTTATTTCTCTAGGTTCCGCAGGTTCCGGGGTCTGCAGTTCTGCAGATTAGTGCTACCCGAAGAGAGTCTCGTGAATTCAAAAAATTATGACATTCCTATCCTGGCAACGATTGCAACCTATATGAGACGCGATCTTCACCAAAATCAAGGTTTTTATGGAAATATTTTGCCGCGATATAGATAAGCTTGTACGATTTATGAATTTAGAAGCCACTCCAGGATGATTTGAGGGACCATTGAAGCTCTGTGCAGAGAAGTACAAGCTACAGGAAGAGCTCCTCAACGACACGCACTTGAAACAGCTGCTGTGAAAGGGTGAATGAGAAAAGACCTTGTTTAATTACAGATGCAAACTTTTAGGCTTCAAGGCGGGAAATAATCAGAACACTCAAAGAACCCGAGGGTGAGATGTAATGTTTTCTTCGATAAATACTACTTACCATTGACATACATGGCACAGTTGTGATTAATTAACGTTTGAAAATCTGGAGCCAGGCCATGACACACCGAGCATTCGTATAAAGTACTACTCGAGGATAGGAAAGTCACCGAGGGAGTAGAAGAAGCCGCCATATTTCCTTACCGACGATATGGTCGTGAACAGCCTGGAACTGGTCAAACCTTGTGAAACTCATAAATGGAACACGCAGTTCCATCGGAAAAGTTTCCAACGGGAAAACAGGACTACCTTTTCACAAGTTCCATTCTTTCCGGAAATTTTTCAGAGGAGCGAACCAAAAAAAGCATGTTCCATTTACAACCCAACCGGAATTTCTGGAGTATCTTGGTAAATGGAAAACGCCCAGAAATACCAAATGTATAGGACGTAGTATGTCCTTATTGCTACTTCGTGACGTTGACACAATGTTCAGTTTTAGTTATTTTTCGTTTCTCTCCAGAAAGAAGTCGTTTCCTCTTTATCAGGTGTGGATGAGTTAAGGGGGACAATTAACATACCGACCAAATTTGACGGCATTTAAAATGCTTTGTTGGACTTCGAATATAATGTGCTCGTTTCTGAGTATTTATTTTGCGTGCGAAAGTATGAAAGCAAAGGTACATTAGTTACGAAAACTAGTCGCTTAAAATCGTCTTTATCCCCAATTTCAAATCATCATGGCAGAACAAGACATCAAAACATAGAAATCTTTATGGTGACACTTCCGGTTCATGGTTGTCACGCAACAGTGTAGCTTGCGAGTTGTTTATTAGAAAAATATAGAAATGTTTCTTAATTCGTAAACTGGATTGTTTTGTCAAAGTTCTCTTGATTCAGAGGGTAAGAGTACAGAAATAACCCTAGTGCGGGTTAATGAAGAATTCGATGCTAAATTCGTGTTAAAACATGCATGAAATGATCGTGAAATACTAAAAATGAACTGGTCGTCGACACACTAATATTATGCTTGTATCGAGCACGAATAGATGAAGAAGATGGCCAAATCTTATGTTGGATTGTTAATTAAGGTATCAGCTTAGTTTCCTTACCTTTATGTCTCAAAATAATGCACGTTTTTGAATCTCTTTTGGCTTTCGTAGTCCGCAGTCACCGGCTATGTCACGCCATTGTTTGCAATGCGAATGCCAGATTTTCGACAGGGTAGGTGATAAATTCGAAGCCCTGCGACTCACTTAAAATAATTTACCCAAACCTTTGTTTTGATATTATGATTGATAAGTACACAGTGAAGCCACAGAAAGTCATTTTATGATAATCTAAGTTATCGCCCATGGGTAAAATTGCCAGTATTTAAGTTCGAAAATTTGGTTGTTAAAAATTTGCATTTATAGCATGTTGTTCTAGATCAGTTTCGGGCATAAAAGTAACGTATGTTTTGAATGTTTTTCTGTGGAACAGAAGAAGAAGACCTAGAAAAACAGATGTTATTTCAAGATCCGTGGCAGACTGTGGATTGTACGCAGCCGGCCAAAGGTTACGGAAAATTCCGTCCGGCGGAAGGCGGATTTTGGCTCAACTGAGTTGAAAATCGTTTTTCGCATGTTTATGCGTAAGGAAGCCGTATTTGAAAAAATAAACTACAGCCCGTTTTGTTTCTTACTAGGGCCTACCTATGAGCAAAATATGAGCGAAATGGATTTTTTGACTTGTGCCACCAAAAGTTGATTTCGGTCGATATTTGTGGGAAGCCGCTCTTAATTTGTAAAAATGCAAGCCTTTCCGCAGTGGATTATCAGGCCTCTTATAAAACATGAACTCCATGGAAACGTGCCAGGCCCCTTGCATATTAGCATTTAGAAGGAGGAGGACGGGAGAAAGCGCGAAACAAGAAGCGCAATCAGGGATTGGACGAGGGAAGGCCAGCAAGGACGCAAATTTTTTTTATGTACACCACAACTGTGTCCATCTGAAAGCCCACAAATCATGCATCTCTTTATTAAGACACGACCGTCTGGATGTTTTCACGAGTGATTTTTAAAGTCGCAACCGGAAATCTCGTGAAAACAGTTACCTTTTCGACTCGCTAAAAGTTAAGCAAGTTGGCAAACTTCAATGGAATTATCGTTAAACTTAAGCCACCAAACCAGGTGGCCTAAGCAAGTTGGCAATTAATTTCGGCAAATTATAAGGGGTGCTTATGGTCAAACACTTGCGTTGTCAAATCAGAAAAAGAACACAAGTCCTTTTTTTGCACCTTGTCCCGGGCGCCTAGTCATGTGTGCAAGCAAAAAAATATATTGTGCTGATTGTGTGTTTCCACACACCGGCGCATAACAAGAAAAATATTTCAAATTTCGTAAAAGCCTCACACCCTTTGTGCGCTCATATGTAAGAAATATTCTGGCTAAGTTTCGTGAAAATCCGACAAATCTACGTACTCAAGTAAAAATAAAAAGAAATTAACAGTTTTCTCACCTTATTTAAGGGCGTGTCAATGTGGTCATGCTGCCGACCAATGAATGCCATATAGAAACCCATGCAAGGATAGTCTTTGCAACATTGCAGCAAATTTACAGGCTTTTTTCTATATTGTATTTGAACTTTTTGCCAATCAATTTTGATTCGACACACCGCGATATTTAAATCACATTAATTAGAGATTCACATGGTGTTTTGCTCGCGAAATTATCAACAGGCTGCTGGTTCCCAACCAGGATTTTGACACTTTTAAACTCGAATGCTTTCTCTATCTAAAAAGCCAAAAAAATTGTTTGTAGAAAATTTTGACCACATTTTTTTAACAGTAACCTTAACTAAGTACTAAGAGGGCGAAATGACGAAAACAATGTAGCGTCCTTGTTTCACGATCGCCTTCACGGACAAGTATAGGTGGACTTTTGCCAAGCTGACCACAGGGAAGACCTTAGAGTTGTAAGATAAATGACAAATTCCAGATATCGATAACCTGGAGGAAACGAGGTTGCTTCAAAACTCTTGTTTTTCCGAGATCTTCGCTTTCGAAATCGAATCAAACACAAGGTACCCGAAATGCCCAATTATTTCCGTGAAGTTCTTGGACCCGTTATATTTGGAAACAGCAGAAGAGACAAACTCCGTACAATAAATTGGTTACAGCAACGGAGACTTTTAAAAAGGGAGAAAGGAGGGAACGTCATGGCTGCCACAATGCACGGCTTCCAACTATATTATCAAAGTTGCGTGGTCATGTGACCACTTCATTTCAAGATGGATGCGTTCGAGGAAGGTGAGTGGCAGGCTCCGATGTTTCGGAAAGAGCAGCTTTTATATCTCTATTGCTTCGATACAGAACATGGCTTTGAGTTGACAGTACCCAGTTTACCTTTCCTAAAGCTGAAGTGTTTGTTTGGGCACTTTAGTTTGCCTGGAACCCTGTCTGAACGCTGAATTGCGGTATTCCCGCGATGCGAACAAGCGCTCCATAAACTGAAAGATGTGATTTCACCTTGTGTGATCGAAGTAACTGCCAGCGTGGACTTTCAGGTAGGCATATATATATTCCTTTGAATATTTACTTATTTATGAAGGACAACTTACGAATAACTTGCTTATGACATTATTTTATAATTGTTTATCGTAGATTCACCCAGATGAAGTGGAAGATGACATCGAAGTGATGCTGATATGGGATTTTAATGTGAAAAAAACTGCCTCTTTGACAGCCGCTCAGTGTTTAGTTAAAGCAAATACGCCGAACTGCGCCGATAAGTTGCCGATCATGCCCCTTTTGGACCTGAAGAAAGTGTCCTGCATCTGTGTCGATGTGGACTCGAAAGGAAAAGTTGTTTTGGAAAGTTGTGAGGCAGCAAGCGCCGCTGATGATCTTCAGAAGCTTTCAATAGCTGCAAATTACGATGATTACAAGGACAGCGACAGCAGTAATTCTGATGAAAAGGAGGACGACAATCCTGAAGAATTTGCGGACTTGCCGCTTGCCAGTGGTGGTGAGGACAAAGAGTTCATGTGTGAAGGAACGTATTGTTTAAAAAGAGACTTTGTTTACCGAGTCATTTGCCTTGAAAGGGAGTTCCTTTCACGAACATTTTCAATGGACGTTGAAGTTATGCAAGGGGCAACTTATAAACAAGAAGACTTTGGCAGTCAAGCTGCGCTTTGAGCCAGTAAATAGAGAGGACGAAAATGCTGTTTTGGTTCTGGCTTCTCCTGGAGATTCCTGGGCACCAATTGGTTCTATTCCTGGAATTAAGGTTGCTGTCAGAAACAATGAAATAACCAAAATGACTGTGACTACTGTCAGATACCAGTACATTTTTGCGTTATTGTTATTTGCTCAGTGAATCCGGCGATATTCAACATGTCACAGAAATTTGATCCAAAGAAATTTATGCATTCGCCTAGTCTCGAGGTTTTCGACAGTTTAGTGAAGGATGATCTTATTACTCTGGGTAAACATTTAGACTTAGAAGTAAAGAAGGCAATGAAAAAGGATCAAATTCAGGAAATTATTTTGAAACATTTGGTTGGTTTAGAACTTTTTGACACATCTGTATTGGAATCTCGCTTAATGCCTGATGTAGAATTGAGAAAATTGGAACTCCAGTTGGAGCTTAAGAAATTAGAAATGCAGAAGGAACAGGAACTTAGAGAACAAAAATTACAAGAAAAAGAAAAAGATCGGTTAGAAAGAAAGAAAGAAATAGATCGTTTAGAAAGGGAGAAGGAAAAAGATCGGTTAGAAAGGGAGAAAGAAAGAGAATTACACTTAGAAAAGCAAAGATTAGATCACGAATTAGAGCTGAAGAAGTTGGAATTAGTAGAGAAATTAGGATCAAGACCTACTGGGACCAGTTCAAGTTCTACTTTTGATATAACAAAACATATTATGCTGGTCCCACCTTTTCAAGAAGTGGAGGTTGATAAGTATTTTCTACATTTTGAGAAAGTAGCAGAGAATCTAAAATGGCCCAAAGATTACTGGAACATGTTATTGCAGAGCGTCATAATGGGTAAGGCTAGAGAATTTTATACTCAGTTGCCAGTACAACAAGCTTCAAATTATGATTCTGTTAAACAGCTAATTCTGAAGGGTTATGAATTAGTGCCAGAGGCGTACCGACAAAGGTTTCGTAATTGTGAGAAAGAAAGTAAACAAACCTATGTGGAATTTGCTAGGACAAAAGAACAGTTATTTGATGGCTGGTGTTCTCGCAGAAGATTGATGATGATTATAATAACTTAAGACAACTGATCTTAATTGAGGAGTTTAAAGGGTGTATTCACAGTGATGTTCGAACTTATATTGACGAGCAAAAGGTAGAAACTCTTGATGAAGCTGCCCGTCTTGCCGATGATTACTCTCTGACACATAGGATTTTGTTCGCTGATAAGCCCTACCAGTCCTTTTCTTGCAGTCGTCAAAATGGTTTGCGTTCATCTGGCCCATCAAGAAACCTTGGCAAGCAAGATCCGAAGAAGCAGAATTTTCATGACGAAATACAATCAAGTCCCAAATTCATTCCACCTGCTCAGAAATCTAAACCAGAAGTGGCAAACAAACGTTTTAGTTCTGTTGTTTGTAATTACTGTAAAAAGGGTGGTCACTTATCAGATTGCTTCAAATTAAAAAGAAAACAGGAGGCACAAAATGAAGCCAAGCCCACTGATTTTATTACATCTAAGGAAACTATACCTCAAAGTTGTGACAGTTTGGGTGACACACTTCATGAGGTGAAATCTTTTTCAGACTCTGATGATATGAACAGGAATTTTAATCTCCTGTCTGAACCTATTATGGAGACTTTTGAATCATTCATTCATGATGGTTTTGTTTCATTGACAAGTGATTTGTCTAGTGCTTCCCCTATTAGAATTTTGAGGGATACTGGGGCCTTACAATCCCTTTTACTGGCAGATAGGTTGCCATTTTCTGAACAGTCGTCTGCTGGTGCTATTGTCCTTATTAAGGGCGTAGATTCGTCAGATTATACATCTGCTCCTCTTTATTTGTGATCAAACATAGTTTCAGGACTTGTAACCCTTGGCATTAGATCTTCTTTACCTTTTGAGGGAGTACACCTTCTTCTTGGCAATGACCTTGCAGGGGATAAAGTAGGTGTTAGCCCTGTTATCTATGATAAGCTTTGTTTTGATCAGATTCCTGATCCTATAGAAAGTGAGCATCCGGGATTATACCCGTCATGTGCTGTTACTCGAGCCATGAGTAGGAAAGAGGCTCTTGAAGAGAATACTAGTTCTTAGGTTGACTTGTCTGACATATTCTTCAGCCAAGCTTTTAAAGTCGATGACGGATTCAAACCCTCTGAGGGAAGTTTATCTAAAGAAAGTCGTATTAAAGAGCAACATAAAGACCCAGAAATATCCTGCCTGTTTCAAAAGGCTGTTGATGAAAGTGAAATTTCTAAAAATCCTGTTTGTTACTTTGTTGAAAATGATGTGTTGATGCGAAAGTGGAGATCACCTGACGTTCCTGCTGAAGATGAGTGGACTGTCAAGTATCAGGTTGTGATTCCCAAAGCTTACCAAGCGAAGATACTCAGCACAGCCCACGAAACACCGCTTGCTGGACATCTTGGGGTGAACAAGACCTATCGGCCCAACCTGAAGAAGGATGTGGCTGAATTTTGTAGGTCTTGTCATACCTGCTAAGTTATTGGAAAACCTAACCAAGCAATACCAAAAGCCCCACTGCAGCCAATCCCAGCCTTTGAAGAACCATTCAGTAGGATAATTATTGATTGCGTTGGTCCTCTACCCAAGACAAGATCTGGCAACCAGTATCTGTTAACCATCATGTGTGCATCCACCAGATTTCCTGAAGCCATACCCCTGAGGGATATAAAGGCAAAAACCATTGTGAAAGCTTTGACCAAATTTTTCTCAGTATTTGGCTTTCCAAAGTCCATCCAGTCTGACCAGGGTTCGAACTTCATGTCCGGTATTTTCCAGCAGGTGATGCATGAACTGGGGATTAAGCAGTACAGGTCCTCTGCTTACCATCCTGAGAGTCAGGGCTCGCTTGAAAGGTTCCACCAGACGTACAAGAATATGATTCGCACTTACTGTTTTGACACTGAAAAGGACTGGAATGAGGGCATTCACTTACTCTTATTTGCAGCAAGAGAGTCTGTTCAGGAGTCTTTAGGCTTTAGTCCGTTTGAGCTCGTTTTTGGACACACTGTGAGAGGGCCTCGTCAGCTTCTTAAGGAAAAGTTCCTTTCTGATAACGTAGATTCTTTAAACCTTTTACAGTATGTTTCAGATTTCCGTACTAAGCTCACAAGGGCATGTGAATTAGCTAGAGCAAATCTAGTTTCAGCTCAGAAATCTATGAAGGCTAGGTATGATCTAGACTCAGTGGAACGTAAATTTGAGCCAGGCCAGAAGGTTCTTGCTTTACTTCCAGTCCCTGGAAGTCCACTTCAAGCTAGATTTTTTGGTCCCTATGTTGTTGAAAAGAAATTAAGTGATCTTAATTATGTATTGGTAATCCCTGATAGGCGGAAACAAAGGCAACTGTGCCACATAAATATGGTGAAGGAGTATGTAGATAGAAGCAACAGCACAACTGTACATCTTGTAAGTGCAAATGTAGCTAAGCTAGAAACTGATGAAACTGTCGATAACTTTAAGGAAAATGCTGATCTGCCTGGTACAGCTAGACTCAAGAATTCTGATGTACTTCAAGACCTGAATTCAAAGTTGTCCCATCTTTCACAGTCCCAACGTCAGGATTTGGAGCATTTATTTGATTTGATTTGATTTGATTTGAGCATTTGTTTCCAGACATTCCAAACAGAACTGATGCGATATACCATGATGATGATGTTGCCAATGCCACTCCAGTGAAACAACGCCCTTATAGGCTGAATCCCACAAAACAAAAGTATCTACATGAAGAAATCCAGTACCTTTTAGAGAATGAGTTCATTGAACCCAGCAAGGGCAATTGGAGTTCTCCTTGTCCCAAAACCCTGTGGAACCTACAGATTCTGTACTGATTACAGAAAAGTGAACAGTGTGACAAAGTTAGACTCTTTTCCAATTCCTCGAGTGGATGACTGTATTGATAGAATTGGAAATGCCAAGTAGGTGATCAAGTTTGAATTACTGAAAGGATTTTGGCAAGTTCCTCTTACTCACCGTGCCAAAGAGATATCAGCCTTTGTTACTCCTGATGGTCTGTTCCAGTACAAAGTTACCCCATTTGGAATTTGAAGAATTCTCCAGCCACCTTTCAGCGCCTTATAAACAGTGTCATTGCTGGTCTTGATGGTTGTGAAGCATACATTGATGATGTCATCATTTTTAGCAACACGTGGGAGGATCATTTGAGAATCATCCGCAGTTTCTTCGAGAGACTAAGTGAGGCTATGCTCACTATTAACCTTGCAAAAAGCGAGTTTGGATGTGCACACGTAACCTACTTAGGTCATGTTGTTGGACAAGGCCAAATCAAGCCTGTTGATGTTAAGATCAGTGTTATTTCTGGTTTTCCTAGACCAGAAACCGAGAAGCAACTGATGCGTTTTCTTGGTATGGCTGGCTATTACCGCAAGTTTTGTCCTAACTTCTCTGCAGTTGCTGAACCACTGACTGACTTACTTAGTAGAAAGGTCAAGTTTTCATGGAATGATAAGTGTGAAAGGGCATTTGAAGAGTTGAAGGCCATCCTAAAGAATGCTCCAGTGTTGTCTGCACCGAACTTTGACTCGCAGTTCAAACTAGCAGTTGACGCAAGCGATTTTGCAGCTGGTGCCGTACTCTTACAAGAAGACAACGATGGAGTGGATCATCCTATCTGTTATTTTTCTAAGAAGTTTAGCAAATGTCAAAGACAGTTAAAAAAGAATGTTTAGCTTTAATCTTAGCTTTGCAACATTTTGAGGTTTATGTAAGTTCTTCTAAACAACCAGTCATTGTCTTTACTGATCACAATCCTCTTGTCTTTCTTCACAAGCTGAAGAACAAGAATCAGATTACTTAGGTGGAGTATCCATCCTCTTTGAAAATTCCCTACGAGCAAAAAAAGAAGATAGAAAATAAAAGAACTTTTACTGTTGATTGCACAACACTGCAATGTAGACCTGCTTTTTCGACAAGTTGTGCACATTGGTATCAAAACTGTAATATACACAATATAACTTCTGCAAAAAAAACAGTGAAAGCCTTTTTGGTGTGTGGGGTGGCGGGGGGGGGGGGAAGGAGGGGGGTGTTTGTTTCTTGGTGTACAAAAGCAAATATACAAAAGGGGGAAATATGCTTTTACTTTTTTGTGTGACAAACAGTAAGGTAATTTTTGTTTAATCTGTTTGTTATAAACAATGGCTTCTTACCTCACACTCTTTGGTCAGTATTCTTTAAACATTTTCAGTGTGAAAATAGGGCCCAGGTCCCGATGTGTGACACAGAATTATGACTCCAAGTCATCAGTTTCAGCAACTCGTGGGTGTTCCTCATACCCAATTTCAAGATTTTGGGTGCGTCGTAACTCTTGGCTTTCAACATTTGTGGTGACTTCGATGACTGTTTCACGAGAAAAGCCTCTTATACTAGCAATGGGCCTACAAATTAAGTAAACATTTCAAGTTTTCAATAATGTATATTATGGAATTCCAGTTTATCAGCCTGTCTCTTGACACAAGAGGGGAAATAGTATGTGAGCTCTCTTTGGTCTGTAGATGTAGTTTAACAAGACTGGCAGTATAAAAACACAGTTGTGATGTCAAGCCATCTGCTTCCTGTTTTAATAAAACCACATGGACTTTAAACTGGGAGTTTCACTTTGTGAGAATTCCCGAAAGGGACTTGCTGTTTTTTTTTTTTTTTTTTTTTTTCATAAAATTAAATAAACTGTAGTTTTGACCCGATGTAAAAATATTTTATAATCATATTTACAAGTTAATGATCACAAACCTGTTGATATCAATGGTGGCAAAGTCATAATTCTCAGAGTGCCAAGGCATCCATTCGTCCAGAATGAAGTGACAGACTCAGGTGTTGGTTGATATCGCGTGTCAAAGTTTGGGCAGGTGAGTCGTCAATATAAGATTCAAAAGTGAGGCCAAGGCCAGCTCAGCCTCATCAACCGTCTGGTATCTTTTCTTAACTCCCCAAATACCTGGTTTCGAACACTTGATTCTGAAGAACAAGAGAATAAAAAACAGTTTTATGATATCAATCTCCAGTAAACTAATGTGTTTACACTCAATACTCTCAATAGGAAAATTATGTAGAAATTGCTCAACAAGTGAAAAGTTGTTTACATCAAGAAACAAGGAAAATTTGCATACATATATATATATATATATATTACAGTTTTGCTGAACAAAATATCTATGCACTACTTTGCACAGATCTGCTAAAGAAAATGTTGGAAGTGAATTAAATATTTGAATTAAATCAGTAATAACCAACTACAGGATGTATTTTACTGAAGAGTAAAGCAAAAAACTTACTGGATCTCTTGTAATTTTTCCTTGTTGTTTCTTGAATGAAATTTGCCGCCTTCTCCCAGTAATTGTGCTTCGAACCAAAGGTAGGCCATTTTCCCTTCTTTAACTCGCCAAAGAGGACTATAAATTGTACGAGGGCAGCCTCTTTACTTTTTTCCCATGTTACTGCAACTACTGTTTTACTCTTAGGCGAAGTTAATTGTTTCGGGCTTTTAGGGGAGCGAACCAGCTTTGCTTTTTGTAAAATTCTGCGACTGGCCTTAAAACAAAGATAAAAACAAGGATCAAGGTCCGTATATTTCTTGAAACTTACAACATATTTTCGACTGTGTAAACACGAGGATTGTTGTGAATACTCGTTCAGAAGGGACAAACAAAGTACCTTTTGCGAAGGGCTGCTCTTTCCATGAAATGCCAAAGTCCTTCGAGCTGGTCTCTCCTCTGAAGTTCCATCATCAGCATTTCCTTGAGCTTCACGAGCCTGTTTTTCCCTTGGTTTGTTGGGAGTATTTCCCGAAACAAGATGTGGACGCTTTTCTGATCCATCCAAAAGGATTGATATCTGAAAAACATAGCGAACAGACCAAGACTTAGTGGAAGACATCGATAACTATCTGATTATGAAAGTTTGTGTGGTAAAAGCGCGAAAAAACGGCCAAATTTAATTGCAGGGGTTGCAGATCTTCGCTCAATTTGCACAACTTTACACCTTTCGAGCACATGGCGATGGCACGAGGAGGGGAAAAAAGCCCAACTTTATGGCAACAAAAATCACTGAAAGAGAGAGGTTCCGCGAGGTTCTAGATAAAAATCACAAGTACCAACATCTCATTATACTATTTCATTTGTCTGTTTGAAAGCACACAACTGAAATCATGCTTACATACCGTATTTGTTCGGGCTCACTCAGCCATTACGCCATTTGCAATTTAAATGAGCTCTGAATCGATGACCTAAAACAAGGGCAAGGGCACACAGTCAGAATAATTAACATATATAGCATGGCAAATGGACAGCAACGATTCAAAAAATGCAAAGCGACTGACCTTTTAAGACCTTGGTGTGTTTAAACTTTGCAATCGAAATACTCGTTTTTGCACGCTTTTTGAGCTCCATCATATGTCGAAAATCGATTAATTTTAGCCGCAAAGCATCATGGGAGGCGTGAATTTCCCTCCTTTAAAGGGGAGTAAACTGTGCGAATTGCAGACACCCAATGTGGCTCAGGGCCCATCGGCAATATGGCGACGGATACATTTGGTGAGTGTTTCCAATATGCTTGCTAAGTTACCATTATTGTTATTATCAAACTGTATAAAAAATAACAGTAAGTGTTGATTTACATGGGTCCAAATGTTTTGCTTCCAAAATGAACAGATTGCTATCGTGAAACCGCTGACTGCAAACCACGGTTTGCTGTTTGCGGTATGATGGTCAAAACTCGATCTTAAGGTCTAAAAAACACTTTTAAAAACAACATGATGCCAGGGAGATCGTTTCATTTTTTATAGAAGTATTATGAAAGCGTTGGGAATTGAAATTATTTGAAATTACTTTTTCCTATTGGTTGGAGCTATACAAGTGAGCTATTGTTCATGCTCTAGATCTATCGTTTATTTAGTACTACATTCCTATTTGGATCAATCATTTAAAATCATTAATTTTTAATCATTAATAAAATGTTCCCTTAAACCTGCATTTAATTGTATATCTAGCTACTAAACACTTCGGGGGTTAAATTAAAACTTCACTTTGGAGACCTGGCGTTTTTTCAAAGCCCAGTGCTTAATCTAATTTAATAACAACTTAAACGATTAAATTTGAACTTGAAATTTGCGGGTGGTAGCACTGGTAAATAGCTGGCTCCCATATTTGTTTTCATTCTATCGTTCACTTCAATTTTAGCTGCAAGATTATTTTCAAAATAACGTTTCGATAAAAAAGAATTCGATAATATGAACATTTGGGCATGTCCCCTTGGTCCGTATTAACGAGGTTCCACTGTAGGTCCAAAAAGTTGTATTTCCTCAAATGTGGAATTATAATGTTTTAGGGTGCAAAAACATTGGGGTAAATCGCTTACTTCTAGAACAAGGTCTAGCTGTACAAACGTGAGCAAACATACAAACGTACTGATGGCAGTGGTCACACGATTTCTTGAAGTTCGCGGTTCGCGGGAAATGTCGATAGGGGTGGGGTATACAAAAGTGACCAATATGATTACGGAAGTGTAAAGGTTTCAGTTGAAAACACCACGGGGCCACACGTTAGTCATTACAGAAACCGTCGATCATGATTACTATTTTCATTTGCAGGAAATGTAACCATTGTCAACGACGTTGTCAGTGAGGGCAGATTCGTTTTTCTCTGGAAGCAGAATCTCTCTAGGGCGGCGCGTACATTTTCTTTTGAAATGGTCACAGAGGGATTCCTTAAAAACTATGGAAACTGAAGGTGTAGCATCACGGAAGATATTGGTAAGGTTTGCATGAAAAGCCGGGAGGTAGCATGGGATGCTCTGCTATGTCACCCAATCCCCCAGCTAGGCGGACCTTGTGTCACTGTGCAAATTGACGAATTTAAATTTAATCACAAGTCTAAGGTAGGTAAACGTATAAAAACTGGAATGGAAAAGATTGAAACGAATTGGAAATGACAATTGAAGGGCTAAGAGCATAACCGACTTATGTCTCATTTTAACCTGGTTTTCGATTTTGCTCAGATTTGTTGGAATTTTTGCTCTCCTTGGTTTTGAAAACATTTCGCGGTTTTACAATCGTGCACAAAACTCCTTGAGAAAACCAAACATGAACAGTGCAAAAACCTGACTTGCTTACTATTTCTCTTTTGTTAATTCTACTACAGAACTTTACTTCTGTCTCCCACCCCGTCCCGCTATGCAATGACAACAGAAAACAGATGAAAAACACCACTCACTTTCTCTTTTCTTAATTCTACCACAGTTATTTCTCCCTCCCCCCCCCCCTCCCCCTTATGCAATGTTGATTTGGAAGGTGATGCTTGCCAGGAGACTGTTCGTGACCCAGAAAACAACATTGAGTTGGGGGGGGAGGGGAATGTGTGGTTTGCTTGTTTACCAGTGAATGCGCGTGGAAGGGTAATGTTGTTAGAGATGTTGTCCACATTGTACTCGTCGGTTAAGAGGACTCGGACCGTGCGTTCTTGTTCTAAGGTGACCGTGCGTTATTTGGGAAGTGGAAACATTGGAATGTAAGTTACGGTTTGCGGTCAGCCAAGTCGTATGGTGCATATTTTTGCTTTGTCCATTAATGAAGTCAAGAAAGTTACTCTTTTTAGCCGTAGGTTAAGTGTGGCGCAAATAGCTTTAGCGTGATTTCACCAAAATGCTAGTTCCAATTTTGTGTTTTCCCTTCTGGGTGATAGAACGAACTAGTAGCATAACGAACTTCAAGCAAAGTTCACCGTCACATTACTTCGTTAACATGGTTGTAAATTTCCACTTAACCGTAAGGGAAAATAACTGTTCTTCATACAAAGATCACTCTCTTGAAGGCCAGTAAAGCCGTAAGTCATGCAGTGCGTGACATAGAACTTGTTTTGTTTCAATGTGTAACAGTTCTCGCCCTCAGTTCTCGCTTATTCAAATAGTGTTGAAGGGAAGGAAATGGCTTATTTCGAGATAAACTTTTCTCTCTATGAAAAACTGATTTATTGCCCTTCTTTTCTACCCCTTTTGATTACAGCAAAAGTGCGCCTTAGTTCTTTGGCAACAGTTCTCACCCATGTTGCAATAAAGAAACTAAGCGAATTTTGAATTATTTTTACGTAATGGAGTGAGAACTGTTCGAAAATAGATTTCCTCTGTGAAACACATTTAGGAAAGCATTTCAGCATGGCGAGCAAATGATAAACAAAGCATTTACGCGCAGCCGAAGGTAATACATTGCCAATGAACATATCCAATTTGTTTCCTCCTTTTTTATTGATATCTTAGTCAATATTTGCGTGCCAAAGATAAAGACATACAGAGAGACTACATAACCATTTGATTAAATCTACAATAAGACATTATTTATTTATTTCCTCCAGTTTCATCGGGGACGCCGCGCTAGAACAGAGAGATGGGTACTGGGGTTGTTCGATACATGGTATGTACCAACTCGACCTTACTTACAGCTGGTAAGGCGCCGTAATGCAGCTACACTGTTGCCAATAATTCAGCGAAGAGTACAACTTGGTACCACCTTGCACACCAACGAGTGGGCAGCTTATCGGCAGCTACAACGACGATTGGGATTGCTCCATCGAGCGGTCAACCACTCTCTACACTTTGTTGATCTGGCGACTGGCGTGCACACGCAACACGCTGAAAGTAATTGGTGTGCAGCCAAAGAAAAGTTCAAACACATGAAGGGAAACACCAATCCAAACTTTCTGTTGGAGTACCTTCAAGAATTTATGTGGAGATGGTGGTATGGGGATCCTCACCCAAATGGATGCTCCCACAGATTACTACAGGACATTGCTGAACAATATCCACTTTAATAAAGCTAAACGCTTCGATATATTCTATCAGAAAGCCGTAAGGGATTGATACGTCTCGGATTCCTTTGTGCTCTTGAAAACATTCTTCTGGATATTAGGCTTAATCTTGTTTATTGCTGTTTGTGAAATTTTAATGTACGGATTCGTCCACAAGATCCGACATTTTCTAAGTGTAGAAAAAAATAGCGATTCCACTCCATATGCTGAGGTTCGACAAAGTCCAATTAAAGTCCAATGTAATTTTTGTCAGTCATTTTTAAATATTCTGTAAAGTCACTAATTCTCGACTCGTGGAAAACAAATAGAAAGTGTCCTATAAGGTGTTAATGCCCGCTTGAATTATGTGGCATAAGGCGGATAGACCTTTTTTAACTTCATCTACAATAAAGGTAACTGTAAGGTACACTATCTAAAGATCACGCCGAGTCCAAATTACAATTAACATCTGTAGCGCTAAGAACTAAGGTTAAATAACTGTTTCAGGTACGTTGGCTAAACGATACTTGACCGATACTCGGCCAATAGTTGACCGTTACTTGACCGATATTCCACCGATATTTCACTGATATTTGACCGACAATCTACTGATACTTCACCCACAGTCGCTCGTTAAATACCCATCAATTTGTCGACCGATACATCGGTCGACTGTCGACCAATATATTGGTGGACTATCAGTCGACTATTGGTCGATATATCGACCAACTATCGACCGACTATCGGTCGCTAGTCGGTCGATATATCAACCGATAGTCGGGCGATATATTGGTCGACATATCGACCGAGACCACCCATAGTACACATAATCCAGATTATTTTAGACATGTATCATAGGTCTAGAATGCCGTTATTTGATTAACTTTTTATTGTAGGATTGCTGAGAAATTCAATCCAGTTTTACAGTCATCATACTGGTGGTTTGAGATTGGTCTATAGTTTTGGCCATACTGCACACCAATTGGCTGGATTTTTTTAATGGTTCTGCCTCGAAATACCCAATAAATTTATAAGCTCCTTTTAGACATGTATCATAGGTCTAGAATGCCGTTATTTGATTAACTTTTTACTGCGAAATTCAATCCAGTTATACAGTCATCATACTGGTGTTTTGAGATCGGTCAATGGTTTTTTCCATACTGCACAGCAATTGGCTCGATTTTTTCAGTGGTTCCGTTTTGAAATACCCAATTGATCAACCACACGAGGAAGAAAATTGCTTTTTGAGACCTGACAAATGGATACATGGAGTATAAGGAATATGATATCAGTGATGAATGCCCATGATTATCTTAGCCCTGACAGTTTTGCAGTAATAATGCTGTTGGTTTTAAAACTGCGTTCCTGCACAACGTATCATTGGCTATTGACTACACAATTGATGAATGCTAATTGGTTGATTGGAAACAAGGCAAGCTGGCAGAGAAGTGAGGAAGTGAGTGCTCGTTGAAGTAGACACTTTTGGGGAGAAACCCAAAAGAGTGTCTGCGTAGGAGGCTAACCATACAAAAGTGCGTCACCAGATGGCCTTATGACATGCTCATGCTGTGCTGTATCCACAGTTGAAATCAAGTGCCATTAGTGATACAAGGTTTAACCGTCAAGGCGGGATGGGACAAAACTGAGTTTTTATAAGTCTGAGCAACGTACTCTCCAAATAACAGGGTTATAGTTCGCTTGCAATGTTGTACCTTAAAAAGTTTTGTTGTGTTAAAAGACTTTCTTACAACAATGTAACGATTACGACCTGATGTGCAGACCTAATGTGTGGGCTCTCAGAAAAAACATGGAAAAACGTCACTGACATTTGTTTTATTAAAACAAAGACTAAAGCAGACTTTTTTTTGGCAACAAGACGCTTAATTTCTTAAATGTAACTCTAACAAATTCAAACTAACCTTATGTTTGTTTATCATAGTGTCGGACTAAAACTACTTAATTGTTCTTGAAATACGACAATGGAGTCAAAGTCCTATTAGCATCAGCCATCGTTCAGAGGCTGATGTCGATAGTGATAAGCATAGGATATCAAAGAGTTATAAGGCTCAAGCAATGACTTGCAGCGAAAGGCCAAGGAAGAGAAATGTTTGTGTATATATAGTAGGCAGAAAACTTTAATAATGGAGTACAGTACAACGGTAAAGTACAAGAAGAAGAAAGGCAGACTGATCAAACATGTCACGCCATTTTACGAATAAAATCGTATTAACCCATAGAAATCTGCCATTATTTGAACAGGGTATAATGTCTACAATTAGTACACAATTGTGACAATGAAAATAGGCAGTGCGCAGATAAACAGTGTCTGTAAAGCGGGGTTGATGATGTTTGAGAGTTTTTCACTTGGGATACAGAAAAGTGTCTGTTATCTGTATTAACGGGCATTACGGTTGGGTTTTGGTAACATTTTGGCAGTTTGGTAAAAAATCATACTTAATTGGCAATTAATTCGAATTGGCTCAAACTTTGCGTAAAGCACACCAAAGTTGTGAACTATCACAAGACACATTCAATGTTTAAGTTTGTTCATTTTAGGTTAATAATTAAAATTCGAAGAAGTGTTGTTTTAAGGGTTGGTTTGCAGACCCTCATATTTTATCAATTTGCTTTCACATAAAACACTTGATTTTTGGTACAATGAATCATTATTAGATTTGGTGCAACCCTTTGGAGTGATATCGCCTTTCAACCATTTTGGTTGCCATAGTAACCGATAAATTCTATATAAGGCAAACCTCTTATTACACCACTTCTATTTGAGAAAACCAAATTCTGCTCCGTAGGGTTGCAGACAAGAACACAAAGAATATTTGTACCAAATTTGGTGATAATAGCTTAAATACTCTTTTAGAAAAATAAGGGGGCAGCAAAATAAATACCTAAAAAGCTATTTTCGGCAAAATGCATTGAAACTTTAGCTCAATGTAAAACGTCACAAAGGAAGAACTGTTCCTCAAATGCTTTACTGTATACCCCAAAGGATACCTCTATTAAGGTATGACAAGTTCAGTTTCTCTTTTCTTGCTCTGTAAAGCTGCATTTCATCAAATGCTGCAGCTTCATATGTTATACCTTCCATGGAAACACGCAGTTCTTCATCCCTCTGCTTTGCTTGACGTCTTGCAAGGCAGTACTTTTTATGTTCTTCCGTGGCTGTGATCTCTGCTTGACTGATCTTGACACTGTTTCTTCTCTTTGCTTCCTTCTGGCTATAACCTCCAGAAGCAATTCCAGCTTTTTTCATCACTTCAAACATTTTCGCAGTGCCGCGACTGAGGTGCAGTGTAGCAGATGATGCAGCCATGACAGTTCTCTTTCTCCCATGGCATTTGTGTCTGGGACACTTGTTCAATGCCAGTGAGTTGGTTGACTCATTGGAATTGAAGCATCTGATCAGGATTGCTGGTTCACTCAAGCCATCATAAATTTGTTCAAGAGGTTCCTTGAAAGCACTGTCTAGGTGATGCGGCTTGTCTGAACATGGCAGCCCTTTCTTATATTTGCACCATGAGTTAGTAGGGCAGTATTGATACCTTTTTTTTGTCTGGAAATTTGAGGAAGTGATAAAGACAAGCCTTTATTTCCACTTGCATTTTTTTTCACAGCACTGTCCCTGTCACCTGTGGTAGTTATATATCTGTTCACATTGTTGCACACTGCCTTCCCGTAATTTTTTGTAGCTTTTCAATGGCTTTCTCAGTAAGTCTACCATCACTACCTTTCATTGGCTTTCCATCAGCTAGCTTGGCTTAGGAGCTTTGAAATTCATAAAAGGCTTTATCAAGTCTTTTTCAGACATGCCCAACACAGTCCAGCTTGATGACCCGATTACACTCAGCTGTTCCCTGGAGATGCCTTTCTTTGCAGGTGTTATGATCTACAGAGTTTTTCCAGGAAATGAATTCCTTGTCAGTTTGCTCCATTGCTTCATACTTGTGACAAGAATCACAAGCACCATACACATTCCAGCTAGCATTATATGATTTAGACTCACCATCACAAATCATCCACTTGTATCTTACATTATAGTTTTCACTTTGCCCCCACAGACGCTTGGCACACTCCATTTCCATACTGGGGCTAGATCCTTTGTAAGAACCTTCACAGATGTGGTCTTGATACCTGTCATTCAAACTGTCATTATCAAGTTTTGCTTTCATTTGATTACACTGCTGACACTTAAGAAATGACCTCAAAGTCTAGTACCGTTCCTGTTGCTGCAGATATAACAAAACCAATGCAATGATTGGCAGTGTAGCCACATTTTGATCACGTGCCATCAAAGCTAATAGGAACATCAATAATGGTATCTTCATTATCATCAGGAATGCCTTCATCCAGTATCTCAAGGTTTCTTGCTTTCGCATTTCTCTTTTGTAACTGCCCCCTTGTTTCCTCAAGGTGAGCTTGACTGAGTACTTCTTCCTGGTTGTACCAAGTGTCAGGTGACATATTGAAAGCATATTTAGGATTTCACAAAGCTTGGCAACCCCTTCTTTTCCAATGCCACTCTCGAATGCAGCAAAAACCACTCGTCTATTCAAGTCTTTCCCTTGCAGGGTTTGTGGGTTTTCATCATCTGAAGGATGCTGACCACAGGCAAGAACTTGTGACATGCCACAACCACTACACTTGGCATACAGAGAGCTACTGAAACCAAACCGGTTACACATGCTTTCCAAGATCTCTATTTCACCTAGTAGATAAATTAAAATTATTTTCAGGATACACATGTTGTGCTTCATGTAAACAAAAACTATCCAGATGAAATTAGAATTTTTTAAATTATTTTAGCTCACAAGTGTCAATGTAACATCATAACCACAGCAATAATTAACTAAATTCTTACCTAAATCACAGGCATGAATTCTTGTAAGAAATTTCTGAAGACAGACAAGTCAGTATCCTTTGGCAGGGTCTAGATCATTGTACACGTCTTCATCTGACGCGGCTTCTACATCAGTCACCAACAGTTTTCGCAAAGAAGTGGATTCTGCTAGCGGAGGAATTTGCTCACTTACTACATCATCCTCGCCAACAAAAGTTCTCTACAGCTTGTGTTTCTTGCCGTTTCTTTGCAGCTACCTCCTGTTTTGGAGTTCCCTTGAAAACTTTTTTCCTTTTTAAAGAGTTATGTCTTAAAACACTGTTTTTTTGCCCAATTTTGGCATGCTTTACCAAAAAGAATAGCACACAAGAAAGACAAGCAAAACCGACGCCAAAGTTCACCTTGGCTGTTTGGCAATGTTCCGTGCTTTGTAATCACACAGGTTTTGATGAGGAAATTCTGCCCCAGTAATGGACTCTGTAGGTATAGGATCAGGGAAGATAGCGTTTAGTGCGCAATTTTGCCCCCCCCCCCCCCCCCAAAAATGCATAAAAAAGACTGGTTTCTTGGTGGTTGCCATGGCAACCATTTATATACAAATAAGCCTGCGAAAAACCTTTTTTGTTTGTCAGGGGAAAAGATTGTGTTTGCAAAAATAAGTTTATTTTCTGAAACTAGATGGATTCAAGTGGGCAATGAGAACTAACAATAAAAATGGATAATTTTTCGCATTTTTCACAAAATCCAACCGTAATGCCCCCTTAACCAGAGTCCATACTAAGCGGGTTAATTTAAGAGAAGATATAGGAGCTTTTAATCGGGATAAACGAAACTGTCCGTAATATCCAGCTGTCCATAGAGTGGGGTTCCACTGTACTAAATGCAAAGAGATTTCTGTAGATTTGCAGAAAAAATAATTATAATGTCATCACATATTGGCAAATAACGAACTGGTAGAATGTCTCTCAGACTGCAAAATTTGTTGATTCTACCTATTGATTGTTTGATTTCTCTATGCGCAATTGAAAATTTATATTGATAATTGCGCAATAGAAATTAAACAAATTATTATTATTATTAATATTATTATTATTATTATCATCATCATCATCATCATCATTATTATTATTATTATTATTATCATTGTTGTTTGAGGTAAATACAGACACTCACCAGTCTAGATGTTTCCTGGACCTCTGCTGCAGGCACTTGAACCTCGGTTCTTGAGCTTTTGGGAATGCATAGCTATTCTTGTCTCAAAAGCAGTTCACCTTGGATCTTCAAGCCTCTGTCAGCCATTATAATACCATAATCCTTCACGATGAGTTTGTCAGAGGCGCAGCCCTCATAACATGCTCCTCCATTTGGAGTGATAGTCAAAACAAAATTTAAATTTGCAAGATGTTTTGTAAATCCAGAACACTAGGTGTCTGTGTACACTTCAGTGCAGTCAATGATTCACCTGACAAGGGGGTAAATTCTTCGAAAAGAGACAGGCAAGGTGCTTTGCACTTGTCTCCTGTTTGTCCAGTGAATAAGCCACCGAAGTTCCTAAGACATGAATGTTATCGTTAGGGGTTTGTGTACTACTAAACTGGCTCCGTCATCAAGTGCTCCAAGAGTCGTCTCAACCTTTCTCTTTCCTTCACAGCTGAATTATCACCTGTTTTCCTCTTATCAATCACTACTGCAATACTGAACACTGCTCAGTTGAACTTTTCAACGATCACAGCAGAGACAAATTTCTTTGAAACCTCTCAAAATTTCTGTTACAAGGCAGCTCATCCTCGAGCACATATCCTTTACCACGGCTGTTGCACATTTTATTTAGGAACTGCAAGGATTTGACTTGCTTACATTTCAGAGTTTCAATACTTTGCAAAAAAGTGCAAATGTTGCATAATTATTCCTTGATGATACTATAGCAATTAGTATAGCAAAGAATCATTTAGATGAGTACAGCTATATTGCAGGCATTTATCAAGGATCTAACAAACAAGTCTATAGGACAGCAGTCAAAACGTAGAACACATCATGTAAGTTGCTGGACTTGTTACCCATGAATGATTCCAAACTGTACTGAGATCACAGAGTACAAGGAGCCTTGAGGCACTGTGGCAATTTTATTTGCCTGTTTTGTGGGTGTTATAAAAAGTTACTACAACATGTTTTTTTTTTTTTATTTTCGCACAGATTTTTTTTTTGAAATTAATTTCAATGAATTTAACTATAAAAGTTAACACTAAAAAAGAACAACCTTTCAACCGTTTGACAATCATTTTCAAGTTCAAGATGAGAAATAAAAATTAGCATGTGCACATATACAATTGTGAAAAAACTGAGATACTGAAAAAACTCTAAGATATTCACATTTAAACAATATAAGTAAATAGCAGCGTGAATGATAAATAGAAAGGAAGACTAAAAAAGATAAAAGGTACTGAAAAGGTATTTAAAATCAGTTAGTCAGTAAGTCATCTGTTGTCATCAGATAATGCGCACTTAAGTGTTGACTTTTCTCGCTGTGAATGATGTTCTCGACCCAGTCCTCTCCCTTTACAGTTCGTCGTTGATGTCTCTTTCGTCACTGGTGCTTAAGGTCCCTTTTCTCTCCAATGGTGAATGATATAAAGTAAGTTTATCCAAACAACAGGATCGGGAAATATGCTGGTCAGATTACTATTAGTGTACCTGTTACGAGGAACTCTGTCACCGCACCTGCAGAAGTAACCATCCTTGAGTGTTGGGCAGCCAACAATAGGATGTCCTTGAATTTGTCAAAGGCATTGGAAATGCTACTGCATAGCAGAACTTCTAGGCCTCCTCCTCCCCCAATGCCTAGGATTGAGCTGAAAGAGTGGCTAGACTTTTGGGAATTTCTTTCCACGAAGATCCTTGTAATGGGGACCTTCATATTGACAGCTTACTTTCTAGAGCTGTTAGTTGACTATATTTTCTTAAGGTATGCAAATTTTACGGGTACACTAAAGACCAACTCAGCAAACTCTTAGATTCCCTGAAAGTGTCATTATTTCTACATGGATTAGAAGTTTGGGCTTGCCTTTCAGAGCAACTATTTAGATCGGATTGACTCCTTTATTACGCTTGCCTATCGTTTTGGCTATACAGATAAGATCTTTTTGATATCTGATGTCATAAAGAATAGAGATCATGATCTGTTCAACAGAATCACCAGTGACAGTGGCCATGTATTGTTTGACTTGCTTCCACCTAATCGTAATAGGGCTCTTAGAGATGGGCAACGATTTCATACTCCCTAGAAACTGAACGGTTTAAACAGGCTTTTGTGAATTGATGTTTTTTAACTTAATTTGTAATCTGCAATATTCTTGGCCACACATATGCTGTGTCTAAATTTTTTAATGAAGATAAAAAAAGATATGATCTCATCTATTTCAATTCTTCTCCTGTGTCCTGTGTGACTGAGTTGTTAGCTCTGATTGCGTGCGGCCAATTCCTTTCTAGTTGAAATTGCCCATCAATTATACCTTTGGTATGGCATAGCATACCCGTGTCTTGCAATGATAGTGAGCCTACTGAACAACTGCCAGCACTCAGCATTGGTTGCAGCAGACCATGTTTGACTCATTTCCATCAGAGAAAACTGTGTTTTCCCGCAAGTCATGCTTTTGGCTGACATGGATGGCAAGATTTTATGTGCTCTTCTACTTTGTCCATTTTAGATCTGCATCTTTGTTAACAGAACAGAACTAGAGAGATAATTTCCTCAAATTAGGTCCCTGTTCTACTTTCTGCTTTCTTGTTCCTGACTGACGACTTTCTTATTCTGTCTGTTTAAGAGTTGTCTGCTTTTGCAGACATCTGACAGTGTGTCATCAAGAACTCCTACAATAATTCGATGGCCAATAATACCGTTTTTCAAAGAACCATACCTATAGTCTTGTGCAATTCTGTACAAATCTTGAATGAAGGCATTCACTGACTCGTCAAGTAGCTGGTGTCATTAAATATATGAGGCTCTTTGCACTATCACATTGCAGTGAACATTGAAATAACTGTTGCAAACGTTTCCATATGTATTTTATTTCTTCTGCCTCGTTTATGTGTCGCCAAGAAGGTACTAACTAACAACATTGCATGATTCACATAACATGCCCACTTGCAAATGTTTTATTTTAATGTATGGTGTGTACGCCCAAGTCCTGTCAGTAAAATTGTCATGGAACATTTGCTCTTATATGCTGCAGCTGTTTTCATCAAAATGTGTGATGATGAAACAAAGTATTCTTTCCATAAATGTGACTCACAATGTCTTGGACGTTGAGGTGGAAGGTGGATTGGACAGAATGGCGATCACTCCCTTTGTACCAAAAGTTGAGAGATGATCATAAGAGAGACCATGTCGCTTAAATCAAATTTGTTGGTAAATGTAGGAAGAAGCTCATGGCCTTGATCGAAGTAGAGCTTGTTTTTAACCGCTTATGAAACACTGGTGATACTGCATTTCTCAATGATGTTTTAGGGCCTGTTCACATGATACCAGAATGAGTTCATTCCATCTCCATTTATTTCTCTGTACCTTTCTACATGACACTGAGACGAAATTTTGTTGCCCTACAAGTCATTCTGAATGAAATTCTCGTTCTAGTAGGACATTTCTTTCTGGTATCATGTAAACTGAGAACAAACTACGTTCCAAGATGACACTGCAAACCGTGTAGTCTGGGGCAAGTGGCGCATGCATATTGCTTACAAGATGGCAGACAGCAATGTCATCTTATCTTTTTTTCTTTGGACACTCTTTGAAATATCTTCATGTTAAGGAGGCCACAGTTTAAACTGGGTGAAAAAAAAAGTGATCGTCTTTTCTGTTTAGCCCAAAGAAACAGCACTGTTGTCAAGTTGTTAAAATTGCAGATACGACCATTAATAGACGCAATAACATTTTGCACGGATTTTCACCATATTTGTTTTTGATCTGGCATGAAAACCACGCATGCAACAACTCCTCTGTTTGATTTTGTCATTTGAATGTAGTACGAACTTCATTATGGAACGAAACTTATTCCGGCATGAAACTCATTCAGGTATCATGTGAACAGGCCCTAAGTTCTCGGTCATGTTGAAACGCAGACCATGCAGACTGCAGACTGCAGACTGCAGACTGTGCAGACTGAGTGGTTTTTACTTGTACCTTAATTTTTCTTGTAAGACATTAATTAAAGTAGTAAATACTTTCACTAGCTAGTTTCCCGCTTCCTTTGTTACAGTGCAGGCCTGAATAGGCAGGTACAAAAGTCGGACCAGATCGACTCGGATCACCAGTCCTGGTCGGATCAACTCGGATCAACTCAGATCGACTCGGATCATAGAAAAATTTAAAAATAACAAAGAAATGAGACTCTTACCAATATGAAAATCAATTACTTCACCAGAAATATCCGAAAAAAAAGCCCTACTACGGGCACGTGAGCTCCATGTTGTCAAGCCCGCCATTTTGTTTCACTAGTGCCAGTTCTTCTTGGACGAATTTTCAGACTCATCTCCAGGACCTTGTTGCTACGCGCCCGAAATCTTCGCTATCTTTCTTTCTTTTTTGTAATTTTCATACTTCCAAGAAAACGATAGACTCAGGCACGTACAAACAGGCAGTGTTGTATTTGTTGTGTGTTTTCGCTTTGCACTTTTATGAAAATTATACTGTCAGCTCAGTCCCAGTCCTCGGTTCTCGGATCAAGGTACTTGTCCCAGGTGTTGGCTGGGTGTTTTTTTAATGTATGGAAAAAAAACTTCTTTCCCTGACTCTCATATGCCTGTGAACCCTTCTCCCGTTTTTTGAAATTGCCCACCTACCCCTCCTCAAACTTAGCATTAACACTTGCTCCTCGCTTGGGGCAAAATGTTAGGTTTGGGGAGGGGTAGGTGGACAGTTTCTCAGAAACATACATTGATCCAGAGCTGGTTAACCCCCCCCCCCCCCCAAAAAAAAAAAAAAGAAAAAAAAAATGCCCAAAATTATGAAAACAACCAATAATTTTTATTATAATCAATCTTATCATAAATAATTAATCCTAATAAATAATTGATATAAAACTCATAAATATATATTAAAACATACAAGTGTACTTATTGAAAATGGTGATGATGCCTAATCTTAATAGAAGGTTAAACTCATGATTGTGTTTGGGGTAAAGAATACTAACCACAAAATTAACTCCACCCTGGGGCACACTGATGCAATTAAATGTGATAACTTACATTTTCCATTAATCCTTCGTTTAAATTTTCATACTGATTGGAATGTTTAGAAAATGACAAATTATAACCAGAACATGAACAATTTTCAAACAAAACTTGAACAATCTAGAACAACTAGAACTTAGTGTTTGACATTCACAATAGGCCAATTGGATAATCCATTTTCTCTATAAAAATCTATAAATTTGCATACTTATTGGAATGATGTATAGGAAATGACACCCCCTAAGTGATGACCGAAACAACTGACAACTAACAATGGTTAACCAAAACTTGAACAATCTATAACAACCAGGCCTTGAACAGTATTTGACATTCACAAAAGACCCTTTTCATAACTGTCATGTGATCTTGCCAATCATAAAAAAAATGATCATGATGCACATAGTTGCAATCAATGTAAAGGCAAGATAATTTAAACTTATAAAATATAAAATTTGAGTTCTAAATAGCAAAGTGCCTGTAGTGAAAGCACTGACTCCTCAAATTTAACAGTACTGATAATGCTGTTTTAAATTTTTTACCATAACATGGAAAAAAAAAACAACCACCCCCTAAATTATTTTACTTGGGGCATTCTAGAATTGATGCAGACTTTGATAAAGACTATTATTGCCTAGTTGAGTAAGTTCATTGGACTTAAGTATTTTGCTTTTTTTGTGAAAACCAATCTGGGGCTGTGATAACTACACATGTATATTTATTTGATGCTGCTGCACAATGTGACTCAAAGCAGCATAGTGCCAAAAAGTGCTTCTGAAACATAAAAAAAACTCAAACACTACAGAAGAGTGCTTCATTTAGGCCTACATGAAATGTTACTATGCTAGTGCCATGGCACTAAGATTAAAAGTCAAATCTTATGAAAAGAAAATAATGACAATAAAAGTATTCAAAATCCAAACAAATAAAAATACAACTATTCAATTTCCCTCCAGTTCCAGTTCCTTATTTTGCATTTGCCTATTCCATTTCAAATAAAAGTCACATGACTCCCAGAAACAAGGGAAAAAAGTAGGTTAGCTAAATGGACATGTAGAAAATGTAATAATCCACAGGTTAAACAGCTATTTCATGGCGTGCACAGAAAGGAGATGAGAAATGACACATCTCCAAGTGGCAATGTAATATTCTGCTTATAAAGTTATTGTATAAACACCAATGAAATACCAAACATTTTTATTGCTTTGATGTCTCTTCGCGCTTGAAGATACTGTAAATTGTTAGCTTCATGAAGAATACATCCTGTTCTGCGTCATAGCTTGCCTAGTATTTCAGTGGTGTTTATACAATAAAGATGCTTAAAGGGAACCTCAGTTGTAAAGGCAAGTTAGCCTTGAATTGATTAAAATAATGCCTAGATTGCAAATTTTACTGGACAAGGAAGATATAACAATTAATAATTATAGTAAACGGAAATAATTAAGACTAATTATCGCTTTCAAATTTCCTGCGCGCCCCTCAATTTTGGATTTCCTTTTGTCACTGCAATGGACCTGATCGACTCGGATCACCAGTCTGAGTGGATCTGGTCCAGATCGCAGCACGCGGAAAATATAAAAGCGATAATCTTTACCGTATATTAAATGTTATTTTCACCTTCTTCTGTAACATTTGTAATTAAGGCATTATTTCGAGCAATTCAGCACCAACTTGCCTTGACAGCCAAGGCTCCCTTTACATGTAATTGGGCTTGCATTACATTGTTCCTAGATTTGGATATCAAATTCTCTTTCTAGGATGGCTTTGTGGTCCTCATCAAGATGAGACTGATGATCGATCAAAATTGCTTCTCCAGAGAAAGCATCATTTTTTGACAGAATGCAATCTTTCCTCACATGGTAATAGGTCCGCTGGAACTTGACCTGCAGTTTACCACCATGTAGGAGAGAACGATGTTCCATTGTTGTCAAGGCAATGTTGTCTGGTGACGCTGGCACTGCTGGAGGACATCGCAAAGCACTATCACACCCATAACACTTGTAAGCAGTTGTATCACTGAGGAAAACAATTCTGTACCGATAATGTTCCTACTTGTCTTTTGGAAGACTCTTTCTTCGAGTGCCAGTGGTTCTCTTTGCCAAGACAGTTGGTGCTTCCTTCTCTTTGCGGTCTCTTGGAAGTTTGGCCTTGCTTTTCCATCCTAAAGGTTTCCTTTGGACGTTCATGTTTACAATGTTTGTATTGTTGGACTGGTTCTTGGTTGCACACCAGTCAAGATACTTGCCCAGCATCCCTTTCCGCTGGGACACGGCGAGAGCATGCGCACAGGATTTCTGTGCACGCCATCCTTCACAATCACAACTAACCTCGCCAGTCGAACCTTTAATGGAAACTTGGTGGGGGAGATCTGCAGAAAAACTCCCTACCGAAAACCAGTGTGCTGCACCTTTAAAGGGGCCTTCAAAGACTTGGTCATTCTCAAGAATGCGATTGGCTTTACCAACAATTCCTTGTCGAGTGAAGGTTGGAAGGCCTGAAAGCCTTGGGTCATGATCAGCAACCTCTATTTCTGGGTACTCACTTGCACGGACTTGAAGTTGTTGCTGTGCGCATGGCATTTCTGTCTCAGCTGATGTTGATGTTGACGTTGATGTTGATGAGGATTTTTTCCTGGAGTTGCCAGATAACACTGAGCCCAAATCTTCGGAAAGTAACTTGCTAAGGCACGTGTTTGGAAGCCTGGAAAGGTACTTCTCCCTTTCTCTGCTGGACAGTTCCAAGAAATCTGGGCGCTTAAATTTTGCAAATTCCTGCCTCAACTGAAGGTCTTCGTGTTCGCCAGCCACAGCCAATGCAAAGTCCTCTTGTTGCTCTTCATCAATTGAGCGAATTTCCTCAATGGTTCCCATGAAACCAGATGCCTTCCTCTGCTTCTCGGCCTTAATCCTGTTGTTCGTGCTTTCTGCCTCCAATGTGTAAAACTTGACTGGTACATCAACAGTTGCAGAAATAGGAAGACCAGCCAGTCTACGAACTTTTGCAATCATGTGCTTCTTCATCATCTCTGACTTCTGTCTGACGAATTTGAAGACCCTTATCCCATTCTCACGTACTCACCATACAGGTTTGAGTGAATCTTGCAAAGCATCAAATTCTTCATCAGATTCACTGTCCAGCAAACCGGGTTCATAGCACCCATCGGATGAAACCTTTCCAAAGATTTCCCATAGATATTGGTTTGCTGTTGTTCCTTTGATTCCCCTTGTTCAATGTGGCCTCCACATTTTGTCGAAAATGTCTGAAACAACGTAACGACTTTTCTGTTCCTTTGGGAAAGCAGCTCCGTAATGCATTGACAAGGGCCATTTCCCCATCTTGCCAAATGAGACAGCGTTTTGCAAGCCAGGTCTTAAGGATTTTAACTTGCTTAGAAAGTCTTTGTAAGTGCGCTCATCTTTTTTGTAATGGATCAGCACGGGTTCAAAAAATACTGGTGACTTTCAAGTGGACTTTCTTTTAAGGAGAAGATTTTGATAGGAGATTGGAGTGCATTCATAGGGACCTACAATCTTGGACAGATCAAATGAAAAATTAAGACCACCCCTCCCCCCCATTTCAATGATGGAAAAATGGCGCGAAAACAGAAAAGAAGAAAAGTCTAGAGAGATAAAAAAAAGATTATGATGAGGAGAAGAGGGGCTCGAACCAGAGGTATCATCTACGTTCAGCACACTGTACACAATACACACGCTGAACCCATGTGCTATTGCATCTACACATTCAAATTCTTGTCAATTTAAAGTTCTAAAACTGTCTTTGTTTACACTGAAGACCTTGAAGCAAGACTGTAAACACTTCAGTTTGTTGATATTTTTTAATTCTTAAGAACTTACAATGATTTTCTTATTCGAAAGTCTCTATTGGCACGGTTTACAAACTGTTAGCAACGATTTTCCACGATTTACTACGGTTTTGTTGCAGTGAGAGACAAATGAAAGACTTGAATCAAATATATTTTACAGATAGCCGGAATCGTCCAAAACCGTTTGAAGCCATTCAAAACCAGCCATAAACCGTGCAAAATACATTGTAAACCGTCAATAAAACGTTTGAAGTATCATTCCGGAAACATAGTTCCAGTAGGCGATGGCCGGTCAGTGAGTACTGTGACCCTAGGAGTTAATAATTGAGTCGTTCTCCGTTGTTTTGTATTATGCCGGTGATGCGACCACTCATAGACTGGATAGTTTTATCTCCTGAGAAATACCACCGATTGTTCTCTGCACTCTATCACAGAATTCTTCATACGACTCATGTGTGATGCCTTCGTTCAGGGCATCTTTTTCCAACTTTTTGGAAGCAATGTGAAAAATGTTCTCAATAGGATTTAAATCGGGACTTCGCGGCGGTATTTGTAATAGTTCGCAATGACAACGAGCCATAGCTTCACCGGCTGTTTTACTGTTTTGGCTAGGATCACCGTCTTGCAGCCAGAGGCGAGTCAATCCCTTGGCAGATCGTTCAAACATGGTGTTAAAGTGTTGGTCAATAAACGATGCAAAATATTTTGCATCCATTTTTTCTTATCTCTCGCAAATTATTACTCCTCCACCGTGAGTTATTGCTACCATCATCTTGGCAACTTTACCTCCTGTTCCGACTTTACTTCCCTTAGCCAAACACCCTTGGTTTAAACCTTCGGATTTTTTTTGCCATACTCTCCCTTTGGGTGCTCGGGCTTGGTCCATGGGGTTGGTCTTGTAAATAAACGAGACCCCATCTAAGTAAAACGCGATAGTGTCCGTCCAGACACTCTGAGGGTAATTTGATTGCATCCGTCTAGCAAATTCTACTCTTCTCTCTTTGTCGCTTTGACTCATTAGTCCCTTTTTACGAGCCTGCAGGAAGAGGTACCCCTTTCTATTTAACAAACGCCGAACCGTTCGATCAGTGACATGACGAATTCCTGTCCGCTCCATCAGGCGCCGCGAAGAAAATGAACCTTCTTGCTCTCTTAACTCTTCAATGGTTCTAAGAATCAACGCTTCGTGTTCAGGAGTGACCTTTTTCTTTCTGCCGCTCAAATGTCTCCTGCTCTCATGTACTTCCTGGTATTTTGAGCTCGTTACGCGGTGAACACTTGCTGTCGAGACCTGAAAGTGTTCGGCGATCTCATTTAATGTGAGATTTGTAGTCATCTTTAGGACTCTGACTGAAGCCTTTGTTTCGTCCGATATTCTTTTTCTCGAGGGCATGTTGTCTGAGGATTTTTCAGTGCTTTTTGGAAAGTTGTGCAAACAATTGCGTATTTTATTTACTCTCTGTTACCAAAATATCGCACTTGTGATACCTAAACACAGATACCGCCTTCAGGTTGTGACGCGTGTGACTGCGTCAGACACAGTTGATATAGCCTGATAAATGTGTTGACAAATAATCTACTAATTAGTCACTCCCTTTGTTTTGTCATGTTTAAGGCCGGCGGACAATCTTGGACAGATCAAATGAAAAATTAAGACCAGCCCTCCCCCCCATTTCAATGATGGAAAAATGGCGCATTTTGCTTTGCGCGCGAATTCATCATTGAATTTGGGGGGAGGGGGGTTTAATTTTTCATTTTAATCTGTCCAAGATTGTAGGTTAAAAGTGGGGTCTATCTGAAGTACTGCAAACATCATCTCAGTGCAAAATTTTTCCATCTCTGTAAGCTGAACAGAAGCAAGGACAATGGATAAGCTCTCTCTCCCAAAACTGACATCTTGGATGAATTGATTGCCCTCCTCTTTCATCCAGTACAAAAGGGAAAGATCTTCATCATCTTTCTCTCCACCAAATTGCTGTTGAGAGGAAGTGACTACTCTTCTGGCATATTAGGCTTGCCGGACTCCTCGTGGCATTTGGGCCAAAGACTCAACCTTTGTAACCCCACCATGTCTTGCCTTGGTCTGTCGGACAGCTTCTCTTGGCCCCAGCATTACACACTTCTCTTTCAGGGTGGCCATAGTTGAAGGCTGTGTGCGAGTAAATCCTCGTGCTCCGTCTTTGCAAGAGTTACCATGGGGCTGAAGATCAAAGTCACCTTCTTCGCGCTCAAAACAATATTGAACAAGAGCAATGTTGTTCACGATATCCCCCCTTCTATCACAAGCATATATAATCCGACGGTGGAAGTGGTTACCATCTTCAAATGTCTTAGTGTGGTAGACTCGATTGAGTGTATTGACAAGCAAAATCTGTAGCATGGATTTGTTGAAATCAGTGTTAGTGGAAAAGCTATGACATCATAAAGTTTTTGTGACGCCACAGTTTCTTCAATGGCACGAATTTCAACAAATCCATGCTACAGATTTTGCATCTACCTGTTGGCTTTTGTTGCATTAGAGAAGGATGTAAGCTGTGTGAGGTTATAAGAATTTGTATTCTGGTCAAGTGACTTACCAAATATGGTCATGACTACGGAAAGTGATGGTAATCTGTCATAGAAGAAACATAGCCAAAAACTAGACCCAGGATACTAATGGATTCCAAGATATGATGGTTAGAAGTCACCCATAGCAACCATTTTGTAGTTAAGGGTCTTTCCCCTTAATGCCTTTTAGTACAAGAACCTTTGTCATATGACTTGGTCATGTGTAAATGTTACTGTTAAATTTATTACTTAGTGAAGTTATAAATGGTGACAAAGTTTTTACAGTAATCGGGCAGTTTTTTGACATGAAAAGGACTACAAGTTTGTAATGTATTGTATCAACAAGCCTGTGTTACTAATTAAAAATAAGCTTGCAAGATGGAATAAGTATGAGAAAAAAATCCATATAGGGGGGCTTTCCATGTGCTCTTAAATCCTCCAAGCTGATTCGTCTTAAGTCAATCAAGAAGGAAAACTCCTTTTTCACTTTTAATGGCTGCCTGGTACAAACCATCCTAGGTTCTGGGTTAAATAGTAGGGACACGATGCTATTGGTAGAAACGGACTTTCCAAGAAGAGAACATTGGTTTTTGCAAGTCATCATCCAGCCATCTGAGTTCCGCTGTTTCGTCCTTTAAATTTCTTATTACTGGAGAATCTTCAATCACAACAGTTGCAGGCTTCACTGGTTTTGCCCCTTTCACAGGACTGTCTGTGATTTGGATGACTTCAATGCTTCTCTGCAGGTAGGAAAAATTCAGTACACTTAATTGAAAAGTAAAAACATGGGTAATGCAGTAATTAATATTAATACATTACTTGCTGAGAGACAAAACAGGCTAGAGCAATTGTGGAAGTATGCTGAGGCTAAACATCAATCATATGGCCAAGTATCAGTTAACCCATTGTCCCCTCGAGGCGTAACGCGTGACATTATGCTAATTTCCTAGAAATTTTGGAGTACAGACTGCGTGATCCAAATGCTTGAAATAAACCATATGCGCAGTAGCACTATAGACGGGATCAGGTTTCAAAGCAAAGCTCATCCCAAAGAGGAGGAATTTTGCTGCCGGAAAGTGTAAACAATTTATCATTTGATGCATGGACATATAGGACAAGGAGAAAAGCACAAATGAAATTAATTTTTTTTGTGTTTTACGCGCCGCGAGCTCCAAATATGAATAATTAGCGGCCGCATAAAACTGTTAAGACAGGTCATGTCAAGAACCGAAAATGGGTAAAATCACTGTTGTATACATCAAATATGAATTTTAACTGTATTTATTGAAGTTTTCTTGCAGATTCAAGGTCATTTAAATGTAGGCAAGGATAAGAGAAAGAGAGAATGACTCGAGCCGCACGAGAACTCTTCGCGAAAAGCAAAGCACAAACGCATCGCATCGCAAACAAAAACTCACGCAGCGCAAGGAACGACAAAACAAACAAGTAGAGATTCCAAACAAGTTTTATTTACAAGATAAAGAATTCGGCAGCCAAAATCTGACAAACGACGCTAAATAAAAACTTAAATCGTGCCAAATAAAGGCCAAAATTGTGTGACCGGTCCAAACCAAAATGAGATTCAAAATACTATATTCTACGCATCATTGAAAAACAATTTGCGGCCTGATTGCAAACTAGTGAAACGTGTCACTATTAGTGGCCAAAGGTTATTTAACCAAGAAAAGATCTCAAATATTGATTAGGCCAAAATGCAATGAAATCGTGATCGTATATACTTTTGAAACTTACCGATAGTTCATATATGACAGCGTCGCAGATAGGGACTCGGGTTATAAAGAATGCAATTTCAAGCCGCGTGGTATTCATGAACGCAAGTTTTGCAAAGCGCTACACTACATGGTAAACACTGAAAAGTGGTCTGTACTGAACGTCCCCCACTTGTTTTTCTACCCACCCTCTTACAATGCACACAAACTCTCCTCCTACCTTCAATTTTAACACTAAAATGCTTCCCAATATTTTCTAGGGCGACCGACAAATTATCAATCTTGCGGCGCTTTGAAAAGGCGATCGAAATTTTCAGTACTGTGCACCGTGCACATGGTCCATAAAATACTCATCGATACCAATGACATTTCTTAGCAGACATTGTAAATGTTTCTTTTGCAACCACCATCCTTCCAAAACAAAACATTACTCAACCAAACCGGAGATGACTTGTAGCTCAACAAGAAAAAATAAAATAACCCGCAACCTGAAGCTAGCATAAAAGTAGTCTTCCAGACGATTTAGCTTTAATAAAATGTTGTAGGTGGCAAGTGGAAGTGGAATGCAAGTTTCCAGAAGGTTAAGTAAAGTGCCGTATTGAAGATCCTTGCACTTATGAAAGACTGTTTTAAGTACATTTTTCGCCAAGGTCTACCCTCTATAGGTTATCTCAAGGAGAAACCGTGTGCCCTAAGGTTTGGGCTTGTCTGCGAGATTCTTGCCAAGAAAAACCGACTTGTATACAGACCACTCAGAGGACAAAAAGTTGCTGACAATGTCTTCATCACTGTTGTAGACGACATGTAGAGCACCCATACAAGGGATAACAGAAGTGATGGGATCTGGTGTGTCTCCCTGCTTAACTAAATTACATGCCCTTTACACAATGTGACGGGGGAAGAATTGTGAGGGTCAATCCCCAGACATTAAAACCACAAACCTTGGAAGATACTCCTTTAGATGGCTTTGAGAGACCAACCCTAAGGCAGTTTTGTGGTTATTCCTGCACTTTAAAAGTAAATTTACAAAGTCAAAAAGGTGCACATCACTTAATGATCACATCCTTCTGACAGCTGTAGAAGCATGATAATCGTGGGATTCCAAGCAATGCCTTTCCAGTACTGGATCAAAAATTAAAACAGATAATTCTGGACCGGTTGAAACAAAATGGTTGTGAAAAAAAAAACAAAACATGACAGTTTGTTAATGTCAATGCCTACAGGGTTGTGAATTTTCCTGGGTTCTAGAGCAAGAATGGCCTTGACTTCTTTGGTGACCTTGATGATGATGGTGTAGAAATTTTACAGACACTGAAGTCCTTTCGTGTAAACTTTTGTCTAGTCATCAATCAGTAAGGTCACTAAATGCTCATTTTCTATGGTACTTTTCACTATGTCACCCAATAGAATTTTTAAAATAAAACGAAGAAATTTCTTTTTTGACCCCTCCAGAGCAGATGAAAGTACCAAGCGATCTTTGTCATATGACAAAATTTCAGGAACAGCGCATTGTCTTTCTGCAAAACATCACATTTCAAAGATAAACAAAAGCATAATTGGTACAATGAGGCACCAGTGCATTTCTTTTTGAGTTCAGATCTTTTGTTGATGTGTCGGGAGGTTGAAATAAAAGCAAAAATGAAATCAAATAGATTATTTTAACCAACACTGGAGCAGAACTGGTAGAAAGCATCAGGGCCGCCCATGGAGATTCTGCCATTCTGGACAGCATTCTGAAAATCTGCACCTGAAATGTAGCAAACAGATAATACAATCTGTTACAACAAAGTTTTATCAAAGCCTTTGAAGTCAAAATGGTGACTTGTTGTCGCAGCCTCCTTAAAATTCTGAAAGTGTCGGCTATTGTTAAAGAGAAAGTGAACCTGAAAATTTGGACCGATTGTTTTGAGTGCAAAACACATCTTCAATCCATAAAGCATGTCTCACCTAAGCATTTATATTGAAAGGAAACCTTCCCATGATACCTTCACCTTGTACATAAGTGTGTTAAATTGTTACTGGAGTCTACCAAAGACATTTGTCATCGTTTGTTTGTGTTTGTCTTACATGTGTTTATATTTATGCCTGCATTACATGTGTTAACCTGGCCTCAAGCAGCGTCAGGTACCTGTTTGACTGAAACAACTGGTACCTAATAAGGCCACAACACATTGTATTTTTTTTAGCCCTAAAAGAGTAGACGTGTCCCAATTGTTTAAGATTTTACTCATTTACTCATCAACTGTTCGACTGTATTTTCCAGTGCAAAAGTTGACCCTACTTTTTGAGGCTAAAAGTTGGGATTTTACTTATTTGTGGTGTATAGACTAAGTTCAAATTCCTGACAGTTTTTTTGTAAAAGAGTTCAGTGGAGAAAAATATTGCATACATCGAGAGACCCACTTGGGGGAGAATTATCTTACAAATATCCAAAATTCAAAGCCATACCTTTAACAAAGAGGTATATTAAGAAACTGTAACTTTTAGAAGATGTTTGGGAGCTCTTTATGCCAAGAAAAATGTTAAAACAATTAAAAAACACGAAGGAGCGAAGTTGAGAAAATGACCCGCTATCTTGTATGACTTAGTAACCTGGCCCCAGTTGTTCAAAGGGCGGATAATTTTATCCACTGGATAGGTCACGATGCGGTAGATAAAATGCGTGCAAGAAATTTGCTATAGCCGTATAATTTGTGTATAAGGTAGAAGCGTCTGTCTAATTTAAGTATGGGAGTGTGTGAAAAACTTGCGAAAAGCTTTTGTTGGAGTACATTTTATCCACTGGACAGCAACGTATCCACTGGATAAAGTTATCCGCTCCTTGAACAACTGGGGCCTGGTAATAAAAACCTGACGAGCACTGGTAACTAAAATAAATGCACGTGCTTTTGACGTAAATGAAATCCCTTCCCTCTCTACCCAAAACACTCCTCATTCAAAGAAGCCAATCGTTTAATATATTATAAAACTATCTCTTTTACAGTAATGTTGGTGAGCAGTTCAACTATTTACATGAAAAAGACAAAGAAATGTCAAATGTTCAAATGTCAAATACAGCTAAGTCTTCTTACACTGCTCAACTATTTACTGGCGAACTTTAGTAAATTTAAGACTTATAAGATGGAATTTCAATGTCTAAAAGCCCTCAAATTCTTCCTCCTGGTCACTCTCTCCAAACAAGTCGCACCACTGTTCCTCTGTTAGTTTGTCATCGTAAATGTCACACGTCCTCCATTTCTTCATCTTCACTGCCTTCAGCTGCAACAAGTTCCTCTTTCTCGTTATCCCACAAGATGTCATCTTTGGTTCCGTCTATCGCATTCGAAATAAGGCACTTCTTAAGTGAGCAAGAAACCATCTCTTGGGATAGCTCTTCCCATGATTCATCGACCCAGGAGGAGACAGAACTTAGTGAAGGTGCCTTGATGTTACCGCCAGCTGTGAAACTCTTCTGACCCTCAATCATCCACATGGTACACGTTTCATGAAGGCGATCTTTAAATGGCTTTTTCAGGCTGACATCAAGCGGCTGTAACACACTGGTAAGTGCACCAGGTTCACAGGCGAGACTTCAATACAAACACTGTTATTTCAAGACGCATTTGCCTACCCATCAAAATGGCTTCAAAAACCATGATAAGGTCTATTAGCAGAGTGTCACTACAGTATTAAAGGAGGTCCTAATTTAGTTTTCATGGTTTGTTCTTCCTTTTTAATGTAAGTTTTATTAGCATCACTATATTAACAAAGAAAGGAGATAATAAAAAGATAGAAACAGAGAAGTAAAGCAGCGACTCGAAGGATCAGTTTAACTTATTTTGGCTTAGTGGCATTGAAATAGGCCAGGAAACCAGAGAATTATTCAGTTTTTGGGTATCTTTTGTTTGGATTCATTGTCATGTGAAATATCTTGCTACCATTCATGTAGGGCAAATTTGTTGAACATTGCTGTCTCAGAGTTTATTTACAGGACATTAAATCTAGCACCTGGGCAGAGGAAAGGGAAAAATTCTTTGGAATAAACGAATTTTCTTTGATTGTTATTATTGTTTTATTAGTTCTTGTCATAAAGTATTGGTTTTACAGCAGGACCAAAACGGCGGATATTATTTTCCAGCTTCAACTTTAGCAGAAGTGAAATAGGTTTTTTTCTGACAAACCTATTTTTGTTTGAAATTACAGTGTACCTTATTAAAATATAAATGTTATCATATTCATCAAGCTAAGCAAACTGGATTTTATTTTGTAAACTTTTTCGCGCAGAAATATATTTTTGCACTTTTTCTGAATACAATCATACTTTTTTTTCTCGACAACCCTTGGAAACTTTACACAATAATATTGTTGTTAGTAGGAGCTGTACTTAGTGCTCATATCTACTAGATCCTATTAACATCATGAAAGCCATACAGAGAGCAATAGATATCCTGAGAATTGAATTTTATTTAAGCTTTTTGATGAAATTGGCAATCTTTGTAAAAGCTTAGCACGCAGCCTGTCCACATTTTTAAGAACTCCCTTGTCAACATGTGTACCACCATCAACGATTTTAAACGTAATGATGAGATGTTAGTCGTGTTATTTGTGTAGTTACTGAAAGGGGAAAAAATTTGGGTGAGGTGGCAGGGGGGAGCATAACATAAGTCATGAATATCAGTAAATTGTGAAACTGTTTCACTTTACATTTTCTAATAGTAAGAAAGTAGTATAATCATAATACTCATGTAACAGAAGTGTCAGAAGGGGGCTGCAAGTTTTTTGTTATAACTTTGGGATAACAAATGTGCACAAACATTAGTTTTTATGTGATCATTCTGTGGAAATTGACAAGTGGTTGCTTATAATTTGGATTAGCCATTAAAAGAGGGTTTGTCAAAAATACAAAAATACATTGAGATTTCTGACAACTTTTGCAGAAGATACAAATTATTGTGTCACTCACAAAATTAATGGAAAGTTTCACTGATAATTGTCACAAAAGTAGGTATTCTGTTGTTAAAAAATGGTCATCAAAATAGCATTGTCTTAACGAGAACCACGCAAGAGAAGCTGATATTAATTAAGCATGATTCAAAGCCAATTCCACAAAAATATTTGAACACGGTTCATCCTAATGAGACATTGACAAAACATTGCTAATGAACGTGTGCTAAATTTTTGGCCTTCACTTGAAGCAGTGGTATAAAGAAGGCCACAAGTCTCATAGATGAACCAAAATAAAAGTTGTGGTTGATTGAATGTATATTCCAGAACAACCAGAATAGCTGTTAGATTTCCCCTCTTCACTGGAACACGATAATTTAAGAGTGATTTTGTACTGCAGTAACTCCAAAACCTCTTATGAGGGATTTCTTGTCATCATTGTTTGTATTGCTATTATGGAATAGGGTCAATCAAATACAACTTAAAACTGGTCACATCTACATACATGTAATGGGTATATTAATTGCTTGGGTCATAACTGACCTATGGTGAATTTAATAAATGTTTGTAGATTTTTTTAATGGGGTCTTTAATTCCTTCAGGAATCCTTGCCTCAACAATCCGTCTGCTGTATTACCCTTTGTTTAGGAATAAAAGTACAAAAATTGCTTGTACTCATTTTTTTTTTTGTAGTTTGAACTTAAATACACTTGTTCAGTTTATAGGCAATTTATATAGTTTTTTATATAAAAAGAAAAAAAAAACAGAGGGTAAAACACAAGATTAAATGTCAAGGCGATGCTTCCTGGAAGAATTGAAGGCCAAATCCAATCCACAAGGACAAACTATTTTTTGAAAGGCCATACATGTATAATCTTTTTAAGCAAGCACAGGGGCCGTACTACGAGAATATCGGTTTGAGGTCTTGATAGGACTGAGTGTAGCGACGTCTGTACAAAAAAGACTGAGGGCCAATATTCTCCCAGTATGGCCCTAGCGCTTGGTAGATAATAGATTCATTACACAACTGCAAAGAACTTTCAATGTGTTATATACAGTATAACATTTCATTACAAAAATGGTTGAGATGTGAAGAACACTAAATTATTCAGTACTGATTGAGGGCCTACCATGTGTTTCTGCAGGAAAAAGGATTTTTTTACTACTTAACTACATTACATAGTTTTGGGGAAAATTTGCATTAAGTAATCTACCCATGCTATTTTTTATCACTGAATGATTCAACAGCTTTCTCTTGCCTGATTGAAGGCCAGCAGCAGAAACAACGTCTGACAAAAACTACATGTAGAGTGTAGCCCATGCAGCTGATTTTTACCCAGTGGTGAAGATCATTATCCACCATCTTGATTTCAAAAATGAAGGCGGGACACAACGCAAGATCATTGAGGACAATACCTGGGTAAAAAGAGCAATGTGATTGTTTAATTTTATTAAATGGCCCTTTCACTGCCTTAGTCATGTAATAAATATACTGTAATTATTATTTAACTGCTTTGCTTGACACGCAAAACTAATAATCATGACTAAGATGTATCATTTACACTTATTAAAATGATGGATGTAACAAAAATTTGAAAAGTAGCTTGGATTAAATTACATTCACAGAAAGAATAATCACTTGTAATTAAGGATGTAAACAGCATGTGAGAGTGCTGGCGGGTCATCACATCTAGTCAAACGAATGCCATGGCTTTTCACATGGAGGCCAACATTAAAATTCCACCCCAATGCAGGAACAACTTGCTAACTAAATTGCACAGGTGTGGTGTCCTCCATCCCAGTATGTGACAATTCGAAGATGATACCTTGATTTGTTTTCGTGTTAAGTGGATACTAAGGTAGATTTGAGTTGGCCAGGCTAATTTTCCTGTAAGCCACCGTTGATTTGAGAACATTTGATGAAGAGGTAACAGGGTTCGGGTTCCCTCATAGGGCAGATTTAAAAACGATTTCAGAAAATCAGTTGGAAAAACAAAGTAAGTGAAATGTGATCAGCAAATTGTTAATGGGACAAGAATTGATAATCTCGATGTTTTTGCCCTCATATGAAAACTTTCCTCCCCAGGGTTGTACAGGAACTGTAGGCTGTGACACGGAGTCTTTTCCCTTTTTTTCTGTTTTGTGTTCATTTGCAATGAAATTTTTCTCTTAACCCGTTTGGCGTTCTGTTGGTTTCTCACCACAACATTTTTCTAAGAATTCTACGATGGCCTCTTTAGCTCTAAAATTCCACCAACAACAAGACATGGGAGCACGACTTCCTTTCTTTTCGGGTATCTGATGGCCCTGTTTGGATTCTGGAGCTGGCTGTGGATGAACGCTTGGACCGACAGCACTGGGGGTGTATTTTGGCCACGATCTTATTTCAGCATTTAATCAGTGGGACCTCTCCTTGACATCCTTTTCATTTACGTTTGGTAGCCCAGCTTTGTTTTCTTATCACTTGTATCTTACGTATTCTCCGAAGGATTGGTTGCGGCCCTCCCTTCTGTTTGTAATTGTGAGAAGATGGTCTGTTTTGCTTTGCACATATTTTCAGGAACACAACAGGGAATGCCCTCTTGACATGTTGGGCATGTTCAGTTTGAACACATGTTACGTGGAATCAATGGCCACATCCTTGAAATACTCACCAATTGGGATCTTGCTCTTCACAATTGGGGAAGTCGCATTCCTACAAGGATCAGGCTCGGACTCTTCATTTTGAGATAAGTGAAATCCGCATGGAAGTATCTTACCAGGGACAACTTTTTTTCTGAACAAAAAAAGGCGGCATCCACTCCTGCCTCTCTCCAACTGTAGGTTAACTTGTATAGCTGCTCTTCACTTAATTGATATTTTTTTCGAAGATAGTTTTTTGAACTTTTGCAGCCTTCAGTTTGGATCACTTAAGTTGGTTTTGAGAAAGTAAAGTTCTTTGGAGGCAGAAACGTTTGCTAAAATTATCCTGGCGTTGTTTTGAAGCAAAGATGGACTGGCAAGTTTTGGTTATTTGCTCAGGTGTGCTGTGAGGGGACGTATGATTGCGAATTAAAGAATGAAAGTAATGCACTGGATACTCAGTAAAGGCCAGAAGAGAGGTAGCGTGGAGTGGATGCCCCATTTTTCCCAGTTGAGAGAATTCAAGAGGAATACAAAAGGTGACTTGAAGTAGTGGTGATGTCAGAGCAGAAATGTACAACGCAATGTTTTTGGAACGAAAAATCACTCCGTAATTTCTTAGCACTAATGGAAGATAGTTATCAAGAAAATTAATCAGAGTTAAAAATTGAAGGTCCTTGCAATTTTCACTAAAGGCAGTCAAGACACTCCATCTGTTGTAAGTCAGGAGCACTCAACGACTTCTTTTTCAAAAAATGATTTTTATCCATCCATGCAACAAATTAACATTAGTGCAGTCACAACCAATTAATAATTAACTTTCGTGGGAAAAAAAAGCTGATCCTCAGTTCCAGCAAGCTTCACTCTCTAGGATTCTTAGCCAGCAAGGACATTTGCACGAGACTTAACTCCCAGCCAGGAGAGTTTTCAAATACTTACCTTTTTACAGCAAATCGGATTCAAAAAAAGATGTTTTGTCAGCCAGCAACTGTGAGGAAATGTCATGGTTCCCATCAAAACGGAAAATTGAGTCTAAATATGTAGTTTAAATAAGTGGAATGTAGGCTTTGTAATTAAAGAATTTACAATACTGACTTTATTTCTCTCTTTTCCGACCTTAAAAAAGCTAATCTCAAGGCAAAGACTGTCATGGCACGCTCAGTTGTATAAATAAATTGGCAGTTGCCGCTACATCAACTTTGTTATAATGAAAATTCCTTACTTGTCATCAAATCCTGACAGTGAACATCCTTCCTCCTTGTTGAAGCACAAGGCTGCAAGGCTTGTGATGCATCTGAAAACTCCATCTCCTCTGGTTCTCCTTTAGGTGGTCTTGGTTAATGTCTGTGTTTATATAATACGAGCAAGCAAGTATCCACCAAAACTCAAGCTTGGGTATTATATTTTCAGGTATCTTTTGGACATGGCCAATCCATTCCAGATTCTGCTTGAAGGTATCAATCTCTAAGAATTTTACAAAAACGATTTCGGTAGCAACTGTCAATTACATGGAAATCGTGTCTTCTAGTGGACAAAGGCCTTAAATCGATTATTTACAACAATGTTGCAATACAACCTTGTAACCAAAGTGTACTTTCTTATTTTGTCTTTTTTCAAACAACTTGTAACTCCAATGAGGCAGCAATCTAAATGAAATAAGAGTATATAGTACTGTACCCGACCTCCAGGGACAGTCTGGCTTCATTCTAATATTAAAAAACCATTTCATTATCTACTGAGGTCCTACTAAAACTAAAAAAAAAAATTCCTTTTTCCTCTCAAATGCAATAGCTCGAAATATCTACTCTTTTAAACGTTGCTGAATTTAATTAAGCCTTGAATTGAACAGTAAAATCGGTTTACTTCCTCAAAATCAGCACAATGGTTTGGCCATGGGACTTCAGTGAACGAACACGACTGCGTTTTGTGGGGGACTCCCCAGGGATTGGTTACCCCAGCTCGCCTTTTTTCCCTTACAAATCACAGCGGCACACATGACCATCAAGGCACCACAGCGTTTCTGATTTGGCAAATTCTTTCCTCTGAATCACATGTTTTTCTTATTTTTTGTTTTTGGGAAGCACAGTTAATATAACGAAGAATGTCCTGAACTGGTTAGCTCTTCAGTAATTCAATCATGAGCTGTGCTCTCAGCTTTGGAGATTCCTTATAAGTTGATGTGAATTTTTCCTGGATGCCATGGCTTAAGTTGCGAACACAGTAAATGACACCCACTCCGCAACTGCCTGAGCCATTTGGTTGATCCGGGATAGGCACTGTGAACCTTGATACTTTGCTCCAGGTCCTTGGCAGAAAGTGTTGCAGAGTTGTTATCCCGTACAAGTTTGCTAATGTCTTGCCATTGCAGTGAATGGGAATAAATATGGTCTCAACTGTACTCAGTTCGACATTAACATTTAAATTGTAAACTGCACTTGTTAGAAACTGTGTCGAGACATCGCTTGGAAGCATGGCAAAGATTGATCTGCCAAAAAATTCATTAGCAGCATCACAGTACTTTCGTATCAGCACGTTTATGATTTCATTGGTCAAGTAGCATTCGCAGCACAAAGCAGACACATCCTGTGATGTTATATATACATACATATATATCTGAGCTGATTTTCAAAAAGGTGGCTACAGAAATTGAGCACATTTTGAGAGTTTCTAAGCTGAAGGAATATGCTAGTCATTAACAATACTCCAGTTACGGTTCATCACAAGAAAGTAAGGCCAGGAAATACTATGCAAGAGAAAAGAGGGGCTTTTCTTTGGAATTAGACGTGACATTGACACCTGAGTGAAATGAGACATGACCTGTGATCCGACTAAACAAGTGTGACACTTTGTAATTATTAATGGCGCCAACACATCTTAAATCTCAACCAAAACCCGGTCTTTAAGGGCTCAAGACTAGCCTTCCACAAAAGAATCCGCTTTATTGGGGCAAGACAGCGTTTTAAATTGATTTTCCGTCTTAATTATAAATTCAGGACGTAATGAGAATCACGCCGAACGAACACCTGGAAATTATTTATGACATTGAGTCCGGAAATCCGACCAAAATTGCACTTCTCGACTAATCGATGACTAGCCTAACAACGCTACAGTTATAACGGCGAAAAATAATAGAATAGCTTTTCAAACTCATGCTTCTTGAAGAGAAAATCCTTGCCCATTCTTGCTAGTGTTTTCCATATCAGCTTAAGTCCCGGATGTTGAAATCAACACCTGAAAAGGGAAGGGTTAGCGCCCTTTTCCACCACAAAAATATACTAAGTCTTTGGCTGGGTAAACAATTCGCGAAAATTTCATGTTGCCCGAAAAAAACTCATCTCTAAGAGCTACTTTTTAAGGCCAAAGACTGTCACCTCCTCAAGCAAAGCCCACAATATACAAGCCTTTTAAAATAGTCCAAGCCCGAGTAACTGAAAATTACCCGTTAAGCTTAAAAGAGGACTACTGGTAGCAAGCATATTAGACGAGGCAGGAACTGCACTCGTAAGACTTCTTCCCTCACTAGACTTAATGATGTCCTCAGGAAAACTTTGCTTCAGGACGCCAAACGAAAGGCTAGGTCTAATGACTTAGTTCTGATCTCAGAGCGCGCGCCGAATTCAAAGCCAAATCGTTGCACGGTTAGAAGACGTTTGAGAGAGAGTGGGGCTAGGTTAGCAAATCAGGGAGGGAGGGGGGGGGAGGTTAGGAGAAAAATATTTTGGTTTTATAAATATTTGCTAATGACCATTGTAATCTGTTAAGTTACTGATGTGCAATTCAATAGGAAACGTTAAAAAAATATATATCTTAAGAAAAGGTAACAAAAACGTCAATTTCTGTAGCCACCTTCTGGAAAATCAGCTCAGATATATCCAGCTGGATTTTCAAAAACATACCTGCACTTAACCTACGCAGAGACAGAAAGTTCAGCCTTACTGAGTCTCCCAACACTACCCTCCCCACCTCTCTGCTTTTCACACAAACTTGCAAGTCACTCACCTGCATTTAGGCCACACTCCAGGCTTTGTGTCAGCTTGATGCAATTGATTGTCAACAGCCTGTGGCCCTATGGGGGAGGTCAAAGGGCATTAGAAGTCACCCTGGTTTAGGACAAACAGCAACTTGGGCCAAGCCGAAGGCTACAATACCCTCCCCTCTCCACCCCGGAGCTTTTGACACACAACCGAGAGCAGTAACAACCCCCAGCAGTAAGCCCTCACCCTGGGCTAGCTCACAGACTGGTCCTTGACGGCAAGCCCCCTCAAGTTTAGAGAACCACACAGGCGTGGAGCTGGGGGATGCCCAGCTTTACGCTCGGATCTAGCAGGCACGTTCTTACATATTCGCACAGATATGTATATATATTTTAACAGCCTCATTGACCATTACACATATTACATACAGCAAAATAAACAGACAGAAAGAAATGAAAAAAAATGTGCAAAGTGATTTAAAGTGATAAGGTCAAAAGGGCAGGCGCGAACTTGACAAGAGGACCCAAGCAAGGCACCTACCATGACACAAATAATCATTAAAACATGATCAACCAAAAGACGCTAAGAAACTAGGGATGGCAGTGGCAGGATCGTACAATTGACCAGGTACAGGGATATAATATATCAAAGTGATTCTGCAAAAGGTGAAACATGTGCTCAGTAACAAAGTTGCGGAAGGAAGCAGTAGCTAAAAAACTGGTAGGGGGGAGAGTTAACAGATATAGTTCCAGAGCTTAACAATACGATTAAAGTAAGAGGCCTGAAAAGTGCTAGTTTTACATACAGGAGTTTTAAGGTTATAAGGATTACTTAGTCTAGTTCGGCCGTGAGAAACAGGAAAAACAACATCATAAACATTAAGATCAGTAAAACCTTTTGGACATTTGTGAAAATAACAAGATCTTTGAGTTCGCGGTCAAATGTCAGAGGAAGAAGTTTCAAAGTTAAAAGTCTGTCTCTGTATGACATCACGCCTACATGTTGTTTGAGGATCCACCTTGTGGCCCTCCTTTGAACCCTTTCAATTTGAGTTTTCTAATGCAATCTTGTCCAGGGACCAGACTTGGGTTGTGTAGGATAACTGAGACTTCACAAGTGCAAGATAAAGTGAGCGTCTAGCAGAGACATTATTTAAGGGTGGGCTCGTGCATTTTAAAAGTTCAAGTAACTTGTTGGCCTTAGCAGTAATGCCATGGATATGTGTGTTCCAGGTGAGGGAGTTGGTGATGTTAACTCCGGCGTCTTTCTCCGTGGACACATGCTCGAGCTCTACATTATCAAGCTTGTAAATGAAGTCTAGCGGGCTCTTTTTTCGAGTGACAGTTAGCGCCATGCATTTCAAAACATTGAACTGGATATTGTTGTGCCAAGTCCACGTGTGCATATTGGTCAGGGTTCTCTGCATGGACATGCAATCATCGATGGTAGTGATGATGCGATATACTTTGGTATCGTCAGCATAAAGGGCTACATCTGGGAGGTCGTTAATAAATATTATGAACAGCAGTGGCTTCAAAAGACTGCCTTGGAGGACCCCAGAAGTGACAGGGGGCCCATTGCAAACCCATTATCGTGTAACCTTTGCTCTGCCCGAGATACTGACGCTACACATTCCAATTGTCTAGAAACGCTTCAGTCAATTAAGTTTTCTGTTGTTGAGGACACCCTTTGAATGCCAGCTTTAGCCACTTTTCTTCTTGGCGGACTTCCCGTGCCACTGTTCGTAATATGTCGTACCTGCTCAAAATTCTGACACTATCGAACATGAAACAGCCATATGATGGATACTCGACAACTAAATGCCGGCTGTTTCCTTCTTCCTTTCTTTTAGTCTTAAGGAGAGCATCCATGGATTCAGTTATCACAGATAGGGTAGGAACTCGGTCTACTGTTAACAGATCCTGTGTAATCACATCCACTTGATCACTCTCCAAAGAAAACTGGGTTCTTTGGTCAACAATGGGGAATCTAGCATCGGCCAATAATTTGCGTGGTGTTGCAAATTTAACATCTCTGCGGCAAAGGTCCCTAATTAGAGAGGTCTTAACATCTTGCTCATTAAGGGTGCCAGCAACATCAAAGTCACCGTCATTGCTGGACAAAGTGACAACTCCTTCCGTTTGTTTTGTGTCGATACCAGCCTTGGTTGTTTGCTGCAGAAGCTCTATCTAGGTTAATGAAGGAAGACTCGATCGAAAAGGTTTTCCCTTTCCCACTGACTTGGAACCTTTTTCTGAAAAACGGCGAGATACCAGTGTTTTCTTTTTTTGGTTTGACTGCGCCTTTTCTCCAGTCCTTCGTGTTTCCTTTCCTCTTTCATCTTTTTTACCCTGAGAACCTTGGTGTTCTTGTCTCGCTTTCTTTGGTGATTTGGTTGCTTTTCTTCTTTTAGGTTCTGAAAAGGCGAAATCTTTGTCATCTGTTTTGTGTTTTCTCTCTCCTCCAAAGCGAGATGTTGTTTGAAAGGACACTGTTCAGTTAAACAACGAAGCAGGCAGCCACATATCGTCGTCTGGTCCATAGCCTTTAAATCGAACTTTAAATTCGTACGTCATGTCATTACGTAGTGGTCGTTCTAAGACCTCTTCAACTTCATAGTACCCTTCATCGAGTTCATCTCCAAAGGACATGTGTGCCCTTTTTTGTGGACTAATAGCAGCTTTTTTCTTCCCAGTTGGAACATGTCCTAATTCCTGCAACCGCCTCTTGAATTCTTCATGTAAGACATAATGGCCGGGACAGTCTGGTACTGGAAGTAATTCAACAGGACCCAAAACTCCTGAAGGAGACCTCCAAAAGGTCAAAATTATTTCTTCTCCTACTTGATATTGCTCGTTGATGTCACAGTCATAGCATGCACACCTTAATCTCACCGGCGGGTTTTCCTTTAGCTTGAAGCTCAAGACTTTGGTTCCATCCTTGGTTGATTAAATTCTCTCTACACGTGAGACCATGTAGGTTTTAACTCCTTCCGTGATTCTCTTTAGAGCAACGTAGTCAAAAACAAATATGTCATGATTGGGGTTAAGAAGTTCTTTTCCAGGTAACTACTTGGACGCCCAATGTCTTTTCTGGCGGCATCTTGTAATATAATCCCTCGGTAACAAATGTCGCATTGCCTGTCTTATGTGAATATAGTTGAGCCTCCACCTCCACCTCCTCCACCTTCGAGATCATCCACTTTTCCCTTTTCGGTAGTGCTGCTTGCTCTTCATCTTGGTTAGAATCTTCAAGGCCAAGGTGGTTGTTGCTAATCTCTTCATTGTCAGGAAGGCATTCACACTCCTTTTCGTCGTCTTCCTCTCTCAAGTCCTTTTCAGTGATATCTACAAGAGATCCGGATGTGACATCTACATGAAGTTTGTTGTAATTTGGTGGGAGTTGCCCATCAACAATTTACAAGCCAGAGGGCTGTTCAAATTTGTTTGGGACGTTCCAACAGCCGTTTTCTTGAAGAAAAGTTAAACAAGAGTGAGGCATGTATTTTTCAAACAGTCCTTGCCCATCCTGTACCCCTTTACGGTGAGCCTCTCTCTGCTGTTCTCTGAAAGAGGTATATGTCATGCATTTCTTAGGTTGTGCACCTTCGAATAATATTTCTCTGGACAGGTAAGCAAATGCCCGTTGCTTCCTCTTTGGAGACGACTTGACATCAACACCAGCAGCTGCAATTCTTCTTTTTGCACTCAAATTAAACTGACCTTTTTTACTTTTATCTAGCATGTCTCCAAACGTCGGCTGTGAGTCAAGGGACTGTAATTCGGTGGTTTTACCTTGCAACTCAATGATTACTCTTTCAGTAATTTTCGTTTCCCAGTTATGGGGTGACGCCCAGGCCGCAGCTTAATCTGGAAAGTGGAGGAACATGGCGAGTTGGTGCAAAGTCACAGCGGCAAACAAGACTTCGGCTGTCAAATAGCATCTGCATGTGTTGAAAGGTCCCCTATTTGCTGGTGTCTTCTTTGGCTCCAGGCCACGAGTGGAGTGAAGCTCAAGGACTTTTCTTCAGAAATGTAAGATGGTAATACCACATGATACAGACTTTTGCACTTCGAAAGGTGAGCCAAAATCAGGCTTTCTGTGAAGGGTTCAATCAAGTAAAAGACAGCATGGACATAAAGGCTTGTACCCTGAGAACCAGGAATATAGGCGTGAAGGAGGTCAGCAATTCGTTTGGTGAATAACTTTTCACATGCTTCTGAATTCTGGTCGCAAAAATAGAAAAGAATAAGATCTGTTGCTTTGAGGCAAGAATCTAGTCCTTGTTCTTGGCATCTTTCAAATGCTGAATGGACACTATCCTGGTAGTCAGACTTTCTTGTTTCCAAAAGGCAAGTTCCCTCGTTCCATACTTGGCATTCTTTAAGAAAAGCCTTTGTTCATGATCATAATCAAGGTAACAAATCGCTTGGAGAAACCAGTAATATGGAGCTAGAAATTTTTCATCTTCTACACCAAGACCAAGACGATGAATGCCATTCTCAATATCTTCTGTGCGAGGTGTCATCATATGTACAGAAGCCGATAGTGAGAAACCAGCTGAGTCGGTCAAATAACCCAATGGATGAATCGGATTCTCTCCAACCACCCCATTCTCATCGTAATAACAGTCTCCACAATTGTTGCCAGTAATCAAGAAGATGCTTTCCCGAGTATCCCCTGTCAATTGTTGGCCACAGGCAATAAATGATGGAAGACTTTTCCATGGATGTGATGCAGTTTAGATTATGTATCGACACCGACTTTGCGAGGGAATCTTTTTCAACAACTTTGTCAATGTAACGTTTAAGTGCTGTGAAGTCATCTTTATCGCCTTTCTCTTCATCTTTTCTAGGAAGCATGACTTCCTCTGAATGCCAATTTGCCAATTCTTTAAAATGTTTTTCTGTAGATCTTGGACAATTTTCTGCTTTCTCGAATGCGTCTTCAAACTCGCCTTTTTGAGCATACCGTTTGTTAAATCCACAAAGGCCTAGACGATTCTTGGTACCTTGGAGACTTCCTTTTTGTCGATGTCAAGGTGTATTCTTCAATTCTCTGTCTTGTTTAGCACTATTAGAACAGGTAAATGGGTGCACACCGTGTGATTTGACTTCCTGTAAACAAGGCAGATCTAGGCTTTTAATACCACTGATCAACGTCATTTCAATCCCATGAACTTCAATGTTTTTGTTCAGTGGGATGTACACTGACTTGGGTTTTTTGCTGGCTTCTTCAACAAGCAGTTTATGGTCTGCAGGATGTCGCATCTTCCATCCCTCATACCCACAGCACTGTTTATGATGGGTAGAGAATTTATAGCATCTGATGATGTTTCATGTAGCCTTTTCCTGAAGAGCGACTTAGAAGTGGTTCGCCTTATTTGGTTGTCCTTTTCAAAATGTGTTACGACCTCTGGATCCCAGTAGTAAAGGCATCAGACTTTGTGGGAGCAGTTCTCTTCTTTTGTGGGACCAGAGGTTGAAGTCAGTTGAAAGGCATCTTTGGTGCGAAGAAATTGGTTATAGTTGACTTCTGATTCGCCAGCTTACTATTATTGACCTTTTTCACTTTTCCTATGGCATCAGATTTGAAAAAAACGATGGCTTTTCGATGAGCTTTGGAAATGAAGTGTTCACAGGCCTGCACCACGCCACTTTTTCAACCAATGAGAAGCGAAACCAATACTCTTTACGATTTCCACGCAAAGATTTGCTTTGGTTTTCTTACGACACAATTGAAAACCGCTTTATTTTCCGTAAATGATTTTTGATTAGCAATCAAGAAAAAATATTCCAGCTTATAACTTCTTCCCATATGCTGCAGTTCAATTTTAAACTGAGTTGGACATATTATGGGTTATCAAATACCACATGAAATCAACCTTCCTCAAGCAGTCATCAGGCGTTGTTTTAGAAAGCAACCAACAAAGTACTAAACAACCCTGTTTTCTAACATCTAAACAACTCTGTTTAGTAAAATATGAGATTGCAGTTTGTGCATGTTATTAATTTCTTGGCTGTTTGGCTTTTTCCATTTTTGTATGTCAAGTTTCTTGCAGGTACCTGTACACATCCCATCACTTCATTTTTTCTTCAAAGGATATTAGATAGGAACGAATGTATTTCAACAGGAGTGCCAATTTTGTTCAGATGATCGATTTACGAACAAACATTACTTTTAGCTTTTCTCACCCTACTTAGCTATCTTCATCCAGCCATGTTTAAACCACTTGGTTGGCGACCTTCATCAAGAACCGGTTCCGCTCAGCTGTAAATCTCCTCGCTGCCTCCAACCTGCAAAGAGGCAACTTTCAACCCTCCCCTTCTTGTTAGATAAACACATATTTCACACACATCCAAGCATGTGCAGAGTTTTGCAAGATCTTAAAGACGTTACAAACACAGCCTCTCAATTGCAGAGTTTTGTCAGATTCTTACACGTGAACACATCCACAGAGGGCAAGAAGTGTGGAGTTTTGCATACATACATACATACATACATACATATCCTTTATTTACACACGATGGGGTTTAAAGCTCAGAGCTTTTAGGGTCGTGTGAAAGTAACTGATTACGGTATAAAACAAGACCAACCAAGTGCAAGATCTTAAGAGGTTACAAACACATCCACACAAGTGCAGAGTTTTGCAGATCTTAAAGATGTCACAACACATCCACACAAGTGTAGAGTTTTGCAAGATCTCAAGACGTCACAAACACATCTAGACAAATGTACAGTTTTGCAAGATCTTAAAGATGTCAAAAACACATCCACACAAGTGCGGAGTTTTGCAAGATCTTAAAGACGTCACAAACACATCCGCAGAAATGCAGAGTTAAGCAAGATCTTAAAGACATCACAAACACATCCACATAAGGCAAGAAGTGTAGAGTTTTGCAAGATCTTAAGACGTCACAAACACATCCACACAAGTGCGGAGTTTTGCAAGATCTTGAAGACGTCATAAACACATCCACAGAAGGAAAGAAGTGAAGAGTTTTGCAAGATCTTAAGACGTCACAAACACATCCACACAAGTGCAGGGTTTGCAAGATCTTACAGACGTCACAAACACATCCACAGAAGACGAGAAGTGTAGAGTTTTGCAAGATCTTAAGACGTCACAACACATCCACAGAGGGCAAGAAGTCCAGAGTTTTACAAGATCTTAAGATGTCACAAACACATCCACGCAATGTTAATAGTGTAAATGTATGGCATATCTCACTTGGCAAATGATCCTTTAAAGCTGGCTTGGACTTGAAACCTTCTGCTCTGCTCTGCAAGAAGACCACAAGCGATGACCACAGAAATAAAATCTTCTTGGTGCAGAGTTGTTTCAAAGGGTTTTTTAAATTAATTTCTGAAAAAATTATGGCAAAATTTAAAACCATATTGTTGTATAAAAAAAATACAAGAATCAGGGTTTTCTTGAATGCACATACATGATGCCTAAAGTATAAGGAAAAATGACAATTCGTTGTCTGGTCTTTACCCCAAGAAATCAGAAGTTTTGGTCCCCCCCCCCCCCTTATACAGCATATTTTTTGGCTTCACTCCCCTTTTAAAACTATTTTTATTTTGCATGGACCCCGCTGAAAAACACAGAGCCCCCCCCCCCCCCCCCCTCACCTGGGTTATGTTCCAAATTCGCGACACATATTACTCGTGAAATACAATTAACAAATTTTTGGTGAATGATACAGTTTGGGGATCAGTAATACTCCTATTAATAAGGTTATAGCGAACATTATTTTCCTGAATCACAAGACTTTGAACAAAGGACACTAGAGCATGGCTGCCGCGGCAGTCGCATGTAGAAACAAAGCAAATCAGCGATCAGTATTGTTAACTTAGCTTCAGGTTTGGTGGTATGACGTTTTTACCTTAGAGCATAAAAATTCAATATTAAAGTGTGAATACCGGTTCTATAACATTTTAACAAATTATTGTTCCTCCTCAAGCTGCCACAATGGTTGTGTTTTAAGGCAATTTATTAGCTGAACATTTTTTCTCGCTGTTTGTTTACAGACCGACATTTACTAATTACACTAATTTAATTGACTGGCATGTGTTTTCATTCGGCAACTTAACCCAGAATTGAAGTTGCTACATTAAATGTTGACATTTACAACAGCATGTCTTTCATGTTGATCCTCGATATATTGATGAAAAGAACAAGGGGGAGTTTCTTTCAAATGATGCGCTCAATGTCTCAACAGATGAGAAGGATGTTAATCCAACGTAGAACAACATTCATTGCCATAAGCACTAGAAGGCGTAGGCATATCCAGGACCACAGTTTTTATTTTGAGATATTGTTGAAGTCATCTGCCATTTTCTGTTTTGCAAGGTGAACCATGAAGCAAATGGAAACTCGAAGCTAGGGTCTAGTAAATGATATTGATAAATTACTTGACTGGCAACTGCAACGAGATGTGATGTGATTGCCTGCAGTATTTATCAGGACAAGTGACACCGTCTCGCAAAGTAGTAAAACTTCGTGTGATTTCCGGTTTTAAAGATGAAGTACTCCCTTGTTTTTTCTCTTGAAAACAGCCAAACTAAGAACTAAATGTTTCCACGGTATACATGTATCCGGACTTTTCCGGCTATGTCAAACTAAAATTGTCCTAGTGAAAACACAACCACTATGGATCAAATTTAAAGCACTGTGACTGTTACTAAAACAATATATCGGCATAAAAGTTTCATGCAAGGTTTTTTCACTGGTGCGTAGAAAATAGCAAAAGAGGGGTTTTGTGGTACCCTTAGTATTTGGATGACATCACATGAAACGATCAGTATCTTTCACTGAAGCGCCTGTCAAGCAGCCTAAGAAAAAGCGTGCATGGTCATGGTCTATTAAATCCTGTTTCGTTTTCATTGCTGTTCTTTTCCGGCAGCTCACACAGCAGGGAATGACAGGGGGCTATGAGAGGAAAACTGCTTTTTAGGCGCTCAGAAGATTTCTTTCCCCACTCCCTTCATATTATTACCATAGACATGACAAAAGTGCTGTTTGGGGAGTAAAACAATTTATTTTTTCGGAACTTTCATCCAAAAACAAACTAAAATACTGTCCTCTGGGATATCGACACATTTTTCCTGAGTTCAGTGTCTATTTTTGGACCACTTTCAAGTCGTACAATTTAAATGCGTCTTGGATTAGCTGAAACTTCGTGGAAGTTACACAGATGGAGATGGCCACTTTGTGTGACCTGGCAGGTCTCCCAGAGTCTCTGTGACTCCATCTCGCATCTTCAAGGACCAAGCTTAAGAGAAACGAAAAAATAAAAAATATAAAATTGAATTTTACACTACAAGTGATATCGCATTAAAAAAACAATCAAACTCACATGGCCAAATGATACTAACCTAGTCGGCTCCTTGACAATATTTGTGTCCAAGTACTGGGCAAGTAGTCGAGCTATGTCTCTGTTCAAGACAGCTCTTATGCGTGTCTGGTCTTTGACCTCAATACATGAAGCATCTCGTGGGTTTTGGGGGTTGCGACATAATCTGTAACTGTTTCCGGAGATAAGGTCCATGACAGGCTTATAAAAACACATGCCAACAGCTCGTACACATTCTCCTGGTAAGGCGTCAGCTCTCTTGGTGATTTTCACTTGTAAACCTTGCTCAGTCATATTCGTGTCTTACGTCGCATGAGAGCAATAGACTGTAACTTGTCGTAGAATTGGCAGCACGTGAACGTCAAAAAGGCTGTAACTTTTTGTGGGATAATTGGCAGTACGTGAATGTCATTGACCAGGCCAATCAAATTTTCTTGCAATGCTTTGGGGTCCTTTGAGTTATGCAAGGCGTGCGATATCTGGCCTATGTTGTACTACGCCCTGCTTTTTATTGCTCATAGCTGTAAGCAGTAACGTTTCGGTTGAAGGCTTTAAACAAATTAAAACAACTATATCTTAGCTAGATAAAACGTTCATTTATATTCTCTATAGAGTTATAGTTGCGGGAAAGGAATGCAAAATAAAGAAATAAAAAAGTTTGCTGTTGAATATCACCGCCCCCTTTGCGTTTCCTTTCTCAAACCACAATTTGGTATCGCTCAATAAATGTTTTCTTTCCAAGTGCGCTTCTCTTGAATGTTGAAAACATTCTTTTCCAGTTTTATGTGAGGGAAAGAACATAACTTCCAAGCTTAACAAAAGCAATGAATTGAGAGTACTGCTAACCGGAAACAAGGATTAATCGTGGACGTGTTTTCTGTGTTTTCATGTGCCGGTTGTCTCACTTAACATTCCTGAAGGTGAATTGCGAAAGCTGACATTTGAGGCGTGTTTTTGGTTAATAGCGGTGGGTGGTAACGTTTCAGTTGAAGGCTTCAAACAAATTAACCACAAAAACGTATTTTTTAAAACAAGTCAATGAACTGCAAACTGTGACAAGCCAATTAAAATGTGTCAACCCTTAGAGTTGAGCAGTAACAATTTTCGCAGCAACCATCTCATACATGGACTCATATTTTGCTTCTTTTGTTTATCCCTTGCGTCTTGCAATTTCTCACACAGAAATCTTTGCTGTTGTTGAATGTTTTCGTCTCCTACCATGCCAGACTAAGCAATTTTGCACGGTCTTTGTGTCCCTAAATTTGAACATAAGCACGTATAAGATAAACATTGCACATTCATTTCCATTACCGTAGCCTGCAAGGGGGTTAAAAGCTGCACTTCATTGGTTAGCGGCATGGCTATGTTGACAACCGCTTTAATGAGTTGTGAAAACTGTGAACTGTTGAATGTTTTTGTCTCCTACGTGCCAGATTAAGCAATTTTGCACGGTCTTTGTGTCCCTAAATTTGAACGTAAGGAGGTATAAGATAAACGTTGCACATTCATTTGCATTACTGTAGCCCGCAAGGGAGTTCAAAGCTGCGTTTCATTGGTTAGCGGCATGGCCATTTTGACAACCGCTTTAATGAGGTGCGAAAACTGTGAATTTCTTTCGAGGCCGAAAACCCAAGGTATATTTTTGCGTAAATTACCTCTATTCAAATGAAATAAAAGGGTTTGTAGATTTATCGGATTTTAAAATTGGACAAAATCTTTGTCACATATTAGAGCATCAAATTGTGTGAGGCTTTTGCGAAAATCACAATATTTTTTTTCATGACGTCTGATTGCGGAACAGCAGCCAGGAAAATTCCTTTTGCCCAACTTTTAAAGGGATTTCCTGAGCAACCAATAGAAATATCGAAAAAGCCTCACACACTTGTTAGCCCATTATGTCCTGAGTGATATAGTCCAGTCAGTTTGGACAACCACAGTAATACCAAGGCTGGTTATTGAGCTTAGGAAACTCGGTCATTTTTGCATATAAAGGCTTCCGCGTGCCAATCAAAGCAAAAAATAGCAAAATATCTTGTTATTTTCGGATTCTACAGTTTATTAGCTTTACAATGATAGAGAATTAGCGCACAAAAAAGTGCTCTCCGGAAGGCACCCCTGAAGGAATGTAAGTCCGCCAGGCCAAATGAACAGAGGAACCCAGAAACATTTGCCAGACCACAACAGGTACCCTAATCCAAACTTTGGGCATTTTTAAGCCGCCCTTCGTTTGTACTATTATGAAAGTTAACCCTGCATTATGTGAATTGAACTTGCTTCAGTTATTTCATATTTAGGGAAAGAGTGTCCCGAGAAAGTGTTTTTTTGAGCTAAGGTCATCATATCCGGTCATCGGTGGGCAAATATATTTTCGCGCCTGACCTGCCCTACAAGAAAATGAGGCACGCAATAAAAATTCTGCTTTTGTTGCTTTGCATCGCAATACAGTTTCGGGTTTTGCATCTCCCCAGTTTGTTTCCAAACTGCAAAAATACACACGCCAAAGTGTTGCATCGTTTTTAACCCTAGTTACATTTTCCTTGCATTCAAGCCAAACTCATCTGACTCATGCTAACAAAAAGGAACATTTGTGCACTATTAAACTAATTATAACCTGATTAGGAAACAAAGAAAGTGGCTCACAGAATTCCACTCTTAACACTTCAAGACGCCAATTGCTTGGCAAATCATCAGGGGTGACACAGCAGCAAAACATCTACGCATGCACGAATTTTGGGCATTTCCGGTCGAGATCACGCTTTCCAGTTCCAGGTTATGTTTCGATCTGTTGGAGTCTTAAAACTTTCCTGCTGTGGATCAGTAACCACATGTTAAAAATGAAGTGGACCAATGATTAAGAAAACGTAAGCTCGCCATAATTTCTTACAATGGTTGATTCTGAAGTCGAGTGGTACTGATTATCTTTTCCAAACCGTTCAAAAATGTGATTCTATGCATGTTTGCCCGCCATTTCAGCCCAAGTTATGAATATTGGGTCAATATTTTGTCGGTTGGTGAATTGTGTTTAAACACCTAGCTCTACTATCGCAATTTGTCCGTTTGCCATCATATCAGATGTTCTTGGAAAGACTGCTGTTACAAATTCTCAATTATGTATTTTTTTATTAATTAGACCCAAGGAAGACACAAGGTCTATCTGTTTCAAATGTTATTATAAGCAACGACACAAAGCCTTTCACTCAGTCATCTTGTCTGGTAAATGCATGACTTCAAACTTTGAAAATTATGGTCACCAAAACATATAACCTGAAGCTAAAGTTTAAACATGCATGCAAGTATGGCTGAAAAAAGTTCTGGTTGCAAAATAAGTTAGTGAAAAGCGCCCGCTTCTGTTCGCGACGTCAAGTTTTGACCCAGAGCAGGCTACTTGACGTTTCATTTAAAATGATTTGTCCTTTTATTTTAATTTTGTCTCTCTCTCTCTCTCTCTCTCTCTCTCTCTCTCTCTCTCTCTCTCTCTCTCTCTCTCTCTCTCTCTCTCTCTCTCTCTCTCTCTCTCTCTCTCTCTCTCTCTCTCTCGCTCTCGCTCTCGCTCTCGCTCTCGCTCTCGCTCTCGCTCTCGCTCTCGCTCTCGCTCTCGCTCTCGCTCTCGCTCTCGCTCTCGCTCTCGCTCTCGCTCTCGCTCTCGCTCTCGCTCTCGCTCTCGCTCTCGCTCTCGCTCTCGCTCTCGCTCTCGCTCTCGCTCTCGCTCTCGCTCTCGCTCTCGCTCTCGCTCTCGCTCTCGCTCTCGCTCTCGCTCTCGCTCTCGCTCTCGCTCTCGCTCTCGCTCTCGCTCTCGCTCTCGCTCTCGCTCTCGCTCTCGCTCTCGCTCTCGCTCTCGCTCTCGCTCTCGCTCTCGCTCTCGCTCTCGCTCTCGCTCTCGCTCTCGCTCTCGCTCTCTCTCTCTCTCTCTCTCTCTCTCTCTCTCTCTCTCTCTCTCTCTCTCTCTCTCTTACTCTCTCTCTCTCAAAAAAAGGGGAAAATGCCACTGGAATGCTTGAATAATGGTCAATGCTTTTACTTTACCGAAATGATCGAAAAAATCCTAGCATAATTTGTGCAAAAACCGAATTTGCCCAAGGTAAAAAAAGATAACTAAGAAAAGACCGGATTGATACTGAAGCCTAAACTTCTGGCAGAATTTATCAAATCTCTGGATGCCCCATGTTGCTGAATAAATAATCCTTCTTCCTTATGCATTAAATGTGTCTACTGTCACCTGAAATAATAATAATAAATATTATTTGTAGCACCCTTTTTACGTACACTGTAAGTAAAATCTAAGAAAATAATTAAATTTGTTCTTGTTTATTTCATTTCGGGGTTTCATAGGATAGTAGTATATTCTGTACGTGGAAACCTCATGGTGAAAGAAGAATCAAATGTGTAATCTTATTATAGGTAGATTCTAGATTTGTCTGCTGTTATGGTTGATAAACATGATTATTCCAACTTGGGAGTGTTCCTCATATGCAAGGCAAGGGAAATAAATATACCTGAGACAAGTCATGTCAGCTTAAAAGAAACTTAATATAACATGTGATTTATTGTGTAAATCAAGATTACCAGAAATATGCTGTGATATGCAATAAAACAGCTGTTCTCTTTTCTTGTAATACACGATGCTCATCACTCATTTTTGGATCATCTCGCAAAATAATATTTTGATTATGATCTAAGAATCCAATTATAGTGTAGAATAAGATTAAAAAGACCAGGTGCATTTTTCTCTACAAACGTTTCCATCTCTGAGGGTGTGTACAGTGCAAGTGCGAGATTGCCTTCATGGTGTTGGTGCAATGCTCTCTGGAATCTCTCTACCAGGTAATCAAATGAATTTTTGGAAAAAAATGAGATAGGGATGCAGAACTTTTTATCTTTATAAGTAGAAACTAATGGTCACTACATACTCCATCAAGAAGTTTAAATAAACTCTCACAACTAGTACCATACGAAATATGTGGAGGATAATAATATTATCCAGATATTTAAATTGTGATCAGAATATGCATATTTATACTGGGGCTTAATTCCATTCCCTCTGGGGTTGGGGGTGCTTTTGTATAAGTTACAAAGGTGATTGTTGTCTCTTCTAGCAGATGAAAAAATATTACAATATATTACTTATTTTTATAGTGAAATATACATGTTGATGATCAGAGTAATCCTTCAGAAGGATGTTTAGTAGAACTGCTGTTACTGAAATATCTCTATTATGTTATTGAGATTCTTTTTTTTTTTTGCTCAAGTAGTTGTGTAGTTAAACTGACCTGATGAGTCTTTGAAAACTGTTTCAATCCTGTTCTACACACGTCTTTCTACTAAGACATCTCCATGACAATTGACTTTCACAACTCTGAAAGAAGTTTGTATTGTCCTCAAGGTGTCCTGATTTGGAACCAATATTCTACAAATCTCTTATTATTATTATTATTATTATTATTATTGTTATTATTATTGTCATTATCATCATTTTTATTATTATTGTTATTATTATTATTATTATTATTATTATTTCTTTTGCTAAATATATACAATAATTGGGGAAAATGCCTTTACTTTTAACAAATATACAAAAACTATTTTTATTAAGGTTTACTATTGGGTTGCAAACTTAGCAACGTTAATAATGATGAAGTAAAAGGCAAACTTAAAAATTATGGAACAAATAATATAAAGAGCAAGGCAGGGTATGTTTGATGAAGAGAGACCGTGTTGTTTAAAATATTGGAAAGGAAAAATATATTTCTCTGACTGTGAAATTAGCCTTGCTCTTTATATTATTTGTTCTACAATTTATTGCTCCTTTACTACAGGATCTGGTACTTTTTTTATCACGACGGTCCTTGCAAGCACATCTACTGCTGTTCACTTAAAAATTATGCACCACCCAGAACCGAAATTGGGCCTCTTTCGGCTTATATTCTGCATGCATGGTAAACTTTTCTTCTTGGTCGACATTCTCAGCACATTTGTTGCAGCACCTTGTTCCCGGACGATAAGGAACATTACCTGCCTTTCCAAAAGCGTCCAGCACGGCATAAAGTCAAGAAGGTATCCCGTTTTTGTGGAGAGCGTACGAGTAGTTTTTCTGAGTAACCGAATACCGGTTGTTTCCCTCCTAATTTCGTCCCAGTAAACCCGGCAAACTATTGAACCAACTGGAAGTTCAGCGGCCCTGGCTAACTGAGGTGTCAAGAAGAAATGTCGGCCTCTGCATTTTCGTTTACTTAACCTTTTCCCCACACTTCTCATCTTGCGAGGAACAACATTTAAACAACAGCACAACAACAACCACGGACTGAAAAACTATTCTTCTGTAGCGCGAGCGGGTCGCATCTTCGAACATTGTTTTCACCCTTGGTGCAAAGGTTTGAAAACAGCAAAATAAATTAACTCACCAGGAAAACAATTTTTATACTTAAGTTTGTTTCGTAACTCTTGAGTTTGGTTTTTAAACTTCGTGCGACGGGAGTTTTTTGTTGACGCAATAGGTTTTAATAGCTAACCGGAAATACGACACTGACTGGAAGTTCAGTGGTTCGTACATGTGCAGTGCGTTTTACCGCTGTGTCATCAGAGGCACGCAAGGGAGCGGTGGAATATCTTTCAGAAGAAGTCTAAAATCAGAGGAAACCACAGCTTATAAGTTCAGATAATAAAATACCATTTTCTTAAAGTTTGTGCCAAATTACCATTATTGTAAAAAAATCTGAACACAATGAACTGCTCTTGTCCTGTTCCGGGGTCGAGTCCTTGTGTTGTCGAAGTATCGGCCCTGGTTAGGTAGTGTCCAACCACACACTTTGGTACGATTTCACTGTTTATTTAAACTTGATTATTCGTCTTGAAAGCATGCGGTGAGAACTGAAATTGCAGTACTATGTGTTACGACTAAATTAAATGGAAAACTATGACTAAACGAAAAGAATATTGAATGTGAAAGTTAAGGCCAAACTTACGTTATACTTCCTGGCTCCGTAGAAACGAAAACTATAAAAATATCTCCAAAAAAGTGTCTCCAGTAGTGAGCTAAATATCTCCGAAATCTCCCGAGCTTGTACTAAAATTCCTCGCGCTCTAATTACATGTTTGGCTAAGAAACTGAATCACTAACTAGAAAAGATTAACTTGTCACAAGACGACAATAAATTGAAAGTAACGCAATGCTAAGGATTAAAAATCCTTGCTCCAATCAATGTTCTAATCAAAGTTCCAAATCAATGTCAATATAAGGTAAGTTCTAGGCTCTCCGATCAAGTCTCCTCCTGTTTTAGTAGAAGAACAGAACTGCATATGGGACGGTCATAGGTCTTCATGCTTCCTCCTTTCCATGACGCCACTTTGGCTCTCCGTACTTTTCCGTCCGCACTCCGTGTGGCCTCCACGATCTTCCCCAGTCGTTTCGATGGGCGTCTTCGTCCTTTACGAGTACCACGTCTCCTACAGAGAGGTTGCGCTCCCGGCTCTCCCATTTCGGCCTGTTCTGTAAATTCTGCAGGTATTCTTTTCTCCATCGGACCCAAAATTGGTCGGCCAGGTATTGGGCCTTTCTCCACCAATTTCGGGCGTAGAGGTCCTGTTGCACGAAGTGACCAGGGGCGGGGGCCAGGGGGCAAGTCTTCATAGTAAGCACCATAGCAGGAGTTACGGGTTGTGGCTCGTCGACGTCCGAAGGTATTACTGCAATGGGGCGGCTGTTAACGATTCCACTAACTTCTGCCATGAGGGTCACCAGTAGTTCGTGGGTAGGCTGAGCGTGTCCGATCCCCAACAGCATCGCATCCAATACGCGTCGGACCGCACCAATTTGGCGTTCCCACACGCCCCCGAAGTGTGACGCGTGCGGTGGATTGAATATCCATTCACAACCTTGTTCTGCGGTAAACTTGTGGATCTGTGTTTGGTCCATCTCCGAGAGCGCGTCGTCCAACTGTGATTTTCCTCCCACAAAGCTAGTACCCTGGTCGCACCTGAGTTTCGCCACCGGGCCGCGGATGGTAAGGAATCGGCGAAGTGCGCAGATGAATGAATTGGCATCCAACATCTCGATCTGGATGGCGCGGCTACTCAGACAGGTAAAGATGAGTCCCCAGCGCTTGGAGTTCACTGTGCCACCTCTGAGTCTTCTTGTGGTGATCTCCCAAGGACCTAAGACGTCGAACCCGACATTCGTGAAGGGAGGGCTTGTCTCCATTCGGTCTGATGGCAGATTAGCCATTTGTTGCATTTAAGTTGCTCCTCTCAACTTCTTGCAGGTCACGCGGGCTTCAATAAGACTTGCTATGATTCGATGTCCTCGAATGACCCAGAGTCCAGCTTCACGGACGGCCCCACGTGTCATTTGTCTGCCTTGGTGATAGACGTTTTCGTGGAAGTGGCAGATCATCAGCTGCGATACGTGGTGTCTATGTATCTCCACTGACTTGGTTCCGTAGCGTTACGAATCGTTTGGACGCGGTTTGCGACATACACATAGAATCTTCTGCTTTCGTTTTGAATGTAGCCAAGCACGACCTTCGAGTCGGAGTAGTAAATCTCTTCGTTGGTTTCGACATCGAGCTCTTTGCGTACCATTCTCACAGCCTGGGTAGCTAGTACTGCACTGCACAACTCTAATCTTGGGATGCTTGTTGAGTGGGTCGGTGCGATCTTGGATCGTCCGAACAGAAGCGAAACGCTTATGTCTCCTTCGGTGTTGATTTCAGGCAGGTATACGGCAGTTCCAATGGCTTCCTTGCTTGCATCGGCGAATGCATGGATCTCCCTTGGTTTAATGGATCCGAATCCAATGGGGTGATAGCACCGCGGAATGGACACATTCTCGAGGTGGGGGAGTGCGCGTCTCCAACGGTCCCAGCGGTGGCTCATGTTCTCCGGGAGTGGATCGTACCAGCCGAGAGCGCTTTTGTCTTTCGTCTTCTTTCCCATGATGACGAGCTCTTGCAGAATCAGGTTTCCCTCCAAAATGACAGGTGACGCTAACCCCAATGGATCATAAACAGAGTTCACGATAGACAGCACTCCTCTCCGAGTAAAGGGCTTCTCTGGTAGCGAGACACGGAAGATGAAGCAATCCTTCTCGATGTCCCAGTGGACGCCAAGGGAACGTTGGATCGGCAATACACTACAGCGCAGATACAGGTCACTAATACTCTTGGCACCATCTTCAGCTGGAAACGCTTCCATGACAGTGACTTCGTTCGAAACAACTTTGTCTAGCCTGATGTTTGCGGTAGCCAGCATTGCTTGTGCGTTTCTGAGTAAATTGACAGATCCGTTTGTGGTAAGACAAGCCATCATCAACGTAGAAGTTTCTGTGCACGAATTGGCTTGTTTCTTTCCCGAACTTCTCCTCGCCGTCGTCTGCCATGTGCGTTAGTCCAAAGGTAGCTATGGCGGGACTGGGGGCGTTGCCGAAAAGGTGTACGGTCATTCTGTACTCCACAATCTCCTTCGAGAGATCGTTGTCTTCAAACCAGAGAAATCGAAGGAAGTTCTGGTGTTCTACGTTCACATGAAAGGTGTGAAACATCTTTTCGATGTCACACATCACGACAATGTTCTCCTTGCCGTAACGAATCTGAACTCCGACCAGGCTGTTCATCAGATCTGAACGCGGAAGAAGTTCTTTGTTGATAGAGACCCCTTGAAACTCCGCTGACGAGTCGAATACAACGCGTATTTGGTCTGGCTTTTTTGGATGATAGACGCCGAAATGCGGTAGGTACCACATGCGGCCGTCGTTAGATCCTCCTTGTTTCCTTTGGTCTGGCGCGGCAAGTCTGTTGCATGCGCTTGTCTCTGGCAGGCTAGTTTGTACTTCATCTAACTCCTCTGGCCGAACGTGAACTGCGTGTCCGCGCTCAATAATCTTACCCATAAAGGTGAAGTATTCTTCCTTCATCTTCGGTTTCTTCTTAAAGGTGTTCAGAAGGCCTCTAAGACGGTTAACTGCCAAGGAACGGTTGTTAGGCATCACAGTGTTTGGGGAATGAAAGGGAAGTGGCATTTCCCAGTTTCCGCGCTTGTTTTTGTGGATTCCCATCTCCATAATCTCCAGGAAGCGCTTGTCTTCTTGTGACATGCTCACCATGTTGTTGTCCGGCGTACTCTGGAAGAGCTCAGCTCCAATTTCTCCTTTCTCCGAATATCTCTCCTTATTGAAGTGGTTTGGGCAGGGTGTGACTTCATGTTGCACGGGAGCACGATGAGCTTGACTGCTCCAGGGTGAGTCCAGATGTTTGTCTGAATACTTAAGGACTGTGCGATGTGCGGAGATGTGAACAGGACCGCCGACTCGATCTAAGCACATTTGACCAGATACTGTCCAGCCTAAGTCAAGTTGCTGTGGCCACGGGGCTCCTTTAGGGCCATTCTTGCTCTCTGATCTTCAATAACTCAGGCGCATCTCTGCCGATGATGATTTCAATCTTTGCTTCGGGATCATAAGCCGGGATCTCCTCTGCAATCTCTTTAAGATGGGGAAACTGTCTAGCCATCTCTGCTGTCACGATCTCTCGCTTGTCTTGAGGGATGTCAGCACACTCGACAAGTTGGGGTAGCTTGAAAGTTCTGCCAGCCATAGAACGTATCACAATACTGGACATTCGCCGCCCTGACTTTTCTTCTCTCTGCCCACTGCACGTTGACAGGGAGTACTTCAGGTCCGGTCCAGTCGCACCTAACTTGTTCGCTAGGTTTGGGCTAATCAATGAAGCGTTGCTCTGGTCGTCCAGAATTGCGTAAATACGACAGGATTCTTTTGCTCCATTTTCTTTGAGAACATCTACAAGTACGATCTTGCTGCACGAAACTCCTCCACTGCTTGGATTGTTACAGACCGAGGTGCAGGCTGTCTGGAGCTCCTCCCCGTTTTCCCTTCTTGCGGGTTCGGGCTTCTCTTTGTGGAGTATTGTGGGAAGACGGTGATCCCCACACTTAGCGCATTTGATGACAGCAGAACATTCGCCAGATCTGTGCCCTTGTGACAGACAGGGGAAGCATAGTCCTACTCTTAGAATACACTCGTTTTTCGCTTCGAGGGGTTCATTTTCAAAGGCTATGCATTCGGCTAGAAAGTGTCCTTTTCGCTGATGGAAGTGACAATACGGGATGTTTCTGTTTTCGGGGCTGGCTGTGTTTGTTTTGAGTACTCTCCTTGGCTCCATGTCTTCTCCTGGTGAGTAAGCGGGGCGTGGCCTGTGCTCACGAGTCTTCTGCTTATGACTGCTCGATTGTGTGCCTGCCAAAACGTTCGGGTGATTCCTCAGTCGGGCTTGTTCTTTGACCATAGCGGCAAAGTCTTTGAATCCGGGATACGCGTTGTGATGCTTGTCCCCGTAATTCACTACACGCTTCTCCCATTTCGAGCGGAGAGAATTGGGTAAGTTCTCCATGATAGGGCCAATTGCGGTGAGGTAGTTCAGGCACCCGAGACCTGGCAGGAAGTCGAGCTGACTATCTACGTCGGCACATGTCCGCGAATGCTTGAAGCTTGTCGCCGTCTCCTTCTCCAAATCGGGCTGCTTTCCGTAATCGCTCTAGGAGAACGTTAGTGATGGCGGCGGTGTTCCCAAAGCGTCTCTCCAACTCTGTCCACACGTCTCGTAATGCGTCGACTGGATCCCTGTATTGTCTCTGTCGATAGTTGTTTACGACTTTCTGAGCATCTCCTTTTGTGTAGCTTCTCAGATAGTTATACTCCTGCTCTAGGGACACGTCTGCATCCTTTATCATAGCTCGGAAAGTGCTTTTCCAGGGATGGAAGAGCGTTACATCTCCCGCGAATATCTCCGGATGGCACTTCGGAAGATTCTGCCGGGCTAAACTTGCTGCCAGCTTTTGATTGACTGTCGCAAGTTCCTCCATAGGGGTAGGTGTGAAGGGGTTTGTTGTACAAGGGCCATAGAAGGGTGTGTTACTCACGTGACCATTTCTTGAGGAGAAGTTGTCGTAGCTGATGTCCTCTGTGTCGGTTAGATTTGTTCCTCCATCTGTATGTGGTTGTTTGCGGTTAACATAGCCATGTGGCATTCGAATTTGGCTCTAGTGCTTTGACGTTTTCACTCTTCCTCTGCCTCCATTTCCAACCTCGCGTTCTTTCTCCGCAAGTGAACAATCAAATTCCGCTTCTTGCCTCGCTGCTGCAGCTTCAGCTAAGGCTTTTCTCCGCGCGACGCTTTTTTTTTTATTTTTTATTTTTTTATTGAATAAATTTATTGACATAGACCACTTTAAATACAACAGTACTTGCGGACTTACAATACACAATCCTACAATATAACGCCACCAACTTAATAACTAATGGAAAACTCATAGACGTACAGCTTTACTATACAACAATAGCTACAATACAACACTTCTAACTTAGATATTAATCGAAAAATGGAAAAAAAAAACTTATTGACTACAATTTTAACATTCATGATGTAATATAATATACAGTATCCGGTAGTCAGCAAATTATGTCTAACTAACTCTAGCTACCATAAATAAAGTTCCATTTATCATAGAATTCTTTGAGCGTGTTATTCTTGATACTAATGTATTTTTCTTTTTGTAATTTGATATTTACTTTTGCTAGAAAGTTGGTTTTGTTGGGAAGAACTCCATTCCTTCTGCAATCCCACAGGAACAATTTGCCGATGATTATCAAATAATTTAGCAGGGGGCATTTTGAGGAGATGACTCCAAGAAGAACATCTTGTGAATTGAGACTTATTTGTTGATTTGTTACCTGGAGAAAAAATAATTCAAAGGCTTCCCAAAACTGAGCTTCTATCTCTTTTTTAGAATGTGTCTCTTGCAAAAAGACAAGGGTAGACTTTTTCCTTCGACACCATAAAAACATTGTTCTTCTTTTTTGGAAGTTATTTATGCCCCTCACATTCAATGAAATCAATTTGAATATATCAGCGATCATTTAAGTAAGTTTTATGGAAATCCAGATAGTTGTGAGATTGGAGAAGGAATTTAACGAATAAAATTGATTGGAGTTGATAAATAAGTTCTAAGCTGACATATGTAAAGAGACTACCGGTAAATAAAAAATCAGACAAAAAACAAAGCCTACTGTCAGGAAATGAGAAACGTTTGATGGAATATAAACAATAATGTATCATATATACATAAACAAAAAAAGGAACGAGAATAAATAAAACACATTTAGTTAATTTACCTACAATTTGATAAGCCATTACACTTAACAATAAACTAGTGGCAGGGAAAGAGCAGACGCCTTATACTAACAATGTATGTTTGTAATGATTATAAATTATCTAAGTCTACCTCAGAGAAGATTCTAATAGGTCTGCCATCGGGGGAAGTTTTAACAAACATCTTACCATCCATTGTCCAAACACTAAGCAACATACCATCTCTTCTGCGCCTGTTGGCTTCTTCTAATAATCGTCGTCTATAAGTTGTCAGGTTCTCATTGATAAAAATACCGCGTTGTGTTGTGGTTGGATATCCAGGGAAGAGATCTTTGATTTTAACGTTCTTCAACTGTGTACGCTTCTTGTAAAGGCTTGACTTGGTTTTGTGGCTAACAAATTTCGCGATAAGACCTTTTCCTCGTCTTAATTTGTGGCAAATCTCGATGTCCTCCGGCTCCGCCGTAATGTTAAGAGCTTCGGCTACTTTAATTACAACGTCCTCCGTACTAGAATAGGCGTCTTCCGGAATTCCTTGTATTTCAATGGAGTTTTTACGTGTGTATTGTTTGAGGTTGTCGAAGTTATCCCATAGTTGCACAATATCTTCCGTTTGATTACGAAGTTTTTCTTTCGTTGCTTTTAGCTGTTCGTTAGTTGAATCCAGGGACGCTTTTAACGCCTTAACGTCTTTTGTAACGATTCCTTGAGCTCTTTCAGTTCGCGGTTGTTGAAATTCATACAGTCCTTTAATTCTTCCAGTTCCCTTCTCAATGCTTTGTTGTCACTCAGAAGTGATGAAACAGAGCAGTTGATTGATCGATTGATTGCTAATAGTAAGCTTTTGATTTCTAACAGACTAGGCTCCTCCTCGCTGTCGGCCAGTGATTCGGAGGCCATGTTTACTTTCTTCAAAGCTCGAGGCAAAGTTTCTTCTTCAATGGAACCTCTCTCGCCACGCTTGTTTTTCTGAGCGCGCATTTAGTTAAAAGGACATTTGTAACTAAGATGTTAATTTGTATTTACTGAGAGTTATTGGGCGTCGCTGCCATACTTCAACTACGCGGACGGCAAAGAGACGCGTTCACGCGGCATGACGTCCCTGCGCGAGTCCTCCGCGCGACGCTTGATGAAGACGAAATGCGAGACGATCGCAAAGAAGTCGCCCGCGAGCGAGAACGTCACTCCGATATTTGCGAGACCGAATCCAATCTCTCGCCCAGAAGCGGCTCCATAAGGTTGCTTGGTTCGTTCCCATGAGGTGGCGGTTAAAAATGTTTTGCCATTTCGCCATTATTACGAAGTAAGTTACGATCCAAGTTTTGGGGGGCGGTGCGCCATGCGGTGTTACGTAACAATTGTGTTTATCCTTCGAATCTCCAAAGTCTCCAAATCTCCAGCGTTTTATAGTAGAACTTCTCACTGTCGCGTTCCGGGGTCGAGTCCTTGTGTTGTCGAAGTATCAACCCTGGTTAGGTAGTGTCCAACCACACACTTTGGTACGATTTCATTGTTTATTTAAACTTGATTATTCGTCTTGAAAGCATGCGGTGAGAACTGAAATTACAGTACTATGTGTAACGACTAAATTAAATGGAAAACTAGGACTAAACGAAAAGAATATTGAACGTGAAAGTTAAGGCCAAACTTACGTTATACTTCCTGGCTCCGTAGAAACGAAAACTATAAAAATATCTCCAAAAAAGTGTCTCCAGTAGTGAGCTAAATATCTCCGAAATCTCCCGAGCTTGTACAAAATTCCTCGCGCTCTAATTACATGTTTGGCTAAGAAACTGAATCACTAACTAGAAAAGATTAACTTGTCACAAGACAACAATAAATTGAAAGTAACGCAATGCTAAGTAAGGTCCATCACAGCTCTATTTCTAATAAATATCCTTTCCATGTAGGCCAAAAATGATATAGCGAAAAACAAAACAACGACAATCCGAGAATTTTGCTTGAATGTCCTGGTCTGTCGCTCTGTCCATGTATGTTAAGCACACACTCATGCCCTGTTCGCGATACGATGAGAATACTTGTGCATGGTATTTCTAAATTTAAATACTTATGAACTAAGTATAAGCTTACTAGCTGTACTAGTAAACCATCTAAAGTAGACTTCGCGCATATGCATCTCTCAAAGACGATACTATTCCTGATACTATTGGAATGACATACAACAGCACACAAGACTGACATACCCCAGTAAACGGTCTTTAGCTGCGTACAGGTAGCGTCACATGAAACGATTCTGGCGATTGCTAAAACAAAAATGTTAACATCTAAATAAATAAATCAAGGATTTTCTAAATGTGTTAAATAGCAAAGAAGATCTGGTTGTCCAACCTCTAAGCACACAAAGAAGATAATGCACAATTACATAGAATTAACTGTTATCTAACTTGGTCAGAACAATAACGGCATACTCAGAATAGTAGAGCAGAAACTACACATTTACGCGAGAAGAGAAAGCACAGGAAACTGACCTTGTTGAAATAAAATCAATTGAGTTATCAAGAAACTATATTTCCCCACTCTCTAGAACGATGTAGCCAAAAGTGTTTGCTGTGATTTGACCGCACGGGCAATAGCAGTGTTTTTGACCGCTCGACTGTCACACAGGGGTCAATAAATGTTGTGTAATATGATGCAGCGCATGCCTAGATAGACGAATTTTAAGTGACCATAAAGGTCCCACACTGAGTCTATTCTTCGCTCTTCCCGGGTCTAATTTTTTAGGACCCGGCTGGTAATCAAGTCTACCGGGGAAAACCTCACATCACAATTTACCAGCTAGATTCATCCTGAAAATGAACATTTTCCAGCTAGGATGAGCTTTTGAGTTTAATCTAGTAAGCAAGCAATTGTTTTGATGCAGGCCTCCCAGCAAGTTCCATGCCAGTGCATAAGAATCCCAGCCAGTGCACTAAGCCCTGCGGAGCGGATAGTTTGTATATCTGCTCCATTGAGCACTCCTGGTGTGTGAGCTCATGAAAAGTGGCTTGTTCCACGAATGTTTGAATCTCCTGTAAAGCGGAATTAAGCACTTCACATTGTGGACATTGTTTTTTGTGAATGTGCTTGCACTTCTGACTAAAGGAGCTGTCATGTGGGTTGCTCAGTGCATATGCCATACAGTGGTCTTCAATAGGCGATTTATTAGCAACATGGACCTGTAAAATATTTTTAATATTATTTAGAGAAACACTTTTTTGAAGTATAATGGAAAACTACGAAGATACGAAAAGCGAAAGCTACGAAAAGCATTTTTAAGAAAACAAATTCCTACAATTTGTAAAAGTTGAAACTAGAGAAAAATATATTAATAGAATATATGAAACATCTCCAATTTAGAAAGAGAGAGACGCTTTCCTAATTTCTCCGCACCCCCCCCCCCCACACACACACATACACCCAACTCACCTATCAACATTGAAAACGCCAGACAAGCGTGTCTATCAAAAAAGCTTCCATGTATATTTTTTTATCATATCCAGAAAATCTCAGTGTTGCTAGGAATGCGAAAAAGAGTACATTTACTGGATGGTGATTGTTTTAAAGTGAATAGTCATTTTAACGATAGGCAAGAAAAAGGAGGTGACCTTACCGTAGGAGATGGCCAGCATAATAGGCGATTTAGAGGTGCATTTTTAATGTGAACGCTGATCGCAGGAATAAAGAAAATTGATCGCCGAAAGCTTTGTGGGTTAGAACCTTACTACACAGTCGACTCTCAATAGCTATGAAGAGGAAGCTGAAATCTGTGCCAGCTTGCCAAAAGCAAGAATCCAGCAGCATGCTTCTGATAAACCTGACGAAAGGGATCCCAACCCTTTGAGGAAATTAGCCATTCTAGATGCTCTCAGGATTGTCAAGGAAAGTGAATCTTCTTGTCAATTGTTCGAGGACATGTCAAATTATGGCAAAACTCTTTTATTAGCCGAACAAAATAGTGAGAATATAGATCGTGAAATTTTGCTTACCTTGTGGCCAAGAAACTGGAACTCAGTGCAGAATCTATTAAGAGAAGAGGGATACGAAGATGCTAAATGAGTCTTTATTTGCATCTGTTGAAATGAAAAGGAACAAACAAGAAATGGAAACTGTGCCTGTGGTATTTCTTTCTCAACAATAAGGGTGTCAATAATTTCTTGCTTGTGATTGGCAAGGGAAAAATTCCTTTTCTTGCATGTCACCATAAAAACTGAAGCCCCCAGGATAAAACAGTGTTTTGGCCATCTCTATGATCTCACCTGCTGTGGCATCTAGGGCTAAATGTGTGTCCCTTGTCCCTCCTTCCTTTGTTTGTCTCACAGCAACAAATCTTTTTTTTTGGTTTGTCATCAAAATGCAGCCAGCCAATTGTATCTTCTTTGGTGCCTTCTTTTCTGATGCCAGGGCTCGAAATTAACTTTTTTGCTCAGGAGCCAGCTGGCGACTAAGGGGGAAAATTTGGTCGCCAGATCATAAATTTTGGTCGCCAACTTATTTAATATATAGCTTACATAAAAACATGATTTTAAATGTTACTTTGCATGGAAGGAAAGAAACGAAAAGCACACGAAAGACCTCTACAACTGCTCTTGTTTTCGGCTTTTATGTCTCTGGTTCGGCCGGTGATCGTGTTCTTTAGTCGGTAATTTGAAATGGGACGAAACACAGAACGTTCTTAGTCCGTGGTTTTGATAGCAAGAGAAACGTGGGTCCTTCATCCTTGTTTTTTGCGTGGCAAACAAGTTACCTTCCGCTGCTGATAAACGCAATACTTCAGCATGCTCGACTTAGGCCCCTACACACCCGCATTGCTCGTACCAGTCTCCGACCGGGTTGAAATAAAAAGAGCTACTAGCACGGTTTCAGTGGCCTACAAATTTAGAGGGACTTAGTTTCTTAAAGCAGGATTGCCTCAATTTTCGACCCCGTCAATCAATGGAAGGCTATGAGTCCCTGTTAGTCGAGTTTATTGTTGAGTGGATGATAATCCTTTATTAGTTAATTCTCGCTTGCTCAGCTTTTTTTAGGCGTCATTTCCGCCGCTCCCTCACACCCAGTCTTGCTTTTATTTCCTGAACAGTGGCTGGTAGTTGAACCCAACCATTTTTATAAAGGTCCTGTATAAACTGTACTTCAACTGAAGTGTAGATTTGAGCCCTTTCTCGTTTCATTTCACTCGAGAAGTTTTAGGAAATTAAGACCCAAAATGTCGGAGAAATGGAAAGCGCCCCTCAGTCGTGTACGCCAAGTCGGCTGCAGAGTATTAAACACTATTTAAGTCCTTTTCTAGTGATTTTTTTTCTCCATTTATTAATTACCTCATTGAGCACAGTTTTGCAGGTGTCCGCCTTCTAACTGAGGACAGATAACAAGTTTCCCAACCTACTGTACGTTAAGGGTACAAGTTTCTTTTTGAAGGTTCCATACAAATTTCAAACTTATTACATAACTGTAAATTTTATATGGGCAATGAATCTTACAGCCTTAAAAAGATATTTGTGTTTTTCTATCACCGTGCACGACAACCATTTTTCTGCGTGTCGGGAGGCTTATAAAATACACATAGCAACTATCCTTTTGCTGGAAGCTAAAGCCCAATTCAACAAAACTTACTTTTAACAGTAACGGCAATACAATACATATAAAGTAGTTTTCAATTGAATGCAGGAACACCAAAGAAATCACTCTCGTCGTCTTTGACGAATTATAACAGATGCATACAAAGTGATGAACCAATCAGAACTGAAAGAAAGTACATGCAATCGTCGTCAACCTAGCGCCGATAAACGCAGCTAGCAAGTAAAGATTTGTTTTGGTTTACCTCTGATTTGATGAAAAAGTGGCGCAAACTCTCCTTCTTGCCAATCACAGAGTGAAGTAAAACAAAAGGCATTCTGTTGAAAACCGCTCTAATTCAGAATCTCATTTTCTTTACATAAATATCCTTGACTTCAGTCAAATAAACTGTTCAACAGAGCAAATACCCGACATTCTTTTCAACTGTCAATGTTTAAGAGGATGGAAATTAAATATCAGTATCTGTGAAACTGTGGTCGCCGCCGTCTTTCCCCTGCATCCTGGTCCCTGGGAAGCCACTTATCAACAGCAGGTGTTGCATTAAATTCAGTAACTGGCGGACCCTCAGCTGTGATTCTGATAAGATCCTGCAGTGTAGATGAACCAAGGCCAACGCGGAGACTCTTCTTTATTGTTCTGTGCTGAAACAGCACGCTCGCACTGGGCAGCTGAAATGGGCAGTACGAGCATGATTTCCATGAGATGAAGGACATTTTGGAAATCGTCCTTGTATGGAGCCTTGGTCAGCATGATTCCCCACAGGCTTGCATAATCCTTGTCACGGAAATTGGTATTGACAAGAACCTTAAGTGAAAACCACTCTTCGGAAATCACATCGGTTTCGCAGCCAGCCTTCTGTAGCAGTGGAGCAAACCAGTTGGTCAGACGATCGATCGCATCGTTTCCAAAATCTACGAGATCTTCCGTGCTTGTGGGCCAAGAATCGATATTGAAGATAAGCACATCTTTGACAACTTGGGTGGTGTTGCGTGCCAAAGGCTGGGCATTGGATGTTGAAGTAAGCATGGAGCCAAACCTCTCAAAAATACCAGTTAAAGACAGATCAATTGCCACTGCCATTGAAGACTGCAAGTTGTCAGGGCGGGCGCCTCGTCTTTTCGGTGTACCATCAAGTGATCCTTTTAAAGTAATGCCTTGAAACTGCATCTCACAGTCAACCTCAGAATCCTCGAGGATATTCGTAAAATGCTTCAAATGACCATTTGGTGCAGGAGGGCTTTTCAATACTTGAAGATTGGTCACTGTTTCATGCAGAAGTGAAACCGCCACCGGGAGAATCAAGTCGTTTCTCTGCATCTTCAGACTCAGTTTGGAAATGATTCCAAACATATCAGCAAGAAAATGGCAAAATGCCGCGAAAGGAATACTTCTCATCTTATCGCTGATAAATTTCGCTCGCCCCTTGATGTCAGTGTTCTTTGAAATAGCGCTGAGGTGGTCCATGTGACACAACACGGCAGCATACTGACCAGAACCATCGCCAACTGGTTTGATCAATACGTTTAGGGCGCGGCTGATATGGGGGAGCCACCTGGTTCCACTGACCTGAGTAGGTTTCAAAACATTAACTCCAAGCTCACTTGCAACTGCTTGCAACTCTCTCATGCTTTTGGGGCTGTAATGATAGGTTTTCCATATAAGTTGGAGAACATCATACACAACTTCCACTTGGTGGCAACTTTTTTGCATCTCAATAAGTACCAGTTCAAGTCGATGAGGAAGGCAGTGGAAGTCGACAAGGTGTGGTGAGTGTTGGCGTAACAATGCTGAGACTCTGCCTTTCTGTCCAAGATTTACAGATGCCCCATCTGCGCCCATGCCCACAAGTTTATCCTTCCACCGGAGAATGCCACTTTTCTGAAATTCTGTTGACAGTCTCCAAAATACCTTAAATAATAACAAATAGCAATATATTATTTAGTAAAAAGATTACCCAATGAAGTAATATACAAATAGTGAGGCTGTAGCAAAAAAGCAAAACACTTGTAACTACTGTAGCAACATTCATTCCACATTGTATCGCTGAACCCGTTATTATATGAAATATTCATGACACTTAATTTTGCAAATTTGGAGATCATTTCAAAGTCATGAAGTTGTAGTGTCGTTAGAATGTCACGTGATCAAGTATTGAATGTAAAAACAGAAAAGATTACATTTATGTACCAGAATTTAGAGGGCCAAGTTTTTTAATTTTGCGCGATTAATACAGTTTAATTCATTTACTCAGAAAATCACCTTGAGCATGGGCATGGGCCACAGCCTTGTGCCCCACCAATCGATTTATAGGCTGGCCATCCTTGACATATCGGCAGTGAACACCGTCAATCATGATACTTACGTAGATCTTTTGATTGAGTTCACTCGCCAGTTGCTCAGTCATCACTTCACTTATAACGGAAACAAAGTTATTACAGCTTTTATCGTTTGCATACGTCAGGTTAATGTTGAGGCCGTTTTTCTTTTGGAGCGCGAGAATTGCCTGATATTTGCTGAACGGCAGTTCTTTGGCAATTAGATAAGCGGTGTTGAATTTTGCCTCAATCTCTTTCCTTGTTTTCTCTTCCACAGCCTTTCCCCCTCTTTGCAGTCCCTGCAGAATCGGCGAATTTATGACGGGCTGTTGCTTAGCAAGACAAGCATCACGGGCCCGAAGGTGACCGCCACCAACACTATGTTTCTGTAAACTTTCTTTCTTGAATGTGCGGCATCCTGAAATAAATTCTGTTTTGCCCGCCAAGTGGGGAAAAGCACAACACGTTTTGCAAGTCATTTTGTTTTCATTCTCGTGGTAAACTACCCAGCTGAACTGTTCCTGCCACTGAGGTAGAAACTTTCGGTTAGTCGAGGGCTTTTTTTGGGCGACTTCTTTTCGGTTGTCAACACCCACTTTCTCTTCACTTTTCTTTACTTTCTTCTCTGGAAGAACAGCTGGATGATCGCCTTTTCTTTTAGCACCCAGTTTGACTGTAGGTGGCTTTAAAAATGTGAAGAGAGAGCTCTGCTTTGGGCCAGTGCTTTTTGTAGCAGGCATCTTAATGCTATCTTCATGACGCGCATCAGGAACAGAGATAACTGGAACGATGTGGTTTGGCGTGTACCAAGAATTGGTTGATTGTCTAGGTCACCGTCCCTTGACCACAAAAAGTAGACAGGTTCGTCAAACGCATCATTAGAGTGAGATATTCGGGGCTTTATGAAGTTCATCATTAATGGGCGGTACCTGAAGTTGACTTGAGGGTACAAAGAATAAACCGGCCGCCCAATGACTGATGCTATGGCCATTATATGAATCAGCGATCCCCACTTTTTATCCTCGCATGTATCCACTGCTTCGGCCTTTACTGCATCAATTTTAGTTCCACCATCTGTAATAGCTTTGTCACCACTCGCAGTCAAAGCAACCGGAAATAGCACAGATTCGGGAATGTTCATGAGCTCAGCCGTCTGTTTAAATGCTTCATGCGTCGCGTAATACTCAGCATTAAAATAAAGTTCACTGGCAACAAGAAGACGTAAAGCGGTACTTCGTGATTCATCTCCACTTAGACACAGTGAAGTGGAGTTGCATAAACAATTCCCATTTCCTCTTGCATGAACTGCTATGCGATGTCCAGGTTCATCGATATCTGGAATCAAGCTAGATCCGAGGACATCCCTTGGTAATTCGGCATTCATGACTGTCGACGGATTCAAATTTACTATTAACCCTCTGGCTGAATCTTCATCACCTGCCCATAAAAACTTACGTAAATCTCGTAACTGATTTGCATCTGCCGCCATTATTTTCCTGGCAAATGAAAGCACATGGTGTCGAAGTGCGCCCGCGATCCTATTTTTAGAAGAAGCCGCTGAAACAATATGGTGCCTAGTAAATGTTTCGCATTGACTTCCGATCGAATTATCGGAGTACACTTTGTGTCATTAATTAACAGAGTGTGAAACCGATTTTCTTGTAGTTTTCCGACATTTTAGTGCGAATGGAAAGGTGAATCGTCTTCTAGCTACCAATTCCAAATGAATTCCTTCGTTAAAGATTTAAATACAGAAGCTTTCGCTACTGTTTATCTTGGGTTATCGGACAAAACAAGAGTCGCCAGCTGACAACCAGTTCTGAAAATCTAGTTGCCAGCACTCAATTTTTGGTCGCATTGGCGACCAGAGAGTCGCAATTTCGAGCCCTGTCATCCTCACCTTTCTTTCTCTTTTTGGACAGGTGTGAATTACTGGAAGCTTCAAGTTTCCATTATATATAACATTACATAACTTTAATGTCAATATAGCCTTTGACACGAACGAAATTGATAATGATGCTTTAATGAGCCAATGACAGTCAACTTTATAATGCAAGATACCTTAGACGGGTTACAAGTCGACTTATAAGTCGTCTTTTAAGTTACCTTAGACAAGTCATAAGTCGACTTATAAGTCGCTTTGTCATCTTGGACAAGTTATAAGTCGTTCTCTTCCATCTCTAAATTATTTTGATGTCCAGTTGGGGGCTCTATAGGTTTGCTCTCTAAGCAAGGCCATAATTTATCCTCCTCGGTAGTCTTCCTCACACAAGTTTCTGGTTTTTGCCTCCATTAGCCATCACTGCAAAATATCACCTTTGCATCCATTTTGCTGCTGGACTTTATTTTTGTATATACATACAGTCGAAGAAAGTGAGACTAGGACTGATCACCGACCAGAATACGTGAGGCAGAGCGAAACAAACAATCACCATCTCCAGTCGCCTTGCAAGCAAGAAATCCGTTAGTTTCATCTTCCAAAATAATGTCCTCCGGAATAAGTGTTTGGGCAACCTCAACCTTGTCGATCATTTCTGGATTTTCAATTGACGCTTTTTGTTTTATCCAACGGGAAACTTGATCGCATTTTTTGGAAAGATTTAAAGTAGCTTTGTTTTTCCTTGCTGAAACCTTGGTCAAGATGTTTCTTCAGAGATATTTAATCAGTTCGTGGGTTGCACTGTAACTGCAAAAAATCCATTTTTGCCGTGGAACTCGAACTGAAACTCAACCCAGTAATACGATCAAGAAAACAATTGACTGATACGCGACCACCGAAACAATTTTCTCTTATGCTTTCTGTTTTCCCACGCAAATGGAACAAACAGCTGTAATCACATATGCCGGGAAAATACGGAGTCAGGCATTTAGATCATGCAGATTTGTTACAAATATCAGCGTGCAAAGAAAGTCGTGTCCGATAGCCCAGGGCTAGTGAATCCTGACCATCACTTGCCCGACGGGCAAGTGAAGTTTTTTTGGGAATTTAAATTACAAAATTATTGTGAACCAAAAGTCGTTTTTCAGGCTGATCTCACATAGGGAAATCTTTTTAAAAAGGTATCGCATTACATGTACATTTCATGCCCAACATAATGCGTGAAAATTTTCCTTTGTAGTCTAGTCCACTCAATTCAAGTAAAAATAATTTGAAATATGATTAACCCTTCCTAAATAAGAATTATTTCAGAGAAAGCCAATTCTCTGTATTATGCTTCATCATTGAATCAACGTTCCTAAAAGGTTTTGATCCTGTACTCCGGTAAGAAAGTTATCCAGTTCCGTTCATGGTTTTTGCATTGACACGTGCGTTTCAATAAATTTTACAAATTGCAAAAAAAAAATGTTTTTCCTTTGAAACCTTTATAGCTCGTTATGAAAGCTGACAAGATCTAAACAGGTTCATTTCACCACAACATCTGCATAATTTTGTTTTACGATGGCACTGATGCGTGACATGGCACTTTCCGCTTTCGCTTTCCAAGCTTTGCGCTTGCCAACTTGTTGTGGCTACAAACACAATACCGTGGGCATATGCTCCAACATGGGCACTTTCAAGACCGTCGGCAGTTCCGTTCGGCAAGAAAACACTGATAGAAAGTACTGAGGTTGGACATTTCAACTCCTACAACTCCACCAGGATTAGGTTCATGAGAAATGTAGAGGATGTTGTTGTTGAGGCACATCGATACTGCTTTATTGCAACCATCTGGGTACTTGGAGAAAGAGACATTGCCTATTACAGTTCAATCAGCCACCTCCAGTAACACCATGTACATACACTTGTCTGTATCACTGGCACAGGAAAGTGTATAACGGCTTACTTAGGCAATGCAATTTGGCATAATATCTGTGGATAACCGTTTTTTTCTGGGTCATTCTTTTTGTTCACTCTCTCAACGTTGTTCAGCTGTGTGGGAAGTCTGGATCAACGTATCGCTACTCCACTACGCTACTGCGTCGAAATTATTTAACAGTCTATCAGAAACTATTAGAAACTGTAAGGATTACAGAACCTTTTTAAGAGTCTCAAGGAATTTTTTAAGAAACAGAGTACAAAGCGATTAGTTAGTTTTACTGTCATTGGTTTCCGTTAATCCTGTTTCTACTGTATAATTTGTAAGTTACTTAATTTAATTTAATTTATTTTGTAATTGTAATTAATGTAATTTAACGGGGAAGAGCCATCAAGTGGAAATGTTAATAAACCATTATTACTAATATTATTATTGTTATTATTATTATAGTCAAGATTCCTCTTCTTTAAAGGGAAAGTGTCACAACTACTGCGCATGCACTGGTTTGCCATATGCAAATGAGGTAAATACTGTGAGGTGCAGAGGTGGATTTCATCGCAATGGTAAACAGTGTTACAGTAAGGTCCAGTAAGCAGGTTTATATCAAATTTAGAGAGCAGATAAAGGGAAATTGTAGTTCAACAGAATTATTCGCCTTTTCTTTTGATATTGCCACCAATCTCGTCGCCTTTCAGGATAACACTTTACTTTTAATCTCACCAGGGAAGTAAAGAAAATTTCTGCCAATGAAAGAGCACCCAGCAGGAAGAGGGCCAGTTGTCGATGTAAAACAGCTGGGCAATTTTGCGGAGAGTTTTGTTCATGCAGTTGGCGAAAACCATGCAAGAACCAAAAGGAGACCGAAGACCGCAAGGTCAGTTTTCCTTGTCTGTCACATAACCAAGTCGGGAAACAGTTAACTAACATTAATTAATACTTTGGACCTGTATATTAAGACTGCAGTTGAAGTGCCTCCACCAGGCTGGAATGTCATCAAAGATCCGCCAAACCCAGAAAGTCTGCACAAGGAAGAGGAGAGGGATGCAGGGAATTAGCGAGTGAAAGCATGGTTTCACACAAATGCAGCTGTAATTATTTTCTCAATTGTGGTGTTATAGTTATTGGTCTAGATTCATAATTCTACTACCGACTCTCTTTAGGCAAATTGAACAGGGTGCAATGCTTGCATCTGTAAAATATGGAGAAGGTAGTACCAGGACGTAGTACCACATTTAAATAATATATAGTGAATTTCAATTTATAGTCTTTATCCCAAACCATCAGTTCTTATCAGTTTGAGGAACAAACATCACAATATTCGTTATTCTTCAAAAGGGTTTTCAAGAAATGACTATTTTATGTCACTTTATGCAGGGAAATTAGAGTGGTTTGCTCTTTCATTTATGTTTATTTTAGAAACAGATTATTACATCACTGCTTTAAGATTCAAAATTTCTCTTCTTTTGTTTAAACATTATTCATTCATTCACTACAGTCACTCGTGAAACATTTTCATATAGGTGCATGGCCATGTATATCCTCTCTCTATGTAGTCAATTATGGTATGAAAATAATAAACCAGTGACTTGTTTCCTTGAAACTGTCAGGAGTTTGTTCACACCCTGGATGAGGCCACATCCAAAAAGCTTGCCATAAGGGCATTGCAGCGGGGAGTTAGCTGCATGGATTATATTAACGTGCTGTTCATCATGGAAGACCCAGACGAGGAGGGAAGCCCATCTACCTCTGGAACCACGGAAGAAAATTCAGTGCCTCCCGCACTTAGTACACTTTCTGGAGAAGGCTCACACCAAAGATTATTGGCTGCTGCTAGTGCTAGTCTTGGTGCTTCAATTCAACCACCACCTTCATCAACCCTTGTGCGTTCTACAAATAAACAGGTGCCAGAGTGGTGCAAGTGTGGACACTGTAGGGAAATGCCCCAAGAAAATGCAAACCTTTGCTGCAAATCTAGAAACTGTGTTTCCCTTAGCAGAAGGTTTACAAAGTTCTCCCTTGATAAGGGTTTCCTTCAACTCAGTATCAAGAGTACTTGTAACATGAGGAATGATTGACAAGACAACAGCAGCAGAGCTTTCCGCAAGGCAGCATACCGCCACCACATCCTAGAAGAGTATGGTTACCTAGGCAAGCACAAGCGTAGAGTGTGTCCATCATGTTGTGTGTGGAAGATTAGAGAACATATTCCATCATCTACCAGGGCCTACATGGGTTTCAGATCTCATTAACTTTGGCATTCAACAGATTTATTTGAAACACTTGCATGAGCAAATCATTGTGCTATAATTTGAAAATTAGTAGTTTTTCTTTATTGTAACATGAATATTTGTTTACGGAGGTCCTACACGTGATCTACCACAGTTCACTTGACATGTGTACAATAAAGACCCTACGCATGCATGGTAGACCCCTATAGCCCTGTTTTATTTCAGAAAATGTGATATTCCTTAGAGATGTTTCCTTCTGTCAATCCTACAATTTATTATTCATGTCTACAAAATATTCATGTTGAAAGCAGTAATATCACATAGTTTGACATGGGAAAACAAGATGTACAAGCTAAAAAGGTCTATTGGAATCTTCTAGTATTCATGTAAATTATAGTCCAACCAGCCTTATAAAAAGGAATAAGAAATAAACTAACTGAACTCAACAACAAGACTATTTGGGCTAATTTACAGGAATACAGAGAAAACCAATCGCACTTGTGTTGCAACTATGACATCAATTCCCGATGCATATTTTTCAACTTATAGGTGTCGAGCATGACCTTAAAAAGTTATGAAAGTGGAGGATAAATATAGTCACTCATTTAATTTGTTTGAAAATCTGCTTTTGTGTTGCTGAAAAAGCTCTCTTGAGGTCGGTGGTTTAACTGCAGTAATGGTGGGGGCAATTCTTCTTGTGTCGTCAGATTCCATTGTCAGTACTCGTTGGGCATTGTTCTTATCTTCCATGTGAAGACGGAATACCTTGTCTATAAACACACATATGTAGCCATAGTCCTTGACTTGTTAAAGAACTTTTACATTCCAAGTCTTAGTTCGCTGAGACCTAATTAATATAAGCTTCATAGTTTCCTTTAGGTCTCCTCGCCATTGTTACATCTATTTTTCTCTATTTTTTTTTTGTTTACATTAATAATGTATTGTGGTGTGGCAAAATAAATATAAATAAAATTAATGAATTGTATTTTTGGGAGACAGCTACCTCCCCACAGGCATCTGTAGACTCTGGAATGTCCACATGGTAATTCCAGTCTATAGCAGCCAGTTGTTTTCTGGTTTTATAGATCTTCTTACTAAAACACAAATATGAAAAACAATATAAAGAGGGAAAACAATACATCCCTATGTATAATGAGGATGTAGATTTCCAGAAAACAGTAATAAGAAGCAGTTGGGTAGTTATTTCTCATGATCCCATTATAGTTATATGCAATATACTCACAATATTGGCTCATTGACAAGTATCTGTATGACTTTCAGTGTCGTTGAGCAGAAACGTATAAAGTAGATACACATTAAATTGATGGTTACTTGCAAGTCCTCTGGTCTCAAGCACACATGACAGAACATGTCAGAAAAGTCTCCTGAGAGTGTATCATACTTCTCTCAAGGAAGTCATTGAGGCGGATCCTGTCATGCTTTGAAGCAGAATCGAACACAACTCATGGTATAGTGTTCAGGCGAGATGACTGGGTGTTGTGGCAAAAACCAACATTCTTCATCCATCAGACGTTCTGCTCCGACAGTTTACATGCAAACCCCTTTCCTACGTATGCATCAATTCCTTTTCTAAACCTTCAGCTAACTTCAGCTCTCACTGTAGGCGACACTCAACAGACTCTAAACGTTTCAGGGCAACTGTATCATAGTTGACAGGCAACAGCAGTTGGTCGGCCTTCCCCAGGAGTCCCAGACACCACTCGGCAGCATGTTGCGTGTCCATTGCTCTCTTCTCACTGTGTGTGTATGACGGAGCTGTCTCCACTCAAACATCAAATGAGTCTGTCCAAGAACTTGCGCAGTTGCTGGCTGACATCCTCCTCAGTCTCCAACACTTGCACATACAGGATGCGCTTTCCTGGACCACTGGTGGTTGCTGAGGCTGGAATGGCAACCAACCTAGTGGCATTAACTTGGCATACTGCTCTGTGTGCTCCCCACGTCTGACTTCCACCAGTGCCATAAAATTTACAATGTCTAGACCCAGTAAAACATCCACTGTTTAATCACCAAATGCAAATGCGCATAGCATTGCTTGACTTCTGGCCAGTTAATAGCCTCCACAGGCTCGCATATGTTCTTGAGTGTTGACTTAAAGTATTTTGTGAAAAACTAAAAACATGAGGCTGCATGAGGCTGGCATAAATTGCATTTTTCATTTTTGACAGGTTGCCAACATCGCTCCTGATGGCTCTGCCATAATAATTTTGGAGCCTGTCAATCATCCTGTCTGTCAGCTTTCCTTTTCCACCCGTACCTTTTTTCTCTTTCTTAAGTTTCCTTAAAGCTGTCCCCACACGCTTTTGGACATGTCCAAGACATTCTTTCTTTACAACTTTAAGTCCATTGTCCATGTAAGTGTTCTCTACTCCATTGAAGCCCTTACTATCCCCATCCCCATAATATTCAGTGTATTGCAATTTATGCCTTTCTTCGCTCCTGTCAAAAATTCGCTTCACCCCCTCTGTTTCCATTGCTGGAGCTGAGCCTTTAAAATTTGCTTTGCATCTTGCTGCGTGGTTTAGTTGCCACTCCTGCTCTGCTTGCAAGTCATTGCTGGGCTAATGCCTTTGACAGGTCTGACAGACTTTGTTCAGTACTTCGACATCAAGGCATTTGCCGGTATCAATGGACAGTACTGCAACACAGCCATTCAGTGATGAATGTCCCCTTTTTTGCCAAGTTCCATCACAAGAAACCCCAGTTTGAAAATCCATTCAGATCTTGACCATTCAAATTGTGGGTTTCTTTTTTGACATCATTCATGGTCTTATTTGCCACAGATTTGGATGCTTTGAGCAATGCTTTGTTGTGTTTACTGTATGCCTTTGGTTTTGGTGGAGGAGGCATGTTCTTAATTTCACAAAATCTCTTGGCTGATGCTTCCCCTTGCCCAATTGTTCTCATTCTATAATCAAGTATTCTGTTAACCTCATAGAATCTAGAAATCTTTTTTTGACAAGTAAAATCAATGATCCCACCCACAACTCAGACATAATAAACTAAGACAGGATGCACTGCCATGCCTTCGAAAGGATATCTCAGAGAACTGAATGTTTTGCTCACCACATTCTTGACAACAAATAAGGCTGAACACGTTAGCCAAAATTTCCATATCTATCAAGCGATACCCAGTCAGGTTGCTGCTGCCAGTTTGTTCTTTTTTGTCTCCCTTAGCCTCAAGTTTGGGTCCGATTTTCCGTTCTGAGGCGGACTGATTGCCTACGGTAGTTGCTTTTATGCTGATCGCCACATCTTCGATTTTCTGTGATTTTGTAGTTCTCTGAGTATGCTGATTCCCCTGGAACTTGCGTTTACGAGATCTATGGCCAGTTCTAGCCATCAAATCTAAAATTTTTGTTGAAACTACAAAAGAAACCTAAATTTAACTTGAAAGAAAGTGAAGACAGCACGTTTCTCGATCGAAAGCAAAATTGTCAAATTATTTTTTGCCAAAGCAATAATACGGCCAGCGGTTATAGCCACAAGACCTTAAATACGTCATATAACTATCACAGAGTATGTTGCCTTAGGAAAGAGTCCCAGTTCCTTTAAAATTTTGGAACAAAGAGTGTAAACAACCGTTGCTAAGGGCGTTTCTAAGGCAAAATAATTGGACAGACGAATAGTTTTGACAAATTATGTCTTCGTATGACATTTTTCCCCAAAAACACCACGGAATAATGTAAGAAATGGTTAAAGTGTCCACTTATAGCATTTTTAAAAAATCGGCCAAGTGTACAAAAAATGCGATTTTTAGGGTATAAGACCACCTTAAATGTCCCCACAGATTCTTCGCAGTTCCTACACATATCAAGAACAAAGCAATATGCTCGCAACTTTGTGGCTCTTCTTAATTAGGCTATTGTTCCTGTCTGTTGAATTTGCTTCTTGGTCTTCCTGCAAAGTTCTCGCCTTTTCTCAATCAAGCTGAAACGAACATCATTCTTCATGGCTGCCAAAGTGAATGCCCAAAGGAATAAAGAGACCCTTTGTGCAATAAAATCCAGCAGAGTTGCTTATTTCTCGATGGCACGCTTGAATTGCATGAAATTGTGATGTGAACACCCATAAGCAGCTAAATAGTTTTTTACGTCCCATCAATGGTTTCCTTTATTTTTGAACGAAAATTCCATGCAAAGGAAAACCAGTACATGCGGCTCAGTTAGTGCCTACACTGTAATACAACTATTCAGGAAACTTTGTTACTCTTTGAGTTTTGCTTACTTGCTTGTATTTTTAATCTCTAAGCAACAGTTCTTCTTTTTCCTCTACACTAGTCTGGGAAAAACTTTTTGTGTCTTGGTAGTCTATTACCTTGTGAAGGGGTGTTACTAAACAGAGTAACGAAGTAACGAGAAACGAGTAACGGGAAAAAATGACAGGGTTAAAAAAAATTTAAAGGTAGAGAAAATTAAAAATAAATCAAATTACAGATTCTTTTAATTTAGGACACAACAAAAATAGAAATGTGACAGGGAAGCATTTTTTAATATGTCCTGTGACCAAAACAGGTCTTGCAAAACGGGAGTGCAAAGATTTTTCACATTGTTTTGAATGCCAAGACAGATGCCTGAGAGGAAAGGAGGCTGTTCCCCACTCATGGGTTATGGAAGTACAATTCTGTTCATTTTCTGGCCCTGTGCGACTTCTGTTGAACGTTTTCCCTGTTACTTGATCATCGCCTGACACAAACTGATAATCGGTAAGGCTTGGGGGAAGGTAAATCTCTTAGCTAATATTTTGATGTAGGAAGTATGCATTACAATGAAGAGTATATGTAGTGGAAAAATGTTTTTGATGATAACTTAAAGCAGTTAGCTTCCCAGCACATCGATATTCTAAAAACTATTCAGACATTCTTGGAAATTTCAATGTGATTTAATTCCTTGTCATTTAGTTTTCATACATTTGTCTGTGAAGCCTATATTAAATGAAATAAATTCAGCGCACAGAGGTTAACAGAATGATTTATAGAATTCAAATGAAAAGTCGACTAGTATTCATGTTTTTGAATATAGTTAGACCACTTTTCCCAGATTTTATAGATAAAATAGTTTACTTTAAGCTTTAGCCTTGAATATAAGCTTAAGCCTAAGCTCATTATGCAAAGATTGAATTTTACAGCACAAGATCAAGACATGTTTTTGTCTTGCACAGACTAGTCGATTTTCAGTGAAACTAAGCTTCCGTTATTTTGACACAAAGGCACTTTAATTTCCTTCCCTTCACTATTGCTGTCTAACATGATGATTTGGGTGATATCGGAAACATCTGGAAGATTTAAAAAGACAATGAGCCGTAATGCAGGTCAACAGGGATGTAAAATGGCCAGAAAATCATCAAAGTATTGTCTCGACATTCCTTAAGAAGCAGTCAAAAGGTTACTTCTTTCTCTGTTGTCGTCATTAGTGTAGCTATCCCTGTAGTCAAAACCAAGCTGTGCAAAAAATGGTAGAAAACCTTTGCACTTAGACTGTACCTTCTGCTACAGAAGCCATGATCCCATGTGCTGAGAAAAGTGACTACTCTTTTGATCATTTGCCATTATGGGACAAAAATACCTTGTACAATCAAGAAATTAAACAAAGCACCCTAAAACGGTACTTGTATGATTCTTATTTCTGTTATGGGTAACTTAATGAAAAGAATCTGTAAATTTGATTTATTTTTAAATTTCTCCATTTTTAATATTTTTAACCCTTTAATTTTTTTCCCATTATTCGATATTTCGTTTCTCGTCGGTCATAACACCTTACATGTAGTAGCAAAGAAAAGTGAATTCTTATTTTGAGCTCCGCAGTTGTCCGCATGAAGTTGCACTTCTGTCCCATGCAGTCCATGGCACTGGAAGAAGTAGTGTACATACGAAATCAAACCATTGGCACGTATTCCAGTTATCACATCTTTGTCAATGAGAAAATTCACCTGTCTAGGTATAGCTTTGCAGCAAACATCAAATATGGCGCATTCCTGTGGGGTAAATAGGCCCTGGCTGATTTGGATTTGCAGGATAATGTTGGTGGTAAATACGTTCATTCGATGCCAGACAACAGTTCTTATAAATATCCCTTTCTCCTGTGGCGAGACTTTTTGAACTTTGGGTAGATTTCCAGTTTTCTGAATTAAATATCTGTTTCTCTGGCAAGTCTAGCATAAGTCTGTGGCAGGTCGAATAATTACAACAAAAGGGCGAAGTTGATTCCAAAGATCACAGAACTTCTAGTATCTGACAGAGTGTTGGCCCTGGCTTGTACTGATTTCTGTATGCATTTTTTAAAGGCCATGTTTAGTTAAAACTGATGGCAGCAATTTAACACCAACTCTTTTAAGTCCAGGTACACGTCCAGGGAGAAGGAGCGCTTGCTGTTCAGCGATGTTCATAATAAAGTTAACTACTTGTTCTACAGTTTCAGCAGAAAATGCACTACTCGGAAGTCACTGCTTGCTTCCATGCAGACGCAAAGTCAGTCCGTTCTTCCTAAGTGTTTAACAAGGTTACAGAATCTGTTTTTTTAGTCAGTTCACAACTGTATCACAGAACATCTTAGTTTCAACGCAGTTTGCCTATAAAGGTGGAGTTTACGACTGGCTACTGGTCGTTTGAAAACGAAAACAAACCAGCGATATCGCCAAACTAGGGATTCCGAAGGAAGGTGAGATAATTTCTTATTGTTACTCTTTCGCGCGCTTTGGCGCGTAATAATCGCTTTGCCCCTAGCAAATTCTAGGTTTTGTAGTGGTGTGTATAAACTGCTGACGTTTCGATGTGAGGCATTTCTAATTATGCTTTCACTAATGTTTCATTAACAGATACTTACAAAGCATTGGCTACAGAGAGTTTTGTAGATTGGTATATGGATTTATGGGAAACAAACGAATCCCGCTACCCTCGTGTGCTCTCGCTGCCATACGGAAAGAATTTCCAGTCACGGGGGGCAAATCTTATACCGGGTTTGCCCAGGACGAAGAACAGTAGCGTAAAAATTTTAATATTTGTTACTATGTTTTTATTATACACAAGTTTTACAAGGTTGATAATAAATACACCAATATTTATATATTTTAACAGAATAGGGGGTGGAGATTTGCTTTGGGGTGGGGGTTGTCAGTAAAAAAAAAGCATTTGAAGCCAATTTGCTTTGAAACCACTGGAGTTTGTGATAACTTGATTTGACATCACAAAGATTAAAGATTGCAAAAATTTGTAAATTTTAAGAATGCTCGCTCAATGTACAACTGCATTGTTCTCGTTCTCAGATAATAGTGGGAGGGAAGTGTAAATGTCTTTGTGGGGCTTATTTTCTCCTCTCTTGTGCCACTAATAATATTGTAGCCTAGGACCAGGCTCCATAGTGGGGCATAGGGCTGGCAAAAGAGTTAAGGGGGAAAAACACTGAGGAGACGAGGGGGTGTTGGAAAGGGGACATTCCCTCTTCAAGACCCCTCTAGGCTTCTTTTTTTCCCCTCTACAGTCTTATGCTCTATGCCCTACCAAAGAGCCTGGTTAACCCCATTGGGATGCCTGTTACTAATATATATATTTAGCCAAGCCTAAAGGCGGAGCTTCACAATTCCTTTTTAATAGCATTTATATACATGCTACTCTGCTTATTGTATGAACGTAATAACGTTACAAATTCTTCATCCTGCCTTGAGTTGTACATATCAAGCAAACTTTTTACGCGTCAGTGGAAAATGTTTTGAACCATAAGCTGTTCTTGTTGATCGTGCAAGATCACATTGCTGAATTCCGATGACATTCGAGAGCATAAAACACTTGTGGATGAAAAAATTACGTTCTCTCTCTAATATTTCTCCTGTGGAAATTATTAATAAAGTGTAAAGTTTGAAATGTGCACAATAAAGAAAATTTGGCTACCACTTAATGTTTCCACGCGTGCAATTTGGCCACTCGGATAAAAATAAAATATTTGTTTCAAAAGTTATTACTTTGTAAATATTCCTCATACAGAAATATTTATAGTCTCATAATAAACGTTACAAGAAAAGAAATAAAGAAAAATGTTTGGTTATGGTTCGAAATATTTGAACGTTTACTTTAAAATTAGGGCGTACTGTTCCTAAAGACATAATTCTAGTCTCTAACTAAAATGTAAGAAAATAATAGAGGAAAAATAATGTTTGGTTGTGGCCCGAAATATTTCAGTGAGCGCTTAAAATTAAAGCGCGTTTGCAAAACTTATACGCTGCGAATTGCGAATGAATTACACAAGTCCAACACAAAATGTTCAAAACAATTCATAACCCTGTGAATATTTCTCTTCCAGAAATAATTGTAGTCTCGTAGTGAACGTTAACAAAAGGAGAATACAGGAAAAATAATGTTTGGCTGTGGCCTGAAATATTTCATTGAGGGCTTTAATTAAAAATTAGAGCGTGTTTACAAAACTTATGTGCTGCGAATTGCGAATGAATTACGCAAGTCCAACACAAATTGTTCAAAACAATTCATAACTTTGTGAATATTTCTCATACAGAAATAATTCTAGTCTCTTAGTAAACGTTAACAAAAGGAGAATGTGCAGTTCCAGAAAATATCCATACCCCCCACGGATGTTTTTTTTATTTTAACCCCCTACCCCCTCGGAATGTCCGTTCCAGAGGGTTTATGATCAACCCCCCACCCCTCCGGAATTTCCCCATTTTTAAAACCCTCTTTCCTGAACCCCTCGGAAGTTCAAAATCCATTTAGACTAAGAAAATTGACGACTCACACTATTACGGCCAATTTTTGTAAATTATTGAAGCAATGTCGACTACTCTAGTTTAACTATTTACAACACTTTGCTATATTACTTGTTTATCCTTTTCCAAAAATTATATAAAAAAAAAATTGGAAAAAATCTAAAATGGTCGATCTTTTACGTCAATAAAACACGGCTTAATTCTTTGTTGTTGCGTAGTTTACGTTTATAACCTTCTTGAGCGCTTAAGAAATTATAATCTCTATCACGTTACAACTTTTCTTTTTCACCTAAAAACGACGGCCTTAAATTCCATTTTCGTTATGATTACCTCTGCAGAAAAACGTTTGCTATTACCGCAAAGAAACTGCTATGAATATAAGTTGCACATTGAATATACGATGCTGGATTTTAATTTATCAAGTAGAATTTGAAGAACTTTGAAAACCCAGTCGAAAACTGGCTGCATGCACAAGAGTTGAAACTCGCCTTCAATTTGTAAACAGTTTCACAAGGTTCTCCTTTAAAAAATTCAAAATTAATTAGCCGTGGAGTTAGTCTCGGCACTTAAAGGGATACTCTAGCCCCCAAAACAACTTTCCAAATTCAAAAAGCTTATGACCCAAATAAAAGATATTTACCAAATTTGGAGTTCGATCTCCGCTATTTTGCCTAGAAAAACGAAAAGTTTCTCGCCATGGGATTCGAAGGAGCGCTTGGGCCGAAAACTGGAAATGACGTAGAAAGAAGAACTCGCCAAACCTTTTCCGGTTAGATTCCTCTGGATTTCTTTAGCAAGATTCGGTAAATGGCTTGATTTTAAAATTCCAAAATAAAATGTATAGTTCGTGTTTTGAGGAAAATGCAATAATACCGTATCGATTTATGGTTGCTTTATGCTCAATTCTAGTAACAACGGTAAAGGTCTTAATAATTCGCATTTCTTTCGGGTTTTGTACGGGTGGTTCGGACACACGTGATTCGATTTGTTTACTAACCCCACGACTTCTGCTCACTTTTCTGAAGGCTGTTCTCAACCACAAATTATCACAGCTGTGTCTGTGGAAAGATAAAAAGCTCACAAAACGCCATTTCAATCTTGTTTTAAAGAAGGACTATCAGAAAATAAGAGCATAGGCCCGGTGGAGGACAGCACGTCCAATGAAGCCGCTCGCGCGAGACAGATTGCAAAACAAGCTACTCCACCAGAACTAGCTAGGGTTCACTGTATGTTTGAAAAATAATAAGAAATTGTTATTGCAGTGCAGCCTGAAGAAAACTAGCATTAGCCGATAATGATACTTAAGCTTACCTTTTGAACACGCGCAGTTATTTCATTAACCTTGTTCAGTTCAGGTACGCGACTCAGTCATATATATTCGCTGTATCCACGGCGCGACAGGGCAAAATGACCAACAAAGGTGAACACCGGTTTCTAAATCAGCATAATATCAAAGGTAAAGGCCTTATTTTGCTTTAAAATGGAAAACAACGAAAAATTGCCAGTATCATTACTTAGCGGAACAAATCTCTGTAAAGTGAGCTCGGATGCGGTATTAATAGAACGCAATATGCAATATGGAAGGAAAGGTATAAACTCGTTTAATGTCCCAAAAGGCCCAGCACAACACAATGACTTCCGAATTTATTTATGGGCTTAGACTTTGTCATAGTATTGCTGTTTGTACAGGTACCGCTCCTGTAAAGTGTGAATCGTTATAATGAAAGCTGCCCACATCTCCAAGCTTTCGCTGAACTTTGTACGCTGCGTCTCTAACGGGCGAATTCCCGGGGTAAAATTTACGTGGATTTTTTTAAAAAATGTAACTAAACTGGATTTCAAATAACAACACCGTACCATAAAAAGGAAACTTTAATGCTACTCAAAACGTATTCAATCGCCAATGAAATCTCATTGCTGATGTGAAATACACCGAATTTGCGATAGAATGCATAACTGGTCGCTTACCAATCCGCTCTTAAACACCTCTTCGCACTCGTTTTGTAGAGTCCGTAACCGAGTTCACTTCGCTGTTACACGGCTAAACACATACGACAGAGCGCCTTCATAGCTCTGCTAACATAGCTCCGTCGGCAATTTCGATTGTACTATTTTGTTCAGAAGAAAAACAAGCAAAAGAACTGCGCTAATCCCCAGAATCCATATTCTCTTCAGTGTTGTAAACAAGAGCGGTTCTTCATTCTACGTCATCGATCACGTGCTTCACTAAAGACGATTTTTACTTCCGGTCTTCAAAAAGGGGAAAATTTCGCCTTTCTCCGGCAATTTTCGGCCTTTTATTTGTTTCTTTTGAACTTTTTGTGCCGTTTACCCTTTATTATAGTCCAAATGCTACCTTTTAAGCGAAAGTTGTTTTGGGGTCTAGAGTATCCCTTTAATACTTATCTCTGTACTGAGTTCGTGAATGAAATGAATTCGAGAAAGAAAAGAAATTTGTGCTTTCAACATTTTATGTCAGGTTTTTATCAAATAAACTTCGCTGTTACACGTCCAACAGAATTCAATCTTGAGCAAAATTTGCATCCATCGGGAAAGTTTGGGTTTAGTGCCACGGAATCAAATTTCAACTGCAATGTTCGTCAATATTAACTGGATGGAAATATCTCAGCAGAATCTTTTCCATTTTTTCCAGAAATCTTTTTTGTGAAAGACTGGGGCCGCGGTAAAATAATTTTCCGTGGGAAATAAATTCATCAACCGGGACAGGGCTGACAGCACGCCCATTGTACATTTCATCGGGTCAGAAATAGATCTCAACCGCAAACTAGCCTGTGGAACTACGAAAAGACCATGCTCATCAAAATAGTTGCTCTGTTCAGAAACCTTTTTAAATCCTCATTTGGTGCTACAATACGAGTAAAGAGAGCTTTTACTTATTTCAAACTCGAACTTCAAATGATTGTGAAGTCACAGCCATGCATGGCATGATACAAGGCTGATTGATCGCGCCGCGAAGTCGAAGTTGAAAGAAAAATACCTGTCTCACACTACTTTCGCTTATCAGAAGGATTAACCAGACAACACTTCTACTATAAAATTGACTTTTTCCAGAATGATTCTGTCATAAGACTCGAGTCGAAAAGCGACGAGTGAGCGGGTTATTCCAAAGTTCAATGTATGAAGTTCTAATGAGCATACGTGTCACGCGTCACGCATAACATCCTAACGTGACATCTCCTCTTCTAAGACAGTTCGAAAATAAACGAGGTTCTAACAATTAAACAAGGTTCAAACAGTCCAAAGGTTTTGGGCGTGTGACTACAAAATCACCCAAAGGTTCTTTTAGTTTAAACTTGTAGTCAGTTTGACGGTGTCACTATACAGTTTCAATAAGACGCTGTGGTGGTCTTCGGACCCGTAGACTTCTTCTGATGGGTTGATTCGTTTGCGGGATATCAGGCTGTGATTCCATCTCTGGCGTTTCGATACCAGCATCAGTGTTTGGCTGCATACAAGGATTTGACTCATCACTGGCTACTGTTTCCCATGCTGGGCTTGGGGCTGGCGATGCCTCTTCCTTGGTCGGCTGAAGATGGAAACGGTTTCGACGCATCTGCTTTCCATCTGGGGTCACCACAATGTACGAACGAGGAGTCTGGTGTTGTTGGACGACCACCGCAGGTGTCCAATCCCGTCCCCACTTCATTCGCACAGGTTCGCCTTCGTAAAGTTTGCAAAGTGGCCGAGTGCCACGGTCATAGAACGCTTTCTGACGTTGTTGACGTGTCAACAGGTTGTGACGAATCTGAGAAGTAGACCTAGGCTGCGGTTCAAGGAGGTTCTTGGAAGTTGGCAGTCGTGTTCTAAGCTTTCTACTCATAAGTAGTTCTGCTGGGGATTCATCCATTCCGCTGATAGGGGAATTACGGAACTCTAATAACGCGAGGAATGCAACCTGTTTGGACTCATTAGCTTTCCTTAGTAACTGCTTAACAGTCTGCATGTTTCTTTCCACGAGACCATTAGACTTTGGGTAGTGTGGACTTGAGGTTACCACTTCTATCTCCCACTTGCTGGCAAAGTCCTTAAAATTCGCACTGTTGAAAGGCGTGTTGTCTGCGATTAGCCTCTCAGGGATTCCATGACGCGCAAACATATCTTTCATTGCCAGGATAACTGCTTCACTATTCTTACTGGAAAGGCGAGCTACTTCAGGATAGTTTGAGAAATAGTCAACTACAAGCAGGTAGTCTCTCCCGTTATAGTAGAAAATGTCTGCTGCAACTGTCGCCCAGGGTCTCTCGGGGACCTCTTGAGGAATCAAAGGCTCTCTCTGGTTGCTTCGCTGGTGTTGCTGACAGGTACTGCACTTGGATACCAACTTGTCAATTGCACTATTGATACCTGGCCAAAACACTGCTCCTCTAGCTCGCACTTTGCACTTCTCTATTCCCAAGTGAGCGGCGTGTATGCGTTGTCGGATTTCGGGTCGCAGGCTGTGGGGAACAATTATGCGATCACCCTTGAACATTAAACCCTCATAGCACCTTATTTCATCTCTGTAGTTCCAGTAAGGTCTTGTCTCAACTGGTGTCTCTACCTTGGTCTGCGGCCAGCCACTCATGACAACTTTCTGCAACTGTTGAAGTTCAGGGTCACTCTTAGTCTCGTCCCTCAACTTGTAAAACATCATCTCAGACATCTGTCCAGAGTCCAGGACATGAATTTCAAACTCATCAGGTTGGTTTGTAGCTTTGCTGGGTACGTATGCTCTGGAGAGCGTATCAGCTAAAATCAGTCGGCTGTCAGGTAGGTACTTAACATTAACTGCATAAGGCTTGATCCTGAGAATCATCCTTTGAAGACGGAGGGGTGCTTGATGAATGGGCTTCTTCAGGATTGCTTCCAACGGTTTGTGATCACTTTCAACTGAAATCTCTCGTTGCCCATACAAATAATCATGAAAGCGTTCACAGCCAAAGACAATGGCCAGCATTTCTTTTTCCATCTGCGCATAATTTTCCTGGCTTGGAGTCAGGGCTTTGGATGCGTAAGCAACTGGGCAGTCATTTTGCGGAAGGACTGCACCAACACCTTTTGAGCTTGCATCAACAGACAGGGTCACTGGTTCTTTCGGGTCAAACAACTTGAGGACTGGAGCTGACGAGATTGCAGTTTTCGGGCTTGTAAATGCGTCATTTCTACTTGTCCCCAGGACCATTCAACATCTTTCTGGAGTAGCTGGCGGAGTGGAGCGCTCTTCTGAGAAATGTTTAGGATGAACTTAGATAAATAGGTGACCACACACAGGAACCTCTGTAAGCATTCTCGATTGGCTGGGGTTGGCATAGCAAGGATTCCTTCAACTTTCTTAGGGTCTGGTTTGACACCATCTGCACTCAACACGTGGCCCACATAATGAACTTCGGATACTCGAAAATGGCATTTCTCCCTGTTAAGCTTGAGGTTACGCTCACGACAGCGGTCCAACACCTGTCTAAGCCTCTCATCATGCTGCTCCACATCTTCCCCCCACACAACAAGATTATCCACAATTACCTCAACACCGTCAATGTCCTGAAACAAATGGGACATAACATTCTGGAACACCTCTGGGGCCGATGCTATCCCAAAGGGCAAACGTGTGTAACTATACCGACCAAATGGGGTGTTAAAGGTAGCTAGCTTGCTACTGTCCTTGGCTAGTTTAAGCTGCCAAAAGCCATGGTTAGCATCAAGGACACTGAACACTTTTGCACTGGGCATCCTGCTAATCACATCTTCCACGGTGTGCATGGGAAAGTGTTCCCGCCTGACGGCACGATTGAGGTCGCTAGGATCCATGCACACTCTGAGCTTGTTATTCTTCTTCTTGGCAACCACAAGACTGTGTACCCAGGCGGTGGGCTCTGTACATTTCTTAATGACTCCCAGCTTCTCCATTCTCTGAAGCGCCTCTTTAAGAGGCTCGCGAAGGGCCACAGGAACCCGACGGGGAGGGTGCACAACAGGGGTGGCATTGGGATCAATTTGAATTTTGTGCTGGACGCCTGTAATCTCACCCAGGCCCTCAAACACGTCTGCATACTCGGATTCTAGGTTCTCCTCTTCAAGGCGGTAAATTCTCTTTATCAGGCCTAAATCAAGACAGGACTTCAGTCCAAGAATGGATGGTAGATCTTGCCGCTGGGTGTGATTCGACGTCTGTCATACACTTTCAGCTTGGCTTTGCAATGGCGGGACTGTTTGGGATCCACTGGAAGTCGATCAAGCAGCGACTTGGAAATGACATTACAATCAGCCCCCGAATCTATTTTGAAAGTCACATTTGTATCAGCGATCTTGAGTGAGACGTGCCACTCATCTTGAGAAGGGCATTCATCATTGGACTCCACGGCGAAGGTCAGTAAATCGGCTTTGTTATCACTGCCCTCCGATTCAGCGACTGTGTGCACTGTTTTCCTGACAAAATCCGGCAGTCTCTTTCGGCAAACATTCGCAAAATGATCCTTCTTCTTGCAGTAATCACATATTTTGCCGAAAGCAGGGCAACATCCCCACGAGTGAGAAGAACCACAAAACGTGCACTTTCCTTTTTGTGAGCCCGAACCTGGTCTCGGTCGACGCGAAGGATTTTTCTTCTGTCTGTCACCGCTGCCTGCTCGAATTTCATTCACGGTCGGATTTTCAATGTTTTGCTCATTTGGCTCCATCGCTTTTATCTGTTCTTTGGAAGCCTCGGACGATCTTGCCTTAGAAATTGCTTTTTCCAGAGTAAGCTTCTCCTTCCTCAGTAATCGTTCCTTAACTTGTAGATCTCGTATACTAAACACGAACTTGTCTCGCAGCATGCCATCAACCGGCGGTGGGTACTCGCAAGATTTCACCTTGTTTTTCAAACGTGTCACGAACTGATCTACGGTTTTGGAATCTTTCTGTGTTATCTGCCAAAACTGATGTCTCTCAAACACTACGTTCTTTCTGGGGTTACAGTACTGTTCAAATTTCTCAAGGACTTTGTCCAGCTTGTTCGCGTCGCCTTCGGCAAACTGAAATGTGTTGAAGACCTCAATGGCGTCTTCTCCTGCAAAGTTTAACTATATAGCAATCTTGACCCCATCGCCTTTCTTTTCGCTTCTTTAAGCAGTTATGTAGATATCAAACTGTTGTTTAAATCTCCGCCAATTTTCTGATGTTTCCGTCGAAACTGAAAGCGCTAGGCTTGTGAAAACTATCCATGTTTTACTCTCTGACACCATGTCATAAGAATCGAGTCGAAAAGCGACGAGCGAGCGAGCTATTCCAAAGTTCAATGTATAAAGTTCTAATGAGCATGCGTGTCACGCGTCACGCATAACATCCTAACGTGACAGATTCATGGTTTGCACTGCTTTTGTGCTGGATTATAATTATTTTTCCGCAGTGGCCACTGAAAATTATTGTCAGCCAACTTTCCGCCTCGCTTACGGTTTTTGCGTGAATTTCCTTACCCTCTGGAGAAATTCTTTATAGGAACACCCCCCCAGCCCCTCGGAAATTTTCGTCTATTAGCCCCCCTCCTCCTCGGAATTTCCATTGACCATCCGTGGGGGGTATGGATATTTTCTGGAACTGCACAATACAGGAAAAATAATGTTTGGTTGTGACCTGAAATATTTCAGTGAGCGCTTTAATTTAAAATTAGAGCGTGTTTACAAAACTTATGCACTGCAAATTGGGAATGAATTACACAAGTCCAACACAAAATGTTCAAAGCAATTCATAACTCTGTGAATATTTCTCGTACAGAAATAATTTTAGTCTCTAAGTAAACGTTAACAAAAGGAGAATACAGCAAAAATAATGTTTGCTGTGGTCCGAAATATTGAAATGTTTACTGCGTGTTTACAAATGTGCCCTGTGAATGAATTACACAAGTCCAACACAAAACATAACTCTGTGAATAGCTCTGTGAATGTTCAAAATTAATTTATCCACTAATATTTGTCGTATGGCAACGATTAAGTATTTGTGTATAATTTGAAGTATGTTAAATATGGAAAATTACCGACAGTTGCCTGCAAAAATGCATTTAATATCTATGCGACTTGTGAGTTGCTTACTCACCCAGCTCACCACATGTCTGTTTTCAACTGACATTTCGCCTGTTTGTTCGTCGCTCTCGGGGTTTAAATTTGCTTATTAGTCGCGCGATTTCTCGACATATCTAGTTTGACAACATATTCAACGAATACAAGAAATTACTGTTCTTCAAAATTCTCGTTTGTTTTCTAAAAGAAGTAAGCCATCCCACTTCCCGCCGAAAAAACACTGGTTGCCGCACAGGTTGAGTGTGACATTTCACAATGACTTTCATAAAGGGGCGGATGTATATACGTACGCCGGACGGGCAGTGACGTGATAACTAAAATTTTTTGCATACATGGGTTTACCAAAATCTCTTATTAATGGGGCTTGGCGCACGGAGCTGTTATTATCGTGACCACTGCCTTCTTGCCCCTTTACTCTTGGGTTCCCACCCTTTTTGGCATACAAAGCTGAGATATAAAGCCATTTGGTCAGAGTCGTCCAGAACTTCTGTCTTCTTTTTAAGTCTTGAATTCTATTGTAAATACTAAGTTGTCAAGGAAACTAATGAACTTACAAGTAAGTTTGTCTTAATTTAGACAACTATAATTGAGACATCTCAATGAGGAGAATCACACCCAGTACCTTGACAGATTGTAGTGAAGGCGCAGTTGTTATCTTCTTGAGGTTCTCATAAAATTATGTATGGAAATTCCAAAGCTAGACACTGAAACGATAAATTGTTTTTCAATGGTTTACAAGTTGGCACTTGTACAAGTACAACAACACACAACAAAAGTGATAATTTGAATCTGAACAATTCTAAAATATATTTGTTTAGAACATTAAACTTTAAACTTCCTGGCATTATTTCTTTTGAAAAAAAGCTTAACTTGCTTGTGTCCTTTCATGGGATTCTTGCATAAAGCACAATAGTGCGGTTTCTTTGCTTTCTGGGCAGCATCTTCCTGTGTACCCCTCTTTCCTTTCTGTGAATTTGTGCTCGGGACAGGCAGGTCGGGTTCTGTTAAAACAGTATCTTAAATTTTAGTAACTTATTTCATGTAATAAATATTACCAGCAGTTTGTTTAGTGTTCTCATCCAGGTTTGGTTTAGTTCTAAAAAGAACTGTTGTTGGGGACATTGACTGCCGTTTTGACAACCTGACCAACCTGACTGTGAAGACGGCAACCGCTCAGGTGGCTAACATAAGTCAGTATCATCAACAACAGTTCTTCTCAGAACTACTTCCACACTAGACAAACTACCAGTAGACCTGGATCCATTTGTGAATGTTTAGTACCCTTCTTTTACGTTGCTACATTTCAACCATATAGGATATATTTCATTCATTGCCACATCTTCTTAACAAATTATTATTAAAAGTCAGACTCCTAATTACCATTAAGCTGGTTCCAGTAAACTTCTGGCATACCTGGTGTACAAGTTGGGGGGACATCTTCCACAACCAATTTGGCTCTTTTAACTTTCTTTTGAATTGCTTCCTCTCTTGGCTGCTTGTCAAGCATAGCATTCATTGGTTCTGGGGTGATCTCTTTTAGCTTCCTAGCTGCATCATTCAATTCATCTTTGCTTGAAGACAAGCATGTCTGAAATATTTCCTCCACATAATCTGTATGGGTAAAAACAACCATGGAAACTTGTATTAAAGAAATTAATTGTTTGCACTGATTGCCAGCTTACAGACCCACCTATTGCCTGAGGTGATCCTTGCGTCTTAAACTGATAGGAACACTGCTGCTGTGTATCTTTTGTGGACATCCCACAGATAAATTTACATGGTTATTCACATAATCCCATGTTACTTCTGGATTGTTTGTTAACTTAAAGGGATTCAATATCAACTCAATTGAAAAGAAGTATAATTACCATAATTTGGAGTGATTTTATGTCACGAAATTTTGCTTCTCCATTTTTGAATTTGGGGTAATATACTCGTACTCTTTCCGATCCATCACTTTCTTTACATTTCACATCCCTTTTTGAGGCCATGTTGTTGGGCAGATTGGTTATTAGCAAGTGTTTTCCAGAACAATGCAAACTCAGACAATTCCAGACCGAAGTCTTAAGAACACTAATATCCACTTAAATATTTTATTAACAATCCCTCTTGAAGAAAGTAATTGGAAACAGCAGGCAGCAGTAACACAAATTAATTGCAGATAATAACAAATTATTGGTTTTCATGTTTACCTCCAATACATCCCAACATATGAAAATGAAATCATCTTAGGAGCTAAATGGTTGAGAAGAGAATGGAATCCCTCAAGACAGCTGGTTTGTGCAAATGGAGAAGCTTGTTTAATGCCCTTCATTAAACTGTTGTTGGTTAGAGCTGCACACAGTTTTTCGTAGACAATGGAACTCTAAAAACATCAACAAAATATGGTTATGTGGCTGTAAGCTCAAGAGGAGGTGGGGGGAGAGAAATAAAGGGTCGTCAAACCGATCTATTTTGACAAACAACTCAAGACAAATTTTGTCTTGCAAAGGCTTAGATTAACCAGTTTCTATAAAGAAGCAAATAGTGCCCATGTCCTCTCCACATGATATAGCCTACTAAATAAGTATTACAGATGTAGAGGGGGGTTTATTACACACAATTTTGTTTCAATTGTTTTAAGGTGTATGTACCTGCTTGGAGCCACTTTCTTGGCTGTATATCATCATGTCCACACTTAGTGAAAACTGGATCAGCAAGGGAGGAATGCTTGTTGATGATGTGGCTTAAAAATGACTTAAACTTTGCCCTTATGACTTTGCCATTTTCAGTGAATGTAGATGTAGCACTCCAGTATAGATGATTTTCACATGGCTTTATCCAGTCCGCCAGAGCCTCACATCCTGATTCCTTTGACAACTTACTTAGAATTTTCCTTATTTCTAAAAAAGAGAACAAATGTTTTATATTAGAATTCTAATCACATTTTGTATTAGTTGTTGACACTTGATCCCCCCAATTTACTCATGAAAAAGGAAAGCAATGCATTTTGTTTACACTGTTTGTGCGAAGTATTGTTATAAACCACAGAAGACCTCACTGCATTGTATGTTTTGTTTACCATTTGTTTTGAACCAAGAGCATTGGTGATGAAATGTTAGGCTGACATCACAAACACAACCATTACAGGTTGAGTGGTCATATTTGTAGTCCATACTGTACTTATTACATAAATGGTATCTTCATCCATAGTATGCACATACTTACTCTTCTTTAAATGCCATATATCAAAGTAGTGTACAATGTTCTTCAGCACAGTTTTCATGTGAGAGGCAATTTTAATATGGCAGTCTGAAATGAACGTCTGTATTAAAATGCCATAGCCCAGAAGATACTGCATGCACTGTTCAAAACCCATAAATTCCATGGCTGGGCTACTTCTGGCTTGGTTTCTCTGAAAAAGAATAAAGAAACTAAGGATTACACAAAAAATTTTGCCTTGACCTGAATGCACTAATTTCTCCAAGCATTCCCAAGAAAAGTTAAAATCAATTTGGTATTAACCAGGAGTTTCAACAGTAAAACCAAAGGAATTTGATTTTTTGTTCAAGTTACAGAAATCAGGATGTATGACCCTCTATAGATCTTAAATTCCAGTGAATGATGTCCTGTAAAGAAAACAGTAAGTAAAAGACTCAAGCTGTCTACATTCCTGTACATACCTGGATAAGAGCAAAGTGAATGATCTTTAAGGCCCTTCACCTTCTCCAGCAATTTAGCCTGGTATTTTTGCCAATAGATAGAGATGGTTGGGAATAGTTTGCTCTGAAAGGATTTTAAGACAAAGCATTACACACTGACAATTAAACATTAATTTAAAATTAATACTGAAGATTGTTTTGTTGTCACCAAGTTGTAGCACACATTTCATAATTACTACTACATTACGTTTTGGGGAATAAAAAAAGATGTTTTTCTTCATGTAAAAACCCCTTTAACCCCTGGTGCCCTGAAAGTATTAAGTAGCTTACCCTTTGGTGCTTGAAGAAGGTGTTAGGGACACACAACCAAGGCCCATGTGTGCAATTATGTGTGACACTTTTCTCATAGAGCCACCAGGTAGCAATATGGCCATACACAACAGGAAATTGCCAGCTGCAATACAAGAGTTGGGCATATCTGGCTGACTATGCCGAGTCTGTACTTGCTTGGGACTTTTCGGGTTGCTGCATGTTGAAGCAATTGCTGCCTTCGTCCCAACCTGCCTGGCCTCCAAAGCAGGGTTGTCTGTCTTGCATGTGTGGCAAAAACCAAAATAGCAGCAGCAAATGTGTCAAAAACGCAATGTTTTTTTGGCTCAGTTCGCAAATTTGTGCCAGTTACTTTCAGCCTTAAAGTGGGTGAATAAAACAATTGAATCAACAGAGGAATTAATATCTGAGCATATACACTTTACAAAACAAAAAAAGAAAAGAAAGATATTTCCCTCTAGTCATTTTTCCTGATACAGTCAACTCTCTCGTAAGTGACCACCCTTGGGGCACAACAAAGTGGTCGCTTACGGGAAAGATCAACAAAATATGGCTTACACTGGATTGATTAATTAGTTACATAAAAATGTCAACTTAGCAGATAAAATTAAGCAAATAGAAACAAATTAATTGGATTTTTTGACATCTATTCATTCTTCTGATGAAACTTTGTATAACGTTTTGGAACAGATCAATGTAACAATTTCCCTTTGCCTACAGATCTAATTATAGCCAGCTTCTCTGTCTGTAAACTGTTATTATCTGACAGCAGTCTGGGGTAGCATCATTAAAATTGAATTTTTGTCACTTCTGAGTAATGATTTACTAATGATCATCTGTGATTATGTTGGGTGGTTGCTTACTGGAAACTGAAAACGAAAGAATACGTGTAATTTCTGAACTAAAAAGTGGCTGCAGTCCCTTAAGAAATTTGATTGGTGGTTGCTTACGAGAGAGCTCTTGAAACAGTATTTAACTGAGAAAAAAATGGTTACAAGAAGTGGTCGCCATGACAGAGTTGACTAAATATTAAAATATATTGCATTAAATACTAACCGTGCAGGATTTTTATTATCTTCTTCTTCTCCCTCATTTTCTTTTTTGTCTCTGTTTTTTCGTTTTCAGTCTCGTAGAGATCATCATCATCTTCCTCCTCTTGTTCCTCAGATTCCGTAGGCACCTCTGTGTGTCATCATCAGCTGGCTCCTCGGGGTCTTCTGATTCTGTTGGGTCCATGCTAGTCTCTTTCTCATCACAGATCTGGTGTTGAAGGTTGCTCACTAGATACAAATAAAACTAACAATTAACCTAACAATCAAGAAATAATTTCAAGCACAATCTGTCTAGCATTAAAAAACAAATGAAATAAAACACAAAGCTTTATTGCCAGTCATCAAGCCATGCACCTGCAGATGTACCAGTACAGGCATACTCAGTTTATATTTATAGTAGGTTCAAAAATATATTTCCTTTGTTGGATACATCTCTGTATTCCCAAAGTTTGAACACAACTGCTTACCCTGTTTATTCAAGCTCTTCAAGGCATTCCGTTTCACGGCCAACCAAGCCCTCACAGACTTCACCTGATTTCTCAGACGCCTGTTCTCTTCCAGCAGTCCCACAACTTGCCCCTTTGGCTCAGAGTTTGTCTCAGAGTAAGGGATGTTTGGCTGGGAATAGGAATTCCGGGTTGCCAACGTCGCTGCGGTCCGGTTCTTTAATTTCTTCATGCTTGCTACTGGCTGCTTCCAATGTGTCCTCCTGGTTATCCTCCTCCGCAGCCGAACTCTCAGTCGAATTGGATGGCCCAGGAACAACTCTCGCCGCTTCAATCGCCTCTTTGATAATCTACGGCAAACAGGAAAATAGCAGTGTCGATAAAAACTGATTCTCAGATGATTTGATGACATTAAACATAGGAAAAAATTGTGATCTTCTCAAGCGATTATCTCACCTTTTTCTTTTGGTTCAATCCGACTGTTTCATAATATTCAGGATCGTTCGACTGAATTGTCAGATACACACAGACTCCAAGTTTGTCTCGTAGTAATCGAGGGTTGCTTGGAGTTGTTTGGCCTGGAAGAACCGCAAAATAGCAGTTGAAATCTTCCCTTTTGAAGTGCTTTGAGCACACAGCAGAGCATTCGCTTGGTGTCCAATTTGCCCTCCTCCACAGCACAAAATCGACCCATTTCTTTCTTCTCCTGACCTCCTCTGGATTCGTTTTACCATAATATGGTATCTTGTGTAAGCCTACTCCATTTAATAAATCGCTTACATTGTTACAACCGTAAACAACACACAAATCAGGCATGATGGAGACTTTGCTCGCATCTATCGAAAAATGTCCTTTTGCCACGCCGTTGGGCGCTAAGCATTAACTCCTTGGATGACGTCACAGTCAAGCTCGTCCCATTCTCCATTCATGCCCGGCGTTGGAGCAAAAGCAGGCCAAAATGTGAAAGTTCACAAAATCATAAGAATTTATGAGAAAAAGCTATTCCAAAAATTTTTTCGCTGGAATCATCAGGGAAGTTATTAGAATAGATTAAAAGGAAAAAATTTGGAGGGTTAGTTCCACTTTAATTTAAAGACCCTGAGTGTTGCTCCAGCCGGGGTTTGAACCCACGACCTCCCGCATAGGAGCGTGGTGCTCTACCAACTGACCCAACCGGGTGGCGGTCTTGGGAAGCTCTACTAGCACAGCCACTAGTGCCTGGTTTTGCTGCCTTTGCTACCTTTGCTGTTGCATTATAGTCATTTCTATCTGGCTTAGCTGTTGAAGCTGTTAATGTTGATGCTGCTGGAGGTTAGTAAACATCGTTTGCTGTTGCTCTTGTTGATGGATCAGTTACTGTGTCATTTCTTTTTGCCGCTGTAGTTGGGCACACTGCTCCTGTTTTTTTTTTTAAGTTATAACTCTCTTTGCCTTATTTTGAACTATTTTTCTTGTTTCTCCAAAGCCTTGGCTCTTATGTCTTTTGCTTGCTTTTCTCTTTCTCCATGCTGGCTTTTTTTTCGTCAGACATCATTTGCTGATCCCTCTCAGGAGCCTTGGCTTTCTCACTTATTTCCTCCATTCCTCAATCAAACTCTGAGGGCTCATCAACGGCTATTTTGCTGACCTTGCTTTCTTCTGCAACCTCTTTTCTTGTGTTTAATTTACACAGTCTCTAAAGACCTCACAGAAAACGAGAATCAGAGCTCAGACACTGCATTTAAGTTCAAGGCAATTTCTTCCCACTGTTTCGCTCTCCCTCCCTCTCTCTACTTCCCTTCGATTGGCCATACTGATCAACAGTTAGCACTTCTCTTACTAAAGGAAGATTGTGTTCTTTCATCCAATACATTGGAGCAATCCTCCAACATAAATAAAGTGGACTCAACTCAGTACAAAACAGGTAAGAAAACACACTCGTCATGAGGTCACCACTACAACTTTTGAGAAAAACTTAAAAAACTTAAAAAAATTACAGCTAACGGAGTCACTTTTCAGGGTTTAAAACGAAAAAGCCACAAAAACTAATAATAAAATGATATAAGCTTATTCAAGGGGGAGTTACACCTTAACGCCATTTTTCGGCCACTTGACATGCCTTTTGTGGAAATATCTCATTCTCGTTTCAAGCAATTGAAAAACCCTATCATCATATCGTGAATCTGTGTTGTGGGGTAGTTTTTCTACAAAGATTTGTAAAATTAAGAGAAATAAGAAACATTGAAGATTAAGTGAAGTTTTAACATTGGAATTTGTAGTCAATAATTAATAGACGGATACCAAGTTAGTCCACTAGCAACCTGGGGTGCTTTTGCGTGGGTATCAACTGTCTGTTAGTGTTCCAAAAATCATTTTCTTTCCTCTATCCCTTCTTAAAACCTCTTCAAATTTCATTCAAATTTAGGTGTATTCCCCCCTTAAATATCCTCTTCTTTCAGCTTAAGCTTAAATACAGACTGGTGAGCTAAACGAACCACCAAAGTGTTCGCTTTCAAAAGTGGCTCTGTATTGTGGTGATGCACCCAAAATAGTTTAGATAACCTAAGTATGCAGTACTTGATATTCATTATCATACAACGTAGATTAAAAGAAAATGTTCTCAGTAGATGTTTATTGACTGACGCAACAAAATTAAGCTTATATGCTGGCGGATACTTTAATGGTTTAACACATCTGAAATGCTTATTCTCCCCTCTAAGAATTTACTCAATATCCCTTGCCCAATCGCCTTACTAAAGGTGATGACTTCTTTTCAAGAGAGGATCACTTAGAGACTTTTACTATTTTATCCACATATCCAAAACAAATGGATTCTAGATGAAATGCAATCAACGACATCAAATCTTAAAACAATGCGTACTATGATTCCCTCTTATTGCACCATAGTAAAATATTAAGGAGTGTTTAACATTAACAGTAACATGGATCTTCAGTGAGAGAAAACTATTTATTGACTAAACCGATAACCATATTCGTGTGACTACCAGACCATGTCTGGCTCCAGACAGACTCGTATAGGAAATCGGGGAGTCGAAATCCAACTTAAAAATATAGAGCTCCGTCTAAAATATGTGGATACATGGCTGTTTGCACACTTAACTTGTGCTCAGTGGCCTGAGCACGTTTTGGGGGTTGCTGAATGCAATCTTTG